>NW_020837950.1:37931588-38299966 GCF_003676395.1 Aethalodelphis obliquidens
GCGTCAACTCAGTCCTATTCCCACCAAAGTAGAACATAGCCCCCTCAGTTGATAACTTCAAGTTCAAAGACTAGGAAGCAGAGACAATTAACCAATGAGTTTATTTCTCACTTCCCTAGTCTGCTTCTCTCTCCTCCTTCTGTCTTTGCACCTCTCTATCTTCCTCTTTTTCTCTTTTCTTCTTTCACTCCCATGTGTGTATCCAAGCAGATTGATTAAGCTTTCTGGCAGTGAAACATTGCCTATCATTGGTATTTAGGGCAATCACAAAAGGTTTAAACAAATTTTAAGATCTAATATTAGGATGGTATTTGCTGTCCTCCTGAAAAAAGGAATTTAATATAAAAGTAAGAGCTTAATTATAATCTTTTTAAAAATAATCTTTAGGATAATATACCAGTTGTTAGCCTATCACTAGAAGTCAGTAATAAGAAATGACAGAATAACTTATTTATTCCTTCCTTGCTTGCTTCCTACTACTTGTTAAAATTACACTTTCATATAAAATATCATCCCTGCAGTAACTGTAAATAATTAGTATTGAGTTCACTATTTTGGGACCATCCTAAAGAAAACAGGACTGAGATTATAAAGCAAGATTAATCTTTTTCCCTCTAAAGATTAATCCCAGGATAGAGAATTTCCTTTGTGCCATGTGGGTTACCCAATTTTGTAGAAGAGTTCTGCATGGAAAATCTCTTTTCATAAATTATTTTTTGTTTCAAGTATGAAGAAAGAGAAAGAAAATTCTGTCCTTAATTTATGACTAGAAATGAAATACAAAAATGTCCTTCCTTTCTTCCTAAAGGCTTACAATGAGAGTCTATAAACTTCTACAGTGATTTCATGGCTCTTTCATCATGTTCTTGGCAAACTTGGAAGGGAGGAGGTCATAGCAATGACTGACATTTACTGAGCAGTCACTGCAGAAAGAGCTCCCTTCTAAATGCTGTGTATGTCAACTCAATGAACCCTCACAATGACCCTCAGAGGTAGGTCCTAATATTACCATCACTGTTCCTAGACAGAGAAACTGAGACAGAGAGTGTAAGAAACTTGCCCAAGGACACACCGCTAGTGGGTGGGAAAGCCTTGCTTGGAACTCAGGCATTTGGGCTCCACAGCCCTCCACTTACAACTACTGTAGCAGAACAATTACTGTCCCTGCTGGACAACCACCTTACCTTAGCATCAGATAGAGACTAGTATTGATTGTGTACTTACTAGGGGTGGTCAAATAGGTTATCTCATTGAAAACTCTGCCACAGATCCAGTATCGGGCTCAGAGGGGCAAGTTACTTACAGATTTAATCAGAACTCTTTTCAGATGAAAAGACAAACCAACTCAATGAGCTTAAGGGTGTGGGCGGAGGTTTGTTGACTCAGTTCCCAAGAAGAACAGGAATGGAATGGATGCAGGGACTGGTCAATATCAGGAAGGCCCCGGGAGGACTGTGTGAGGTTCTCAAGCCCCAGGTTGATTATTTCCACAGCAAATTAACCCTAAATGAAATGATCTATCTGGATAGGGAATTACTTTCTGTCTGCCCCCGCCTGAATGCAATGCATGAATCCCCATGAGGACACGGACCTTGACAATCTCATTCCCTCTTGAGTATCCCTCAGGCTTGCAAACGTTTCTGTGCTGGGCAGAGGGAGGATGTACAAACTAAAGAGAATCAAAGTCGTCCCCGATGCAGCTCCCTCCTTCAGGCTGCATCATCTGGACACTGCTCTGTTGGAACAGTGGGTTCACAAGCCACAAGCAAAGCTGCATCAGGGAAGAAACTGATACACGTCCAGAAAAACCAGATTGCATTCCTGGTCCTGCCCTCTGGCTGTGTAACAAGTGAAGCAAGCCAGTCTTCACTCTGAGCTGCAGTTCCCTTGGCTCTTCAGGGAAGGTCCGCTCTTCCCTCCCTGTTCACTTCACAGTGTTGCCCTAAGTTACAAAAGGCAGGTCGTGCAAGCTCTTTCTTCCTGATCATCTCCAAATAGCCCCTTTCAAGAACTCAGCCAAACTCATCAGAATTCCTATCTGTGCCCACGTGTTCTCAACACCTGCACACTCGTCTTCCTCTGCTCTTAGGATCTTTAAACCCACTTTGTCCACTTGGCTCACGCAGAATGTGTGGCCCATTTCAAGTCTGTATCTTCCACAAAGCACTTCCTGATTCCCCTACACTTGAAATCATCTTACTTTCCATTAAATCACCCCAGCACTTTATCTGTACATCTCTAGAAACATAAAAGTGTAATGATTCACTGTCACCTCATTATTTCACAAGAAGCCCAGGGAAGGAACCTAAGTTGTCCAAGAACTACCAGGAGCCCTGTGGTCATCAGTATTCTTTCCTTTTTTTTTTTATTAATTTATTTTATTTTTGGCTGTGTTGGGTCTTCGTTTCTGCATGCCGGCTTTCTCTAGTTGGGGTGAGCGGGGCCTCCTCTTCGCTGCTGTGTGAGGGCTTCTCACTGCGGGGGCTCCTCTTGTTGCGGAGCAGAGGCTCTAGGCGTGCAGGCTTCAGTAGTTGTGGCTCACGGGCTCTAGAGTGCAGGCTCAGTAGTTGTGGCACACAGGCTCTAGGGCACAGGCTCAGTAGTTGTGGCTCGCGGGCTCTAGAGTGCAGGCTCAGTAGTTGTGGCGCACGGGCCTAGTTGCTCTGTGGCATGTGGGATCTTCCCGGACCAGGGCTCAAACCCGTGTCCTCTGCATTGGCAGGCAGATTCTTAACCACTGCACCACAGGGAAGCCCATCAGTGTTCTTTCTGATTAGTCTAGAATGCTTTAGAACAAGAGGGGTGTACAGGAGAGAGATTTCACTGCAGACCTTTCCCATTAATTTACGAAGTGAATTAGCCTGATCTTCTAGATTTTAGTATGTCACAGTTGGGGACAAGGTAAGGGAGGCACCAGGGATTCTCTGTGGCTGACTGCTGTGTAATTAACCCATTCGAACTGCTTACGGTAGGAACATGTAACCACAGAGTGGAGCTTGTCCAGTGTAACCTGATTCTGGTGAACATTCCGTGGGTGGGAAGTTTCGAGAGCTGCGGAGGGCTCACTTTTGGTCACCTTCGTTACCTTAATCTTATCACTGATCCTTCAAGGGCTTCTTTGTCACATCCATTAAAAAAAAAAACATAAAAACGTTTTCTGATACCCCTTTACAATCTAAAAAACATTAAATGAGTTAACCTCTTCCCTAAATAAAACGAAGCATGTTAGGCTGTACTTTAATCGACAGACACAAAGGTACCTAAATTTTCATTAACTTTCTCTTCTGTGTTTCAGAAGTTTGACTCAGTGGAAGACATCATCGAACACTACAAGTATTTTCCTATTATACTCATTGACGGGAAGGATAAAACTGGGATCCACAGGGAACAGTGTTACCTGACTCAGCCCCTCCCTCTCAACAGACACTTCTCATTTATGTAGCCTGGTCTTTGTTTCATCTTCAGTTCAGTGGATCCAATGCCTCTATCATTTTTTTCCTTTATTTCAAAAGATTATTTTCTGTGGTTTCAAGGGATTACTTCTCTGATTCTGTAGAAAAGAAAAACATTCTATCATGGAAATTGGAAAATCAATTGTGGTTTTGAAAGCTCTAATTGCAGAAGAAATATTTATAAGATGAAAAAATAAAAACTGGCTTTTAAAAAACATCTTCTAAAGAAAAAAACAAAAACACGGTCCTTATGCTCATGTTACAGATGAGCAGCAAAGGTTACAGGAAGCTATTGCTTCAATGTTTGCAGCTGGCAACTGACAAGTCTAGGTAAGAGTCCCAAATCTGTGATCTTTATAACACTCGGTGCTGCCTTTCTTTATTTCAAAATTGTTTGGACTTGTGCATTTACAAAGTTTTCATGATTCCTTATGCTAAAGATGTTGGTGAATGTTAGCTCTATTTTATTTGTAATTCTGGAAATTCAATTTTAGGGAAGGGTGTGGGATGGAAAAACAAATCACTTGTGAACACCACTTGAAAGATAGAAATCAGAAATATTTTTAGTATGGTGTGAAATGGCCATAGGACCATCTCCAGCCTACTCTGTTTAGAGTAGCTTTAAGCCCAGTGGAATTAGCAAATTCATAGAAAGGGAGGAAGCTTAAGTCTGAGTGAAAGTATAAATTTTTAATTCCATTTGTGGACTTCCATTCAAAGGAAAAGAACTGTCCTCGAATTAGTGCTAGTATCTTGCAGGAACTTGACACATGTCATGATGCTGTCCCCACTCAAAGCTAAGAGGATTACATTTTCTTCCTGTTTCACAACACAGATGAGGAAACAGGCTCAAAGACGTCATTGATCTTACTCAATATAAGAAGAGATCCCAGATTTTTATCCATGTGCCTAGTTTCATCCAAGCATATCTTCCCCGGTACATTCTCTGCCCTAGGGAATTTTATAATCAAGCTGAAAAGTTAAATTTAAAAAAGACAGAGAGAAACAATTTGAAAATGCCGATTTACCCACGTTAAAATATATAAATAAACAAACTCTTGTAGTGGTGTAAAGTTTAAAAACAAAAAAGTGCTGATGGAAATTAATAGTACCCAATGATTTCAAATGTTTCCAAAGCCTACATGTGAAATATATGGAGTATTTATGTAATTGTAGCTTTAATGCAGAAGTAAAGCCAGAAAGAATGAGAAGGCAAGAGATATCAATGAAAACAATACAAATGAAGCCCAGGACCAGCATAGAAACAGACTCTGCAGAGAGGACACAGGCTTGAGGGCAGAAAGAATATGACCCTCACCCTAAAAAGTTATTGAAAGATTACAGATGACTCTGCTGCACTTCTCACCGGGGCCATGCCATTCAATGCTGTGTTCGCAAGAAATGTTTCAGAGTTTCCTCAGGCACTGTTGTTGTTAAAGTCCATGAACATCAGGTGGTGGTTAGCACTGTATGAGGCTTACATTTTAAAAAATGCTTTATCACCTATTATTCATAAGTGCATGAGATGATGATAAAGGAAAAAGAAGTAGAGCCATCTTAAAATGCTCACAATGCTTATATATATGAAAATCTCTGGAAAGAAATATAACATTCATAATAGTGACAATTTGGGGGGGCCACGTTAGTTGAGTCTTCTGGAACTCAGATGCCAAGACAAGAGTTACAAGTGCTAATATTTATTGGAGGCAATGCCTAAGAAAGATCAAGGGAAGATGGAATAGGAATAGACAGGAGAGACACCTGTGAGAGGAACAGGGAAGGAGAGAGGAATGGGCAGGAAAAGCATCAGACTGAGATGCAGCTCTGGGAGAGGCTTGGCTAGCCCATTGGTGAGATCCAGAGCAAAGACTGCCCACAGAGGAGAGTGCCCCGTGCTGTGCAGAAATGGCCAGGTCTTAGTCACCATTATGCCAAGTCATTGCCAGAGGCTGCCCAGGAAAACATGACCTTCACATGCTCTGGGAGACCCAGAAGGTGCTATTAGCTGCAGGCCGACAAAAAACTTTTTGATCAGCATGTTCTTATTTCAAGACAGATTCAAGGGGCCCACCTCCATGTCTGCCACAGTGACATTCTAATTTTCAGTGTTGATTGTAATAAGGACATTTTGCTTGTAATTGATTACTAAAGAATAAGAATATATAAATGGCAATTGTACTTGATTTTTACAACAATTCTGTAAAGAAGGCAGGGCAGGTATTCATAACCCATTTTATAATTGAGGAAACTATGTCTCCTTGGCCAAAATCTTAGAGTGACATACTTGTGGCTGGAACCAAGGTCTTCATACACAATTTTTCTGTTTAGTGTCTAGATGGTCATTGAATCTATAATTGAAAGTCCAGTGATCTGGGCTTGGCATGCCTAAATTCCAAAGAGTTTTAATCCCTTTTCAACCATTATTTCATTTTCAGTTGTAAAGTGTCGCTTGCCTAGGCTCAATATAGTAGTGGAATTTTACCTTTATCTGATTATAGCATCTATTCATTCAAGATATTACATTTGACTAAATAACTTCCATTCTGGATCAGTTTATATCTTCCTCATATTTAATAATATCTTGTCATAAGCACTTGTTTGTGTACTGCATATGTATTCATTACTATGCATTCTTGTAGATATTAGAATAATAGCAGTGAATTAAGTGGGAGAAACAGACAACAAATAAGTATACAATGAATAAGACAATCTTAAGTTGGTTTCCCATTACTTTGTTGTATTTCTGTAACACTTATCACTAAGTGCTTGTGAGCAGGGCCAATATTAGATATTTTGATGAAGCTCATTGAATTGGCTTTAAAAAGTTTTGAACCAGAAAATTTTTAATTTTCCCAAAGCTACTTGGAAAACTGCCTCTCTTGGGGGTATGTGTGTGTGAATAACCATGTCATAGCTGAAATCAATTAAATCTTCTCTTCAAATTATTATAGAGGAATCAAATTTTACCCCATTGCCAAATTTAGTTCATTGCTGTGTGTGTGTGTGTGTGTGTGTGTGTGTACACATACACGCATTTTTTTACAAGATAGTCTATGCAGTATATGATTAGCACTATATTTCTGTATCTACTTTTTTATCCTGAATATTTGTTCTAGCTAAGTACATTTCCTTTCTTTTTTTGCACATTATGGCTCTAACTTAAATTAAAGCAAATAAGTAATTAAATGTCATAATATATCTGAAACTGAGTATTAAAATAAATTTAAAATACAGTTTAATTTTGTTTGAGTCATTCTCTATTACCTCTAAAGCCCTTTTGAAATCAAATTTTGGGTTTTTTATGACAAAGTTTCTTGAACAATTTTTGACCTACAAGCATATGCTGGATTTGGGAGATAAAGGCCAAAAAGACCTAATCCCTGTGCTAGAGAGCTAAGAGCCTAGCAGGCAAGATACACATATAATTAAAATCATGCAGTGCAGAATAATAGATTTGGTAATTCTCTCCCTCGTACCACCATCGCATTGGTAGGCCTGGATGTGTGGGGAGGGTGTAATCAGGGAAAACTGCCCAGGGGATGTGTCTAAGTAGAGAGCTAAAGGATGGCCCTAGACTGCAAACTTTAGAATTACAAAAACCTTGTCAGTCTGTTTTTGAGCACTCTTATCTTTAGGGCACTATTCTAGGTCATTCTTATACTACTGAAGCAGTGACTACCTGTTGAATGGGTAAGTGAACACAATAGAAATAGAGGTAGCTTCCCTGGGGAAAGAACAGATGACTTATTAAGTGGCTCTGGGGAAATGTCAACTATTAGTTGGAACCCTGTAGTGTAGGTACCTGACAATTAGCTTTTTTGATTATAATGTAAGTGCCTGACATTAAGCTTTTGACTGCTGAGGCATCCATTTCAAAGACATCCATCTTGGAAAGAACACATTGCCATCTACACAACTAGATAAAGAGCCAGGCTGCCCCACGCATGAGTCTTCCTCATTGGAAAGCTCTGGTGGACCTAGATAACTGACTGACCCACTGCTTGCTTTTCCCTTCCTGTGCTTTAATTCCTGCTCTTCTGTTTTAATTTCACCAATAAAGAGTGAACCCTCAAAACCCCAACACCCCACCATCAACCCCAATAAAGGCAGAGAGAGCACCAGTGAAACAGGAGGGAAGGGGGCAGGGCACAACCTTTAAAAGAATGATATAGCCATAGTACATGACAAAGACTGGTTAGAACCAACTGGGTCCAGGATGGCAGAAGATTCAACTTCCAGTGGACCTAGAGCCTCATTATACTCTTATTGTAATACATTAGCTTGCTAAATGACATACCCACCAGTGCCATGACAGTTCTGACTGAGGCCAACCATAAAAGGTCAAAAAGTGTGTGGTGGCCCAATTCCTGGAAATCCCCGCCTCTTTCCCAAAATAGTTGGAATAATCCCATTCATTAGCCTATGAAATTACCCACCCCATAAAAATTAACCATGCCATCTTTCAAGGCCTCTTGACTCTTGCCTTCCGAGATGGCCCACACTCTGTCTGTGGAGTGTGTTTCTCTCTAAATAAATCTGATTCTTACCTATCACTTCATCTCCGAATTCCTTCGCTACAAAGAAAGAAACTTAAATTCACCAGCAACACCAGGCTCACACATTCATATTCTCTCTCTCTCTCTCTCCCACCTCTCCCCCTGCCCCCTGAACATTGCTAAGTGGTGCAGGACATGGCTTGTACCCTCCAGGACATGTGAGTAATAAACCTTGTTTCTTCTAAGTTCCCTGATAGTAGTTGCTGAGGTGTGTCTTGCAATCATAAGAACCAAAAGGGCTGGTCCAGCCTCAGCATTGGCTTCAGTTGGGGAAATGTCTGTGAGGCTTGCCACAAGTAGCCCAGAGGAGTGCCCTCTGCCATTTCTAGAAAATAGCATCAGTATGGATAGGCTGAGACCAACACAAAACAAACATAAATCAATGCAGCACTTTGAAAAGCAATTTCACAGTATTCAGTAAAATATAAAATATGTACCCACTGCAATAAGACTTCCAGTTAAAACATGGCTATATATGAACTTATCTTTCATCGCTCTGGAAACACCACTTTAATGACAATAAATAAATTGAAAAGGCAAGAACATAGGATAAAAAGAATAGAAAAAAATATGACAGATGAAGAAAGACATCAACAAAATTTCAGATGAGAGAAATTAAATGGACAATGCATAGTAACTGAGTTAACAAAACTTAAAAAAGCTAAAATGTAAGCCTGCTAGGAGGCAATTCAACAAGAAACAAACTGGTTTCTGTCAACTGAAAAAAATGCACAACCTATTCGGCAGACATTCTTAGGACTTCGAGCCCGGGAGACAGCCTCTCAGATAATGCTGAGAAAACTGTTCTGAGGAGGAAGGGGGGATGCCAGGATATACAGGAGTTTCTGTAACAACACCAGGTAATCTGAGCAAAGGATTACTGTTAATAAAAGAAAACCAGACGTCTCAAGTTAAGGAAGTTAGCGCTTTTCTGTGTATGGGAAGATACAAGGAGTCCAGGCTCACTAAAACCATCCCTTTGATATGCACCTCAGCTGTCTGGGGCCAGTATCCTGTGTTTTCTCATCCTGAGTCTCCTCAGGGTACACTGAGGGGAGAGGGGTGTGGGTGGGGTGGGGTGCTGCAGCACTTGACTGCCAAATGGCAGGCATTCTTGGTTTCCATCCTGAACTCCCTCAGGGTTCACTGTTGGGGATGGCTGCAATTGCTGATGACTGCAGCATCCTTTGTTTATTGATGTGGTAGGCAGTGTTCTTAGTCCACATTTCCATTACAAAAATCTGGAAAGGCTCAGAAATTGAAGTCACTAGTAACACTTAAATGCTGGTAAAGGGACTTGGGTGAAAAGGAGATTCACTGATGGTCATTATAAGTTTTAATCAACACCCCTCCCCTAGAAACCAGAGGCTTCCTCAGCCAGGCTACTATTCCTCACTCACCCTGGTGTCCATCCAGAGAATACATCTACAGAAAATGTTCAGAAAATATTTAAATACAAAAAATACATGCAAGATACTACTGAAAATGGTAAGCGTGTGCTGTGCTGAAAAATAGGGTTTAAGTGAAAGTGTCATTCCAAAGTTTTAGAACTCCAACCTGTTTGAAATACTTTGTTCCCAGGAGAAGGAGAATCATAACCCTAAACCAAGAGAACAGATTAATTCTGCCACAAATACTAGCATGTGCTGGTCCCCAACAAAACAGCCTGATCCCCACTCTATCATGCTACAGTGAAGTCCCACCCATAAACATACATGTTCCAACTAGCATTTTTGTACCTCACTCTTAAGTCAAGACCTTGGAGAAGATATGAAAGACATTAAACAAAACCTACAAACTGGAAAAAAATTACAGAGAAAGATAAAATGTGGGATGCTGAAGAAAACTAAAAGAGAAATACAGTTGATATGAGCAGAGAGATAAGACATTGAGTCCACAAAACATGAATAGAATGCTATTTAAATAAAAATATGCAGAAGTAAAAATTGAGAGTACTAAAAGAAAAAAACAGAAAAAATCCCAGTGATAGTTGGAAATCTTAATATACATTTCTCAGAAACTGATAAAGTAAGCAAGCAAAAATGAATAAAACTATAGAAAAATTTAACAACACCAAAAGCCAACTAGACCTAACTGTCATTTACAGAGTAGTTCACAAAACACATATAGAATACACATTTATTTTTTTTCTAGTTCACATAGAACTTTCTCACCAAGAAAGATCATCTTCTGGGACCTAAAATGAGTTTAATAATCTTTAAAGGGCTAGAAAAAAAAAAAAGAAAGAAAGAAAGAAAAGAAAAAGAGTTAAATTAGAAATAAATAACACTAGTATATCTGGAAAAATCTCCAAATATTTGGAAATTAAGCAACACATTTCTAAACTACCCATGGTCAAAGAAGAAAACACAACAAAAATCCAGAAATATTTCAAAATGAATGGTAATGAAACACAATATGCCAAAATTTGAGGAATATAACCACCCTTTAAATATAATGATTTAATATAAGCATTCATAGCTTAAAAGACTTAAATGTTTATATTAGAAGAAAAAGGTAGATAATCAAGCATCTAATTTTCACTTTAAGGTATAAAGAAAGTATAAATTAAGCCCAAAGTAAGTAGGAAGAAGGAAATAATAAAGATAAGAACAGAAGTCAAGAAAACAAAAACACAAACAGAAAAACAACAAAGCCAAAACCTGGCTTTCTTTAAAGTTTAAGAAAATTAATAAATAACTGGCTAAAATAATTTTTAAAAAGGTAAAACAAAACACAAATTACAAACATAAGAAATAAAAGAAGAGACAACACAACAGATCCTACAGACATTGAAAGGCTATTAAAGAAATAGCAGAAACACCTTTATTCCAGTGAAACTGAAAAATTAACTCCACAGATACAAGACTAATACAAAAAGAAATTTAAATCTGAACAGCACTTCATCTTTAAAGGAAATTAGAAACTTTCCCAGACAAAAAAACCTCTGGACTATGGTAGATTCTATCAAAAATTTTTAAAAGTAATAATATCAAACTTATGAACTTTTTCAGAAAATAGAGAAAGAAGAAATACTTCCCAACTATTTTTATAAGGCATAAACCCAATCATAAATAAATGAACAAATAAGCAAATAAGCCTGACTCCGATAATATAAAGAAAAAAAATTACATATTAACGTGTCTCACAAGCATAGATACAAAACTCCTTAGCAGAATATTAGCAAATCAGTGGGGAGAAAACTTGTTGACCTAAGTAATTTTAGAACTGCATGGAGACTATAATTAAAGACAAGAAGGTGCTTCCCTGGTGGCGCAGTGGTTGAGAGTCCACCTGCCAATGCAGGGGAACAGGTTCATGCCCCGGTCTGGGAAGATCCCACGTGCTGCAGAGCGGCTAGGTCCGTGAGCCATGGCCACTGAGCCTGCGCATCTGGAGCCTGTGCTCCACAATGAGAGAGGCCACAACAGTGAGAGGCCCGCATACCACAAAAAAAAAAGAAAAAAAAAAGAACAAAGTTGGAGGACCCACACTTCCTGATTTCAAAGCATACTACAAAGCAATAGTAATTAAGACAGTGTGGTACTGGCATAAAGACAGACATATAGACCAATGGAACAGAATTGAGAGCCCACCAATAAAGCCTTGCATAGATAACCAAATGATCTTTGACAAGAGAACCAAGAGTATATACTGGGGAAAGGACAGTTCTTTCAACAAATTGTGTTTGGAATATTGGATATTCACATGCAAAAAAAGAAATTGGATCCTCACCTTAGACCACATACAAAAATTAACTCAAAATAGATTATAGAACTAAACGTAAGATCTAAAACTATAAAATTCCTTGAAGAAAATATAGGAGAAAATCTTCAGGACACTGGATTTGGCAATGAATTTTAGATATGACACCATAAGCAGCAAGAAAAGCAAAAATAGACAAATATGACTATATCAAACTTAAAAATTTCTGTGCAGCAAAGGAAAGACTCAACAGAGTGAAAGGGCAACCTGCAGAATGGGAAAAAGTATTTGCAAATCATGTGTACCTGATAAGGAGTAAATATCCAGATTATACTAAAACTCCTACAACTCAACCATAATAACAAACAAATAACCTGATTTAAAAATGGGTATAGGACTAGAATAGACATTTCTTCAAAGTATATATACAAATGGTCAACAAGCATATGAAAACATCACTAATCATCAACATCACTAATCATCAGGGAGATGCAAATCAAAATCTCACACCCATTAGTATGCTCACTATCTAAAAAATAGAAATAACAAGTGTGGGCGAGGATGTGAAGAAATTGGAACCCTGTGCACTGTTTGTGGGAATGTGAAAAGGTTTGGCTGGTATGGAAAACAGTATGGAGGTTGCTCCAAAAATTAAAAATAGAATTACCATATGATCCAGCAATCCCATTTCTTGGTATAGATACAAAATAATTGAAAACAGGATCTTGAAGAGATATTTACACATCCATATTGATTGCAGCATTATTTACAATAGTCAAGAGGTGGAAGCAACCTAAATGTCAATCAATGAATGAATAAAGAAAGAAAATTTGGTATATCCATACAATGGAATATCATTCAGCTTTAAAAAGGAATGAAATTCTATCATACTATATGACATGGATGAACCTTGACAACTTATGCTAAGTGAAATAAGCCAGTCATAAAAACACAAATAATGCATGATTCCACTTGTATGAGGTATCTAAAGTAGTCAAACTTGTAGAAACAGAAAGTAGAATGTGGTTACCAGGAGCTGAGAGGAAGGAGGAAATGGGGAACTATTGTTTAGTGAGTACAGAGTTTCAATTTTTCAAGATGAAAAACTTCTAGAGATCTGTTGCACAAAAATGTGCAAATAGTTAACATCATTGTGTTATATACTAAAAAGTGGTTAAGATGGTAAATTGTACGTTATGTGTATTGACAAAATGTGTGTGTATATACATATACATGTGTGTATATGTGTGTGTGTGTGTGTGTGTGTGTGTATAAAATGGTGAGTATCTCACGACGAAATAGGGTTTACCCTAGGAGTGCAATGTTGAGATAACATTTGAAAATCAATGTAATTTTCCACATTAACAAATTAAATGAGAAAATTATTTGATCATATGAACAATTGCAGAAAAAGCATTTGAAAATAATTCATAATAAAACTATTGACAAGCTAGAAATAGAAAATTTACTCAGTTTGATTAAAGGGATCTACCAAAGAAAACCCTTCAGCTAACATGATACTTAATCATGAGATATAGAACACTGAAAAGGAAAGGAATAAGTGGCATCTTTAATCCATTCTTCCCTGTTACCTGGGAGAAGCCCCTGGAAAAGACAGAAGACAGGTGATCTAATTCAATTTCCTTGTAAACATAAAATAACAAAACTCCTGACAAAGAATCTAATGGTATTTGCTGACAGGGAAATCCTTACCTATAGAATACATTTTGAAGGATCGATAGTAATTTACTACTAGGTTGTAGTAAACAGCCTAGAGCCTATGGATTTATGGAGCATTGCTCTCTGGAAAATGTCATATAACTATCTGAGTATAAAATAGAGATGTTTCTCACAGCAATATCTTTTTGGATCCCCCTCCTAGAGTAATGAAAATAAAAACCAAAATAAACAAATGGAGCCTAATTTAACCTAAAAGCTTTTGCACAGCAAAGGAAACCATAAACAAAATGAAAAACAACACAATGGGGGAAAATATTTGCACATATTTCATGACTTAAATGGTGCACTGATGTGTAAGTAATGTGAACGGCACTCATTACTTTAAAAAGCACAAGAGAAAATCTAATGTGGCAAAAAGTACCTAGAGGGCTTCCCTGGTGGTGCAGTGGTTGAGAGTCCGCCGGCCAATGCAGGGGGCGTGGGTTCATGACCCAGTACGGGAAGATCCCACATGCTGCAGAGCAGCTGGGCCCGTGAGCCATGGCCGCTGAGCCTGCGCGTCTGCAGCCTGTGCTCCACAATGGGAGAGGCCACAACAGTGAGAGGCCCGCGTACCGCAAAAAAAAAAAAAAGTACCTAGAAAATTCTGTCAATGTTTCTGAATCTGTGCTTGCTTCATTCATGTAATTTGACTACTTGTAGCCTTTAAATTATTAGTAAAGTTTAATACTGCTTAACATTTCTGATTTGGTGTGTCTGCTTTGATAATCTGATGTTTGTGTTACCTCAAATATGTTCACACTAAAATCAGAAACAGGCAAAGATGTGTGCTTTCACCACTTCTATTCATCATTGTACTAGAGGTTCTAGCTAGCACAATGAGACAAGAAAAAGTAACAAATATAAGGCATAAAGATAAGAAAGGAGGAGGTAGATCTGTCTTTATTCAGAGATGACATGCTTCTATATGTTAAATAACCCTAAAAGATCTATAATACAAACTATTAGAATAATAAACTTAGAAATGCCAAAAGATAGAAGGTCAATATACCAAAAGTAATTGTATATCTATATCTTAGAAACTATTGATTGGAAAATAATGTTCAATTCCATTTTGAATAACATTAATATATTTAGGAATAAACTAAATAAAAAATATATAGTATCTCTCCACTAAAAACTAAAATAATTGCTGAGAGAAATTAAAGAAGACTTAAATAAATGGAGAGAGGTGCCATATTCATGAATTAGAAGACTCTATACTGTTAAAATGTCACTTCTCCCTATATTTATCTAAAAATCCTAGCAGACTCCTATAGAAATTGAAAAGGTGATTCTAAAATTCATATGAAATTGCAAAGAATTAAATCTAGCTAAAATAATCTTGAAAATGAAGAACAAAGCTGAAGGACTTACACTACTTGATTTCAAGGCATTATATTAAAGCTACAGTAACCATAAATAGTCTCATATGTATGGTCAATTATTTTTGGCAAAAGCACCAAAGCTATTCAATGGAAGAGGATAGTTCTTTCCATAAATTGTGCTGGAAATACTAGATATCCATATCCACAAAAAACAAAACAAAACAAAACCCTCAATCTCAAACCATATAAAACAAAACAAAGACATAGAAATGAATCATAGATATAAATGTAAAAGCTAAAAATATAAAACTGCTAGAAGAAAACAGGAATATACTTTTGACCTTGGGTAGGCAATGATTCTTTCTTATGACACCAAAAGCAAATAACCATAAAGGAAAAAACTTGATAAACTGGATTCTATTTTAAAAAAATAAGTTGGATTTCATCAAAATTAAAACTTTCTACCCTTCAAAAAAGACTGTTAAGAAAATAAGAGGCTGGAGTTCCTTAAGAAACTAAAAATAGAGCTACCATATGATCCTGCAATCCCAGTCTTGGTATATATATGGAGAAATACATAATTTGAAAAGATATGTGCACCCCAATGTTCATTGCAGCACTATTTACAATAGCCAAGACACGGAAGCAACCTAAGTGTCCATCGACAGAGGAATGAGTAGAGAAGATGTGGTATACATATACAATGGAATATTACTCATCCATAAAAAAGAATGAAATAATGCCATATGCAGCAACATTGATGGACCTAGAGATTATAACACTAAGTGAAGTGAGCCAGGCAGAGAAAGACAAATATCATATGATATTGCTTATATGTAGAATCTACAAAAAAAAATGATACAAATGAACTTATTTACAAAACAGAAATAGACTCATGGACATAGAAAACAAACTTATCATCACCAAAAGAGAGGTAGGGATGGATAAATTAAGAGTTTGGGATTAAAATATACACACTACTATATATAAAATAGATAACCAACAAGGACCTATTGTATAGCACAGGGAACTTGACTCAATATCTTGTAATAACCTATAATGGAAGAGAATGTAAAAAAAGAATATATATATATATATATAACTGAATCACTTTGCTGTATACCTGAAACTAACACAACATTGTAAATCATCACTTTAATAAATATTTTTTAAATTAAAATTGAAATTTTTAAAAAAATTTTAAAAAGAGATACTTAGGCTTGAAGCTGTCACATAATGAAAGCAAATGTATTTTTCCCCGACTTATTAAAATTATCAGAATAACAAAACAGAAGAGGCAAATCTCAGGTGGGGAGAAAATATTGTACATATATTAGATATATATTTCTTATCTAAAAAATATAAAGAACTTGTACAAGTCAATTATAAAAAGACTTGAATAAACACTTCACAAAATAAGAAATATAAATGGCCAATAAATATATGAAAAGATGCTCGACATTATTAGTTATTAGAGAAATGAGAACAGTTGAGTATGGTTGCCCCTGGAGAGCCAAATTAGAGAAAGGAGATAAGGAAGAAGGAAGATGACTCTTGTTTTCCATTGTAAATGTTTAGTACTATTTGACTTTCCAAAACTAGGGGACTTTTTAAAGCAAATATTAATTTTTTTAAATGAGCACAACCTATGAATCCAATGTGTTAGTCTGGTCCTTATAGGAAACAGAACTTATCCCAAATGTTCAAACCAAGAGCTTTTCATGAAAAGAATACTTAAGAATAGGCAGGGAGGAGGAAATAATGGATGGCAAAATACCCATAAACCAGAAATAGTGGGAACCTGTTACCTTGCTTTGGGCTGATTGGAAGAGAAGAGGAAACAGAGGTGCTGGAGCCGTCAGACCTGGAACAGGGGAGGGGGAGTGGCCCAGATGGAGCTGCAGTCAGGGAAAGACGGGGCTACTGCCAGATATATGGCACTGTAACAAATGGGAAAATATCCAGATCCCTCAAATCTCCTGCCAGGGATTCTCACTGGCCAAACCCAGTTTAAAGGCAGTAGGTAGTATAGTCCACAGGTATCAGCATCCCAGAACAGAGCAGTCAAATAAGGATGGAGAATGGGTTGGAGAACAACCAGCAAACCAACAATTCCACATTTTAGATACCCCCTTGAGAAATTCTTGCACATTTGTGACGAGATGTGCACAAAAAGACATGAACAAAGATGTTTTCTTTAGTATTGTCTATATTAGCAAAACGTTATGTTCCCTTGGAAGAAAACTATATACCCATGAAGAGGAAAGAGCTAGATGCTATCTTTCAAACTAAATAGGTCTCAAGAACAAATATATAATATTCTCTCAGTAAATTTTTCGGCTACATAAAACAACACCATATATTGTTCATGGGTACATGTAAAAAGTAAAAAGTATGACTCATGGATTGTGTGTGGACACATTACATATATAATATGGATACAAGGAAATGAGACTGGGAAGATCAAATGATACTAAACTACATTTCAAGAATCCTAATATATGAGCAGTAGCAAGAAGAACTACAATCCTGCAGCCTGTGGAACAAAAAACACATTCACAGAAAGAAAGACAAAATGAAAAGGCAGAGGGCTATGTACCAGATGAAGGAACAAGGTAAAACCCCAGAAAAACAACTAAATGAAGTGAAGATAGGCAAGCATTCAGAAAAAAGAATTCAGAATAATGATAGTGAAGATGATCCAGGACCTTGGAAAAAGAATGAAGGCAAAGATTGAGAAGAAGCAAGAAATGTTTAACAAAGACCTAGAAGAATTAAAAAACAAACACCTAGAAGAATTGAAGAACAAACAAACAGAGATGAACAATACAATAACTGAAATGAAAAATACACTAGAAGGAATCAATAGCAGAATAACTGAGGCAGAAGAATGGATAAATGACCTGGAAGACAGAATGGTGTAATTCACTGCCACAGAACAGAGTAAAGAAAAAAGAATGAAAAGAAATAAAGACAGCATAAGACACCTCTGGGACAATATTAAACATAACATTCGCATTATAGGGGTCTCAGAATGAGAAAAGAGAGAGAAAGGACCCAAGAAAATATTTGAAGAGATTATAGATGAAAACTTCCCTAACATGGGAAAGGAAACAGCCACCCAAGTCCAGGAAGGGCAGAGTCCCAGGCAGGATAAACCCAAGGAGAAACATGCTGAGACACACAGTAATCAAATTGACAAAAATTAAAGAGAAAGAAAAATTATTGAAAGAAACAAGGGAAAAATGACAAATAACATACAAGGGAACTCCAATAAGGTTAACAGCTGATTTCTCAGCAGAAACTCTACAAGCCAGAAGGGAGTGGCATGATATATTTAAAGTGATGAAAGGGGAGAACCTACAACCAAGGTTACTCTACCAGGCAAGGATCTCATTCAGATTTGAGAAACAAATCAAAAGCTTTACAGACAAGCAAAAGCTAAGAGAATTCAGCACCACCAAACCAGCTCTACAACAAATGCTAAAGGAACTTCTCTAAGTGGGAAACACAAGAGAAGAAAAGGACCTACAAAAACAAACCCATAACAATTAAGAAAATGGTAATAGGAACATACATATCGATAATTACCTTAAACGTGAATGGATTAAATGCTCCAACCAAAAGACACAGGCTCACTGAATGGATACAAAAACAAGAACCATATATATGCTGTCTACAAAGGACCCACTTCAGACCTAGGGACACATACAAACTGAAAGTGACAGGATGGAAAAAGTTATTCCATGCAAATGGAAATCAAAAGAAAGCTGGACAGCAATACTCATATCAGATAAAATTGACTTTAAAATAAAGAATGTTACAAAAAACAAGGAAGGACACTACATAATGATGAAGGGATCAATCCAAGAGGAAGATATAACAATTATAAATATATATGCACCCAACATAGGAGCACCTCAATACATAAGGCAACTGCTAACAGCTATAAAAGAGGAAATTGACAGTAACACAATAATAGTGGGGGACTTTAACACCTCACTTACACCAAGGGACAGAACGTCCAGAAAGAAAATTAATAAGGAAACACAAGCTTTAAATGACACAATAGACCAGATAGATTTAACTGATATATACAGGACATTCCATCCAAAAACAGCAGATTACACTTTCTTCTCAAGTGCTCATGGAACATTTTTCAGGATAGATCATATCTTGGATCACAAATCAAGCCTCGGTAAATTTAAGAAAAATTGAAATCATATCAAGTACCTTTTCTGACCAAAATGCTATGAGACTAGATATCAATTACAGGAAAAACATCTGTAAAAAATATAAACACATGGAGGCTAAACAATACATTACTAAATAACCAAAAGATCACGGAAGAAATCAAAGAGGAAATCAAAAAATACCTAGAGACAGATTACAACAAAAGCATGATGATCCAAAACCTATGGGATGCACCAAAAGCAATTCTAAGAGGGAAGTTTATAGCAATACAAGCCTATCTCAGAACCAAAAAAAAACTTTCAAGTACACAATCTAACCTTATACCTAAAGGAACTAGAGAAAGAAGAACAAACAAAACACAAAGTTAGTAGAAGGAAAGAAATTATAAAGATCAGAGCAGAAATAAATGAACTAGAAACAAAGAAAACAATAGCAAACATCAATAAAACTAAAAACTGGTTCTTTGAGAAGATAAACAAAATTGATAAACCATTAGCCAGACTCATCAAGAAAAAGAGGGACTGGACTCAATAAAATTAGCAATGAAAAAAGAGAAGTCACAACAGACACCGTAGATATACAAAGCATCCTAAGAGACTACTACAAGCAACTCTATGCCAATAAAATGGAAAACCTGAAAGAAACGGACAAATTCTTAGAAAGGTATAACCTCCCAAGACTGAACCATGAAGAATTAGAAAATATGAGCAGCCAATCACAAGCAATGAAATTGAAACAGTCATTAAAAATCTTGCAACAAACAAAAGTCCAGGACCAGATGACTTCACAGGTGAATTCTATCAAACATTTAGAGAAGAGCTAACAACCAGCCTTCTCAAACTCTTCCAAAAAATTGCAGAGGAAGGAACACTCCCAAACTAATTCTATGAGGCCACCATCACCCTGATATCAAAACCAGACAGAGATACTACAAAAAAAGAAAATTACAGACCACTATCACTGATGAATATAAATGCAAAAATCCTCAAAAAAATACTAGCAAACAGAATCCAGCAACACATTAAAAAGATCATACACCATGACCAAGTGGGATTTATTCCAGGGATGCAAGCCTTCTTCAAAATACACAAATCAGTCAATGTGATACACCATATTAACAAACTGAAGAAGAAAACCTATATGATCATCTCAATAGATGCAGAAAAAGCTTTCAACAAAATTCAACACCGATTTATGATAAAAACTCTCCAGAAAGTTGGCATAGAGGGATTTTACCTCAACATAATAAAGGCCATATACAACAAACCCACAGCAAACATCATTCTCAATGGTGAAAAACTGTAAGCATTTCCTCTAAGATCAGGAACAAGACAAGGATGTCCACTCTTGCCACTATTATTCAACATAGTTTTGGAAGTCCTAGCCATGGCAATCAGAGAAGAAAAAGAAATAAAAGGAATACAAATTGGAAAAGAAGAAGTAAAACTGTCACTGTCTGCAGATGACATGATACTATACATAGAGATTCTTAAAGATGCCACCAGAAAACTACTAGAGCGAATCAACAAATCTGGTAAATTGCAGGATACAAACTTAATGCACAGAAATCTCTTGCATTCCTATACACTAATGATGAAAAATCTTAAAGAGAAATTAAGGAAACACTCCCATTTACCACTGCAACAAAAAGAATAAAATATCTAGGAATAAACCTACCTAGGGAGACAAAAGACCTGTATGCAGAAAACTATAAGACACTGATGAAAGAAATTAAAGATGATACAAACAGATGGAGAGATATACTATGTTATTGGATTGGAAAAATCAACATTGTGAAAATGACTATATTACCCAAAGCAATCTACAGACTCAATGCAATCCCTATCAAATTACCAATGGCATTTTTTACAGAACTAAAACAAAAAATCTTAAAATTTGTATGGAGAAACAAAAGACCCCGAATAGCCAAAGCGGTCTTGAGGAAAAAAACGGAGCTGGAGGAATCAGGCTCCTAGACTTCAGACTATACTACAAAGCCACAGTAATCAAGACAGTATGGTACTGACACAAAAACAGAAATATAGATCAATGGAACAGGATAGAAAGCCCAGAGATAAACCCATGCACCTATGGTCAACTCATCTATGACAAAGGAGACAAAGATATACAATGGAGAAAAGACAGTCTCTTCAATAAGTGGTGCTGGGAAAACTGGACAGCTCCATGTAAAATAATGAAATTAGAACACTCCCTAACATCATACAGAAAAATAAACTCAAAATGGATTAGACACCTAAATGTAAGACCAGACACTGTAAAACTCTTAGAGGAAAACATAGGAAGAATACTCTTTGACATAAATCGCAGCAACATCTTTTTTGATCCAACTCCTAGAGTAATGGAAATAAAAACAAAAATAAACAAATGGGACCTAATGAAACTTAAAAGCTTTTGCACAGCAAAGGAAACCATAAACAAGACGAAAAGACAACCCTCAGAATGGGAGGAAATATTTGCAAATGAATCAACGGACAAAGGATTAATCTCCAAAATATATAAACAGCTCTTGCAGCTCAATATTAAAAAAAACAAACAATCCAATCAAAAAATGGGCAGAAGACCTAAATAGACATTTCTCCAAAGAAGCAATACAGATGGCCAAGAAGCACATGAAAAGCTGCTCAACATCACTAATTATTAGAGAAATACAAATCAAAACTACAATGAGGTATCACCTCACACCAGTTAGAATGGGCATCATCAGAACATCTACAAACAACAAATGCTGGAGAGGGTGTGGAGAAAAGGGAACCCTCTTGCACTGTTGGTGGGAATGTAAATTGATACAGCCACTATGGAGAACAGTATGGCGGTTCCTTAAAAAGTAAAAAGAGAACTACCATATGACCCAGCAGTCCCACTCCTGAGCATATACCCAGAGAAAACCATAATTCAAAAAGACACATGCACCCCAATGTTCATTGCAGCACTATTTACAATAGCCAGGACATGGAAGCAACCTAAATGCCCAACAACAGACAAATGGATAAATAAGATGTGGTACATATATACAATGGAATATTACTCAGCAGGAAAAGGAACGAAATTGGGTCATTTGTAGAGACATGGATGGATCTAGGAACTGTCATACAGACTGATGTAAGTAAGAAAGAAAAAACAAATATTGCATATTAACGCATATATGTGGAACCTAGAAAAATGGTACAGATGAACCAGTTTGCAGGGCAGAAATAGAGACACAGATGTAGAGAACAAACGTCTGGCCTCCAATGGGGAAAAGTGGCTGGGGGGTGGTGGTGTGATGAATTGGGAGATTGGGATTTCCATATATACACTAATATGTATAAAATGGATAACTAGTAAGAACCTGCTATATAAAAAAATAAATTAAATAAAATGAAACACTAAAAAGAAGCACTTTCAATCTGGTCTGGTTTAAGGGTACTTTGTCTTTATTTCATAGGAGAAAATTAATAAATAAAATCCTCTGAATAATTCAGCCCTAAAAAAAAAAAAAGAATCCTAATATGTGTCAAATTCTCTTTTAAGCACTTTAGATGTACTGTTTCATTAAATCTTTTCAGCAAGCCTGTCAGTAAGTGGCCATTATAATCCCTAATTTTTTTAAAATAAAAGTGAAGCACAGAAAAGGCCAACTGCCTTCCAAGGTCCCTCACTCATCCTTTCCTTAATTCAGAAAATAGTGAGTTTCGTGCAGTGTCAGCCACTGTTCCAGACAGTAAGGTGACAGCAGGGACAAAATTATTCCCTCCTCCAGCTCACCTTCCAGGGTGGGAGAAAGACAATAAACATAAATGATAAAGTCTAGAGATTATAAATTATAAAGTCTGTTAGAGGAAATTGTGTCATGGAGAAATGAATTAGCAGATTGTGAGAGTCCAATAGTGCTGGACTGTTGGCAATTTTAAATCGGGCCATCAGGGAAGGCTCTGCTAGAAGGTGACATTAAGTAGAAACATGAAGAAGATGACATAAGACACGTGGATTATGCGGCAAGGGCAGTCCAGGCAGAGGGAACAGCTGGTGTTAAGGCCTGAGGGAGGCACGTGCCTAGGAAGTTCATGGAACAGCCAAGGGACCAGCCTGTCTGTCTGTCTGTCTCTCACACACACACACATTTCACCAAAATGTCCCAGGTGCCTCTAACAGTGCCTGGCATGTAGTAGGCACTCAATAGATATTTGATGAATGAATGAATGACTAGCTGAGAGGGAGAATAGTAGGAATAAAGACAGAGAAGGCATAAGAACTGGACCGTGCAGAACTGGAGCTGGCTTTGACTCTGAGTGGAATGGGCAGTCCCTGGAGAGATTTGAACACAACCAAACTTCAGTTTTAAAAGGATCACTCTGGCTGCTGAGTTGAGAATAGACTGAAGAAGGATGAGGGCAGAAGTAAGGAAAGCAGTTAGGAGGCCATTGAAATAACCCAAGCAAGTGATGTTGCTCTTGAAGAGCAAGCCACTATGATGATGATGCACCAGCCATTAAAGAGGATGCTTGATCAAACTGGTCCAGTTCTATACCCCTGGGGACCAGCAAAAAAGGAAAAACAAACAAACAAACAAACAAAACTACACTTCATATGGAGGATAAATGTCAAAAAATAGTTAAGAAAACTTTAGTGGAAAAAATAATAGTGGGGAGCAGGTAAGGAGGCAATTTTGTTTTACTAGATTTTCTAAAAAGCATAAAGCCACTGTAACTAAAACATATTAGAAGTTCACAAATAGGGAACTTATGCTGTGATAAGGATGGTATTACAAGTCAATGGGAAAAGGGTGGTTTGTTTAAATAAAGATTGCTGGAACAATTGCCAGTCAAACAGGGAGGGAAAGTTAGATCCTTCCTTTCATCTACATAAAAAAATAATTTCCATGAGGATTGAAATACTTAAAAATGTATAACAATAACTATTTAGAAGAAAACCTATGAAAATATTTGCATGCCCTTGGCATTTGTGGCAGTGGTATGTGGCAGTGGGTGGGTTTCTCATGCAAGACAGGAAACTCAAAAGAAAAAAAAGGAAATGAAGAAATATTTGACTATGTAAATATTTTAAATACAACAAAACGACAATAAGAAAAGTCAGAAAACAAAGAATAGACTGTGAAAAAATCTTTAAAGCACATCTATCAGATAAATAATTCCAGCATATCCTATATAAATAGCTCCTGTAAATTGACAATATAAAGACAAAAAGCCCAACTAAAAAATTGTCAAAGGATAAAAATGTTATAAAAGGGGAAATTCTGATGCTCATAGATACATTAAAAAGAAGTTCAACTTTACAATTAGCAGGGACATTACAATTAAAGTAACAATTAGTTAACATTTTGCCAACAGGCGGCAAAAAGTTTAGAAGAATGTTACATCCAGTGCTAGTTGAGGGGGTGAGGGGAGGGCAAGCCGGAAATTCTATAAATTGTTAATAACAATGGGCACTGGAATTACTGCCACTTTTTGAAAATTAATTTGGCAAACTGTGTTAAAATTAAAAATGTATGCATCCTTCTACTCACCGATTCTAGTTCTGGAAATTTATCCTACAGAATTAAATTGTATAGAATTAAAAGTATATTTACTAAAGTAGGAAGTATAAAGGGTATTTATTGAAGCACTGTCTGCCAAGCAGCAAAGCAAAAAAATTAAAATTCATTAGTAAAAGGATGGCTAAAGTAACAGGATTGTATCCAGCCTGTGGAGTATTATGTAACTTTTTAAAAGAATGTTTTAGCACTGTATCAGTTTTCCTATTAGAATATTTATTATGGGTTGTAAGCGATCAAACCACCTTGCAGAGAAACACAAATAGAATTATTCTATGTCTATAAAAAACAACTACATCCCACAACATGTATCTGACTATCTTTTTATATTATGGTTATATAAGGATGCACTAGAGGTTATTAAAATCTGATAGAGGTGGTAGAGGAACATGTTTGAGAAAGGAGAGATGGTTTTGAGACAGATGAGAGAGGAAGAGACTACAACATAAAAAATACCCTGGCATTGTACAAGAGAAAGAGTAAACTAGAAAATTCTATTACTAGAAGAGCAAATGTGTAAAACTAAATATGAATGTTGACAAGGCGAGTAGGTAACATGGAAAAATGGGAACACTATCTTGATTGGCTACAAAAAAAAAAAAAAGTCATCCTTTGATGCCAAACCTCATAATGCATCCCTCAAAATGGTGTTATGTATTTCCTCAACGTACTAACAGCAGCACCTCTCTGCAATGTCTCATGATACTTGCAAGCAATCACCATTCTTCACTTCCTGAATCTCTTTTCAAATCTACACACAGTGTATATCCCCCATATTTTCTTCTCTTAAAATAAAAATTTTAAAAATCTGAAACCTAACCTGCTAGCTCTTTAGCTTTATTTATTTATTTATTTAACGCATCTTGCGGTATCTCAGCTCCCCGATGGAACACTGTCCCGTGAGTGAAACTGCCCAGTCCTAACCACTGGACCTCCAGGGAATTCCCTAGCATTTTTAAAGACTGATTTTTTATGAATTTGGAGAAACTCAGCTTCAGTTTGAAACTGAAGTTTAAAAACATTATCCAAATTCCTTAAAACAACCACATTTAAAATAATAGCTAAAATTGAAGTCTGTATGTAGAAAAATAAATAGGATTCACCTTTAATAATAAACTAAAATAACATAGTGAGCATCTGTTATTTATCAATGGTTTTATCAACTTGTTTAATCAATAAATAAGATGCAATGTCATCTTATTTACTCTCTGTAGATAACTTGTGGCGGTATCCGTGAGGTAGATTTTATAATTCCTGACTCAGATCTTATGATTATGGCTCCTTCCATGCTTATGGCCAAGTGTGAACAACTAGGAAATCTCTGTCCTTAGAAATACTGTAACCCTCTAATTAGAGGTCCCAGACTGATGGGTAAAATGTTGAATGGAAATGTTACTGTCCCTGAGACAAGTGTATACAGTATATATTTAGGTGGTTCACAATCTGAAAATGAAGCCCTTTCTATGTGACTGAAGAAGAGCCCTGGCAGCTCTTCTTCAGTCCCCAGCCTCTCTGTGTTTGCTTTCTCCTGCCCCACCACATCCTTAACCTTTATTAAAGCTCTATGTGAATATACTCTGTGGGGCCTTGGGAGTCCTTTCAGTTATCCAACACCACTGCACCCTGACTCACACTGAACACTGAGCTTTCATTCAACTAACTTGTGTGGAAACCAACCATGCCCCATTCTCACACAGTTATTGGAAAATGGTTGTCATAGCGGTTAGGAATGAAACCAAGCAGGACCCTGTGGGACTCCTAGGCACAAAAGGAAATAGACTTCATTCAGCCTCCATGACTTTCCCTGAGTTCCAAAGGGTGGGTTCAAACAGTTGCTAAACATGAAAGGGAGAGGATGTGGAGACGAGGGACGAACAGTCAAGAGAAACTAGAGTGCAGCCTTGGGGCAGGGTCCTGGTTCCCCCTCGAGGCATATACATAACAATACCTTTGAGCTGTTTTGCAGATACTGAGACCCCCACCAGGTGGGAGGAGTTAACTGTGTGCTGCCCACAAGCCCATAGATCCCAGACAGAAGGTTGGAACCAGAAGGTTGGTGATGCTGACTCCCGCTTACCTCACCACCAACCAGTCAGAAGAATGTCCACAAGCTGATCACACCCTCCTCTTTGAACCATTACGATAAGACTCCTCACTACACCCTCCAGGTTGGGACACACAGTTTTAAGGGCATTTAGCCTGCTGTGGCCCCCTTTGCCTGGCTAAGCAATAAACCTATTCTTTTCTACTTCACCCCAAACTCTGTCTCCAAGATTCAGTTCTGTACCAGGGTACAGAGGCCAAATTTTGGCTACAGTCACATCCTTCAAGGGGTGGTTCCATCCTCAGGTTCAAAAGGTGGGTCCTAATGAGGACCAATTACAGAATTTTCAGAGTCCAATGCAAAATAAAAATGGGATCTTGTTATTCAAAAGTTATGAAAAATTTTGAAATGGTGACAGCACAGCATTAAACCAAGTGCAAGGCCCTTGTAAACACAGGATCCTATGTGACTGCAACAGGTCACCAGCACATGAAGCCAGCTCTGGTCCTGATCTAACTACAATTAGGGATGCCAGACCGTTCCAAGTCATGAGGAGAAATCTTCCAAGAAGCTTCTAGGAAGTTTTTTTTTCTCACTACCAAGAGCTACACACATGGCCAGAGTCATGCTCTTTTCCCTTCAATCTTTGTGTTGTCTGGAGGAGGTAGCTGGGCTGTTGCTAGTAGCCTAAGGATGACACTGCCAAACCCAAGATGGGAGCAAGTAAAGATGGTGAGAACCATGCCCTTGATCATGGTCTAAAATCTGATCAACCAACCCTGCAGTTCCCCTTCCATTGGACCCCGTGATAGATGAGATCATCCATTTCCTTAGTGATTAAACCTACTTGAATTTGAGTTTTCTGTTCACTGGAAGTGAAACCATCCTTCTCAACTGAATCAAAGGCATCCAAAGTAGCTACTATTATTTCTCATTTTAGAGATGTGAAAACAAAAAGCCAGAGAGGCCATTCTGCTCTATATCCTAAAGCAGATACATGATAGAGCTAGGATTTAGTCCCAGCTCTGCTTTGTACACCTAATTTCATGTGAATAGTGTCACTGGACTTGTGCTATACAGCAGCCCTGCTCTAAAGATGGCTGCTTTTCAACTTCCAACATTTTCCTCTTATAAAGGCAGAGGCCATGTTCAATACTAGAAGTAAAGCAAAGTAATTTATTCAGTTGTGTGATCCCCTAGACTTCTTTTGAAACTTTCCCTATTGATAGAAAAATTCTTAATGACTGAAAATATAAGAAAAAGAAAGATACACCCAAAACATAATATATCTTCCATTAAGACTGGCTCCATAAGTTACAGAATCCCAAGCAAAATGAAAGTGTGGGGCCCCTTGTTCAAAACATTAATCATTTTAAGACAGTGACAGCAGAGTATTAAGCCAACAGTGACAGCAGAGTATTAAGCCAAACATAGGGCCCTCCTAAGTGCAGGGACTCCTTTGACTGTTCAGGTCACACACCCCTGAAGCCAGCCCTGCCTTCGGTTAATTATTTTCATTGAAAAGACAATTGTATTAGTTTCCTATGGCTGCTGTAACAAATTACCAGACACTTGGCCACTTAAAACAACACACATTTATTATCCTATGGTCTGGAGACCAGAAGTCCAAAATGAGCTAAAGTCAAGGTATCAGTGGGGCTGGTTCCTTCTGAAGGTTCCAGGAAAATCTATTCCTTGTGCCTCCCAGTTTCTGAAGGCTGCTGGTATTCTTTGACCCATTGCCCCATATCACATAGCCCTTTTCCTCTGTTTCCTTCATCACATTGCCTTCTCTCTGACTCTTGACTCCTCCTGCACCCCTCTCATAGAAACCCTTGTGATTACCCCATCCCTACCTGGGTAATAAAGGATAATACCCCCGTCTCAAAATCCTTAACTTGGTCACATCT
Organism: Aethalodelphis obliquidens; assembly: GCF_003676395.1. Taxonomy (NCBI): domain Eukaryota; kingdom Metazoa; phylum Chordata; class Mammalia; order Artiodactyla; family Delphinidae; genus Aethalodelphis; species Aethalodelphis obliquidens. Next base: position 37,960,048 of record NW_020837950.1, read on the forward strand.
GCAAAGTCCCTTCTGCTACGTAAAGTTCCAGGAATTAGAACAGGATCCCTTTGGAGGGCCATATTCAGTCTACCATACCAATATAATCCGCTTTTTAAGTGTCTAGTGTGCTTCTAAAGCAGCCAAGACAGGTAGTGTCATGAAATCATTGAGCTGGAAAGGACTTTTGAGTTCTCTAACTGCTGGAAATTCCCAACTAAATATCTCATGGGCACACAAACTATTTCCAAAATGGAACTTGCCCTTTTTTCTACCCATCAATAGTCCTGTTGCCACTTTGGTATGTGCTATCTCAGCAAATGGTTCAAAAATCTATACAGTTGTGCAAGGCAGAAACGTAAGAGTCATGCTGGATGATTTCCTCTGCCTCATGCCCCATTCCCACCCTCATTTCCAGCTGATCCCCAAGTCCTGCTAATATATAGCCTCAAAATTTTTCTAGAATCTGTTTCATCCCTGCCATTGTCAAGCTTAGGTCCTCATTATCTCCTCTAACTGCTGTCCCTGCCTCTATTTTCTCTCCATTCCAATACATCTTCTAAAGATCTGTAAAAGAGTATTTATTACAGCATTGTTAAAAGCACCAAAAAATTGGAAATATCCTAAATTCTGAAATTAGAGAGCCATATTCATGATATAGTCATAGAATGGAATCCCAGATGGCATTGAAATGGATAAATTGAGTTATGTGCATCAAAACAGATAACAAAACTATGATACTGAGATAAAGAGAGGTAGCAGAATATGTATGTTATGAATATATATACACCCAGATACATATATGTAACATATATACATATACATATGTGTATATAAAGTTAAACACATGTGAAACAGTACTCTGTATTATTGAGGGATAATACATAAGTAGTAAAGGTACATAAACATTCATCAAAATGATAAACACAAAGTTCAGGATATGATGGAAGAGAAAGAGAAAGCTCTAGACCCTCTTTCCTCCAATAGACACATCATATAGACCAGTTCCCTTTGTGAGAAATCCAAAACTCGGGATGATATTTTCTCGAGGGAAGGATGGGGACAATGTGTATAGGGGAAGGACAGAGGTGGCTTCAGGAATATCTGCAATGTTTATGTTTTGTCTTGTAGGAGGAGGATATCTGAACTAAATATAGTACAGACATTAGGAGTGTCTAAAACTGGGTGAAAACTATGTGGATGCTTGTTAAGTATGCTGACCATATCTTGAAATATCCCATAATCTAAAAGGAAGTTGAAAGCCCCAAGAAGAAAGAAATTCACATTCTGGCTTTCATGAGTCTCCCAGCATAAATAACAGCTCCTACCCAATCAACCCAGAGTCATCAGGCCCTGCCACGTTCCCTAATCTTCACACTTCATTATAATAAATGGAAGACAATCAAAGATCACTAGACATTTGAGGAAAACTTCTCATTGAAAACAAGAGAATAAAATGATCCCCACCAAAAGAAACTCTTTTAAAAATTCTCAGTAGGGCTTCCCTGGTGGCGCAGTGGTTGAGAGTCTGCCTGCTAATGCAGGGGACACAGGTTCGAGCCCTGGTCTGGGAGGATCCCGCATGCCACGGAGCGGCTGGGCCCGTGAGCCACAACTACTGAGCCTGTGCGTCTGGAGCCTGTGCTCCGCAACAGGAGAGGCCGCGATAGTGAGAGGCCCGCACATCGCGATGAAGAGTGGCCCCCGCTTGCCACAACTAGAGAAAGCCCTCGCACAGAAATGAAGACCCAACACAGCCAAAAATAAATAAATAAATAAATAAATAAATAAGCCAAGCATTTGAAGGCCTTTAAAAAAAAAAATTCTCAGTAGTATAATCCTCAGAGAGATTAAAGAATATACTGCATTCATAACATTCTATAGAAAAAAATTATATATATATATATATATATAGGAAGATAAAAATCTAAGAATTCTTCCAGAAAGTAAATAGAAAGGGAAAAAGGAAGAAAATATAAGAGATTGAGAGGCATAGCAGATCAATCCTGAAGTTTCATTATCTGAATAATAATATAATAATGAAGATGATGACAGAAATAGATACTATAAGGAAAACAAGAATTTTTTTTAAAAAAAGCAAATTTTAGAATTGAAGGACATAAGTCTCTAGATTGAAAAGCTATATTAATTGCACAGAACAATTGATAGATAGATAGATAGATAGATAGATATCTAAATGATAAAGAGAAAATTCTAAAGGTTCCAGAGAGAGGGAAGGGTAACAGTTTACCTATAAAGGAAATAGAAGTAGGTATCAAAGTTCTCATCCACACTGAAGCCAAGAAAACAATAGAGCTGATCATCCAAAGCTTTGATGAAATTTTATTTTCAACCTAGAATAACCCATTGGCATCATATAAGGGATGAAAAAGATAGCTTTAGACATTCAAGGCTTCTGAAAACTTACATCTAAAACTCTTTCTAGTAGGTTATTTGAGATCATCTCTGGCAATAAAAAGAGTAAGCAAACAAACAAGCAAGCAACAAACAGAAAACTAAGGGATTCCAGTATCCAGGGTTTTAACAAAGGAAAAAGGAAAGAAATGAACTAAGATCAGAGGATGCCCAGTGGGAAGCAGCTATAGACACAAGTGCAGATTAGAACTGAAAGTCAAAAGGTGTCAGGAAGGAGATTTGGGAGTTGGGAGAGCGGGAGGGAACTTTTTAGAACATCCTATTGAATGCAGTGGTTGGAAAAGATTTAAAGTATATTTCTTTTCAGTAATGAAAGAAAACCTGCAAAGAAATTCCATGAAAATCAGAAACTCACAATCATGTAATCACAATTGTGTAACTACTTTGACTTTCCACTTGTAGAGTCCACCTAAAGGAAAGGGACAATGACACTTATGGCTACAGAACAGAATGTAAATGTTCAGCCTTGAAAATGTAAAAATGTAAAAGTTGAGGATGTAGAAACCAGAGGGGGGCATGGCGAGGAGGACAGAGGAAAGGCGCTGGGTGGGGGTGGGAGGCGGTTATCTCCATCATATAAAACTAGGAGCAAAAGTTCTGTCTCTATAGTGGAAAAACAAATTAAAGTGTAAGCACATTATTGCAAATTGCAAGGACAACCAAAAGAGAAAAACAAAGAGAGAAATGATTGTATACGATAATTCCAGGGAGGTGAAGTGATGATTCCTGTAAAAGAAGTAATTCCTCTTTTATCGTTGCAGAATAGAGAATTCCTAAAATTGATAAATCAAAAAAGAACATTATACTCCTGTTATTTAGCCATATGGAACTAATCTTGCGTGATAGCCTAAAGAATTAGAAGTGGAGTTAATTAGAAGCCCCTAGAATAATATCTGCCTGGCATGTAGCCATCCTCAGTCAATATTGATTTACTAAATGAACAGTTGAGAAGGGATGGAGTAGTGTGGACCGTTGTATTTCTGTCTTTCTATTCCATTGGATATTTTAGCCATAAGCATGCATGACTTTAAAAGATACAGAGAAAGACAAACACTGTATGCTATCACTTATATGTGGAATCTAAAAAATAAAACAAACTAGTGAATATAACAAAAAAGAGGCAGACTCACAGATATAGAGAACAAACTAATGGTTACCAGTGGGGAGAGGCAAGGGGGAGGGTCACGATAGGGGTTGGGGATTAAGAGGTACAAAATACTATGCATAAAATAAATAAGCTGGAAGGATATATTGTACAGCACAGAGAATATAGCCAATATTTTATCATAACTGTAAATGTAGTAATCTATAAAAATTTTGAATTACTACACCTGAAACTAATATAATATTGTAAATCAACTATAGCTCAATTAAAAAATAACTAATATTATCACACTACATGCTAAAATTTCTATGAAACAAAAGGAAGTTATCAAAATTTTAAGCATTAAGGATTTGAACATGAACCTCTCCCAAAGAAAAATACATTCACTATGTTTTAAAAAACAGATGTCATGTTTTGGTTTGAGAACAGTTTGTATAAACTACAGATCAAAATACAAAGTACATTCTGCAGTACTGAAAATACGGTTTTCATGAATGGATATTTGGAATTCTTGCATTTTTCACTTAAAATTAACTGGCTTCTTATCTATAATTTTCACAGTTTTATTTATAAAATGATAAGAAAGAATTTCCAACTAGTATTTGCAAGTACTTCTCTGCAAATAACACATCCCTGGTGTGGGTAGTCTTTATTTCCAATTAATGTAAAGCCAAATTGGATAAAATTATTATAATATTGGATATAATTTTCTTTTTATTATTTTTAATTACTTGAGGAATCTTGATATAATACCTATGAATTTGGATCACATACCTGCAACTCAGGTCACTAGAAAATCTCATCTTGAGGCTTGAATATGTTGAAAAATTATAATTTTTTTACTCCCATTTTCTTTCATTTCAACATCAGCATTCTCTTGGCCTTCTTATTTTGTCTGTTAGCTATTTTGGGTATTCACTAAATAATCTGCAATTATGAAGAAATGGTTCAAAACTTCATACTGATCACCATTCCGCTGGGGAGCAATATCTAGCTGAGTGAATGACCTGCCAGCTGACAGCTTGATTCTGACTGTGCTCATCTGACCATCAGAAACCACGATATGCATGTAGAGCTCTCAAAGTTGTCTGTTTTAAAGGCAGCAAGAAGAGAAGATATATCATCCTTTACTCTAAGATTCCAATAAAAATGGTGAGAGGGGCTTCCCTGGTGGCGCGATGGTTGGGAGTCTGCCTGCCGATGCAGGGGACACGGGTTCGTGCCCCGGTCCGGGAGGATACCACATGCCGTGGGGCGGCTGGGCCCGTGAGCCATGGCCACTGAGCCTGCGCGTCCAGAGCCTGTGCTCCGCAATGGGAGAGGCCACAACAGTGAGAGGCCCGCGTACCGCAAAAAAAAAAAAAATGGTGAGAGAATCCCAATGGTAGGAGATGCAATGGTGCTCAATTTATAGCTGGGAATTTTTGAAGGGGTTGGAATGGGAAGAGAAAGATCACTTCTATTTCTTCTGCAGACTTTTCCCTCTGAGTTGTTGCTTCTGCTGAATTATTTGAAAGTGTAGATCATGCAACACATACTGTTCATTCTTCATATCATGTTGGCTCATGGTTTGCCCATTCCCAACATTTACTTTTCCCAGCAACACTGGATGGGTTCACATTGGGTTTTGTTGTGAGTGACAGGAAATCCAAAACAGCAGTGTATTTCCCTCTTAAGTAAATTAAATTGGGATAATCACTGAATGGTAGGTATGGTAGCTCCATGATTGTCAGGAACTCAGGCTCCTTCTACCTTGTTGCTCCACCATCCTCAACAAGTTATATTTACTTTTATGGTCCATAATAGCTGTTAAAGCTCCAGCCATTGCCTCTTCATCCCTCTACTCAAGCCAACAGAATATAAAAAGGGGCAAAGAATTGCACTTGCCTTCCTTTAAGAACACTGCTAGATGTCATGTATACTCTAGTTCTACTTGCTTTTCCTTGACTAGAACCTAGTAACATGATCATACCTACCTACAAGCAAGACTTGGAAATTTAATCTTTCTTTTGAGCAGAAAGAAATTGGAAGAGGCTTATTACTAAGAAAAAAAAAAAAAAGGAAACAACTAGAAGACTCTGTTACCATTGTGATCTTAAACTGATGGCAAATGCCCGTGGGCTGCCTATGAATGCTTTATAGAGTACTCCTAAGGAAAGGAGCTCATAAAAGGCTACAGGTTTACATGCCCAGCTAAAAGTAGGCTTCTTGTAAGGAAGAAGAAGAAAGCAAACATTGGGAGAAAACTGGCAGCTTCCAACATAACCATGAATGCTGAGTTGTGTGTATCAGACTTTTCCTAAAGAGTCAGGGCAACAGAGGAAGTTTACATAAAACAGTGAAAAACACTGATTGTAATCTTAAAGTCTGTGACCATCCAACTCCTGGGAATTGATCACAGGTCACAAGGCATCTTAGGGTAAATTCTCCCGTCTTCACCCCTTCTCACTTCTCTGATCTTTTTTCTCAAGTCTTCAGAACCTCGAATTCCTGGGAGCGACATCATTCTGCATAAGAAATCAACTCTCAGCTTTAGGTGTGGAAAGTGAGGTCCCAAAGTCAAGATCTAGAATTTTATTTTCCCTAACAAAGACAGTTTTTCCCCAAGAGGATTTCTAGTTCCAGTCGTCTTTGAAGTAATGTTTCCACCCAGTTTAACTTGTTTGTTAAATAAATGAATGGTCCAGATTTTTCTCTACAGGGTTCCTGGATAAAATGGAAAGATAAATTCTGGGTACTATAACCTCCATACTTGTATTCTCAGTATACAAAGGTGAGCAAAATAAAAATGATGTTTGTTCTCATGGGTCTTACCATCCAGTACCATCCAGATTTTGTGAACAAGTGGATCTCAAGACACCTGCCACCCACACATTTCTTAGACAGCAAGAGTTTGGGGCTATATACAAGAACAAGAAAAGAAAAAATCCATACGTAAGCTGAGCCTTCCCAGAGTTTTGTCACTCGCGATGCATATGGACCTCATGTGTTTTAGTAAGCAGACTTCAGGAATGAATAACAACAACAGTAATAATAATAGCTATTATTGTCTAGAAAATATTTCCAGTTCCCCGAGGCTCATGGTAGGATAGCCCTCCTCTGTCTCTTGCAGCTAGGTGCGGTCACGTGACTTGCTTTGGCCAATTAAATGTGAGTGAATGTCATTTGCCACTTCCGGTTGGAAGTTTTAAGAGTCAGTGCTCAGGTAAGCCAAGCTTTCCTTCTCCTGTTTTGACAACTGACGACACATCAGCTGGCGGCTGCTTTGTCAGCCTGGTTTGTGGACTAAAGATGTCAGGGAGCCGAGTCCTCAGCTAATTGAAGATGGATATATAGTATAAGTGAAAAATAAACCTTCGTCTTTTTAAGCCACTGAGATTTGGGGGTTATTACTAGAATGTAACCTAGCTTATCCTACTTGATTCAATAGCCAAATTATCTATGTCTCTCAATATGAACATCGTTTAAAGTTTTTTACAAAAGTTAACTCATCTCATTCTCATATGAAGCAGATACTATTATTATCCCCATAATTTTCCCAGATGAGAAAATTTAGAAATGAAAGAGTGGATTCGTAATTAAGTGTCAATACTCTCGCACCTGAGGATTCTAAGTCTGCTTTCATGCTCTGGTCACTCAGACCACAGTTTTTTCCTCTTGAATTAATAAATAATCACTCAACTATCGTGGGTGCCTGTTAAGTGCCAGTGTCTCCACCTTGGGCACTGGGAATACAAGAGTGAACGAGACAGACAATAACTTATTTTGTAGTGGAGGAGAATGAAAAGACTCAAGTAAATGAATAAAAACTAATTTCAGTTCATTATGAAGAACATAAAACACAGAGATGTGACAGAGTGAGGGGAAATTACAGTTCTGTGAGATGAAATTGTTAGAAAGGCGGTTTTTGAGTTGAAACGAGAGAGATGAGAGACGTGGCAGGCAGAGGGAACGGGGCAAGGGCCTTGAGACAGGAGAGGCAGGTGCATCAGCTGTGCAGAGGGAGGGAGCCAGTGTGGCAGACAGCAGAGGCTGAGGAGCGGGTAAGAGATGCTGCTGGAGGCTGTGCAGGAGTGGAGAGTCCCGCAAGAACTTTGCAGCTGAGGAGTGACTCGACCCCATCTGCTTTGTGGAAGCAGCACTCTGGATGCTGCAGTATGGTGAGCTCATCCTCCACCCCTATCCTTTTTGAAACTCCGGGCGTCTACTGCGTCTGGCTAGAACGCAGCCTGAGCCACGAGCGACCATGCGCTGAGTCTGAGAGTACAGCCCACCCGAATTACTTTACCCTGTTCCGCGGGTCACCCGCTCGGACAGTGCAGCCCTGTCCGATTGCTCTGAACGTTTCTCACCTGCCCCCCCTCCCTTTCTGTACCCATCCCCTCCCCTAGGGACCAGCCCGCCTCTGCACCTTGCTTTGCCTAGGGCTGATCTAGGCCGGGGACGCTGACGACTCCACCCAGCTTCGTGTTGGAAGACCGGCCTGTTTTGTGCCCGGTGCCTCAACAACCTGCAAAACACCCGGCACGCGTGTCCTGGTGGGACTTACGGCCCAGAGGCGGCGGCGCACACTTATTTATTTGTAAGTCTAACAAAATGTGGGGGGTGGAGGGCTCATCAGGAATGCCTTTAACCCCGAGGCATTCTGGATCTTCCAGGGCGACATTTGCATTTGTTTAAATGCAAATGTTGCGATTGCTGCAAACCTCTGTCGGGAGAACTCAAGGGAGGCCTCACTAAGGCCGGCGCCTAGCGCTACATCGAGTCCTCGGAGATCTCGTCCAGCCCCCGACGCTGACGCTCCCACTCCCGCGACACTAAAGAAACAAAAGCAAAGCAGCACAGCGCGATTCTCTCAGGAGTGGGGTCAGGGGGGAGGGCGGTCCGCGGTCCGGAGGCGCCCGGGCTACTTCCCCGACGGCCTGCAGAGCGCTGGGCCGCCCGTGCGCCGGCGCGGGGTAGAGCTCTACACATGCGGAGCCACAGAGCAGCGACTCCACAGGCCGCCGGCAGTACTGCAGCACGGGGCGCTGGCGGGCTGGGCGGGGCGGGGCGGGGCGGGGGCGACGTCCCGGCGGCCTCCCAAGGCTCTACCGACCGCGCATGACCGTTGCGCTGCTCGCGGCTCCTGGCCTAGCCCACCGCGGTGTACCGCGGCTCCGGAGGCGGCGGCGAAGGCCGTGGAAGCCGGCAGCGCTGGGGAAGGAGGCAGCGCCACAGGTAGGCACGAGGCGGCTGGGATCTGAGCCTAACCCCAGGCGCCCTCCGCCCCGACAACCTCCATCAATGGTTGCCCCAGTTACTCCCTTACAGTTGAGAAAAGCGTCTCAGAGACCCGCAGTAAGTTGCCCAATGCCACACAGCCGTTACAGATGAGTAATGGGACCGGGATTCGACTCTGCAGCCTCCACTCCCTGCGCCCCAGGACTGGGAGGATAGCTGAATTTGGGTATTTGTGCTTGGAGACTTTGGGCAAGGAGGCCTTTGTCCCACTTTAACAGATGAACAAACTAAAACTAAGGCTCAAACTTACTAGACATTTTTGAAATATTTCAAAATGTTCAAAAACAAAAAAGCCGCTTCCTTGGGTCTCCTGTTTATTCATGGCCTTTATGTGCCTGGAATTTACATGTCTTTGTCCTCACCCCTCCTCCTCAAACACTAGCACGAAGTTCCTGACCCGGCTGTTAGAGACCTGGCCCTTTCCAAGGCAAAATGGGGTCAGGTACCTTTCTCTGAGACACTGGCAGAATCTGAGTTAATGGCTCCCTAAGATCCCAGGGTTTGTAAGCGCCTAGGATGATCTAAATCTACACCGCCCTTCCTTCTTTCTCAAACACCCCCAGCCTGTGCCCATCTCAGGGTCTTTGCCCATGCTCTTCCCTGTGTGTAAAGCTCTTTTCCATCCTCCTGTGCTGGGCCCTACTCATGGCTTAGAGTTCAATTTCAGAGCCTCTTTCATTGAGCCTTTCATACCATCCTCTCTCTTGCTTTGCACTCCCTTCCACATCACCCCACCCAGTTTTATTTCACCCCCGCCGGCCTCTAGCACTCCCTAATATTAATTATATATTCCATTAACTGTTTGAGATCTACAGCCCCCAACAAAATGAATGCTCCCAGAAAGCAGAGCCTTATCTTTTTCCTTACTCTATCCTCAGATGTAGCCTGCACCTGCACTAAATAGGCACTCAACAAATGTTTGTTGAATGAATAAGTAAGCTGCCAGCCCTTACCCTCAATGCCTGGTCTTGTTCACATGTCTTCCCTCCTCTCTCCTATATGTTAGGCAATCATATCTGGGAGCTTGTATTAGTTTCTTAGGACTGCTATAACAAACAAATTTATTGTATCACAGTTCTGAAGACTAGCAGTCTGCAGGGCCGGGGTCCTTCTGCAATCTATATGGAAGATGCTTTCTTGGTTTTTTTTTTCAGCTCTGATAGCCCTAGGCATTCATTAGCTTGTGGCAGCATAACCCCAATCTTGGCTTGTCTTCACCTGGCCCTTTTCTCCCTGTGTGTCTCTGTTTTCATATGACCTTCTCCTCTGAATCTCTTCTCTTCTTTTAAGGATACCAATCTTATAGGATTAGGGCCCACCTAATGATGTCACCTTAACTACCTCTGCGAAGACCCTATTTCCAAATCAGTTGCATTCACAGGTGTGAATTCCCATTTCCATTCACTGGGCTTTAATATCTTTTGAGGGGATATAACCCAACCTATAACAGAGGGTGATCCATGGAACACTGAAAAGGGATTTAGGCAAACTAAGCTGGAGGATGGGGAAGAAGACAGGAAGGGTAGCCCTAAGTATAGGACTTCAAGGGTTTCTACAGGAGTGGCTTCTATCCCTCCCTGCTTGGCCCTTTTCCAGGCTGTAAACACCCCATTTCCAGACCCTCCACAAAGCATTGTACCTCACTGATTGGGCTCCTGAGAAATATAAATCTGTCAGAACTATGCTAAGCCTGGACCTGCCTTCTGCTGTTTAATGCTGACAATTGCTTGTGAGGTAGGTCCTATTCTTCACTGAATTTTACGGGAGAAACTGAGGTTCAGCCAGGTTAGGGAGCAAGCTCACAACTTGTGTGTGCTCGAAATGTATAACCAGCTCTAACTCCAGAGGCATTTCCAGGAGATCCAGAGGTACTCTTTTGTCAGTTCTATGTGACTCAAGAGGGCAGAACTGTAATGCATGAGTGTATGTTACACGGAGAGGCAATGATTTGGGCTAAATTTCAAGAAAAATTTTTCTAACGCTTAAAATTAACAGTTTTTCTGATTTGGCTCATTTTGCCACCAGAGATTTTCAGGCAGTGGCCATTTTAGATTCTCAATGCCCTTCCCAAACCCACCGCACTCTTGAGGGTGACTTTGAACTCTCTGCTCCATTCTCTCTGTTATGAACTGGACATAAGTGTAATTTTCCGAGAAGAGCTCCACTAGCTTCTCTGAGCCCTAGGAGATAGAGAACCAGGAAGCACCCTTATCAGCAATGACTATGGCAGCATAGCACAGGGGTTAGACCTGGTGTCGGTGTTCCATCCCTGGGTTGTCATTCTCTCTGCCCAGCTCTTGTTATTTCAGTGGTGGGCATTTTTGTCCACTGCTGGTCTTGTGGCTGGCACTGTCATCCTGAACTCCACTTCTCCGTGTTGAAAAACTGTCCCAGCCCTGCATCTCCTTCCTGCATCTGGCCCATGTCTATGCACCCTGACCTCTGGCCTCCGACAGGAAGGCGCTGGAAACCAGCCTTGCTCCTTCCGGAGCCTTGAAATAAACTTTTGGCTGTTTTTCCTGAAGAAACTTCTCTCCTCTGCCATAATCTATTCTTAATAGGAAGAAATTGCATTTTGTAGGGAGCGGCATCCGAGTCACTGAGTAGGGGGACTCTAGCAATGCGGTCCACTTCTTTCCTTAGGGAGGGGTCTATTCTAGGTATATTTTCCTTCTGGAAGGTCGAAAGTGAGCAGGGGGGAGTGGTTCCCCCCACACACGGTACTAGAGTCCAAGAAGCAAGAGAAAATGGTGGCATTACGTAAGCTCACTCCATCTCCAGGTTCTCCCACAATCACTGTCTCGTCTGACCCTCGAAACAACCTACGTGGTAAATAAGGCTCTGGGCTTCAGGTCTGATCTTCCCCCACCTTTAAAAGTGAAAATATTGAGACTCCGAGAGGTCAGAGGACTTCCTCGCCCAAGGTCGCGCAGGCTTGTAAAGGAGTCAGGAGAGTTGGGATTCGAACCTGAGTCTTCAAGGTCATTTCGTTCACTGCTGCTTTCAAAAGAGAAAGAATTTGGACGCTGGAGATCTGAGCTCCTTTTCTGCTCCTGGACTTTAAGCTCCACAAGGGCAGGGAGCAAAGACCCCCTCCGCTTGGACCCAGCGCGGGCACACAGCAGGGGCCCACCACCGCTCTGCTGGGCCAACAATGGAAGCAGAATCAGTTCTTTTGCAGGGAGGCCCCGGAGCTTGCGGACATCCAGGCCAAGCATGGACATTGTGCGCAGTGGATGTGGACGCGTTCGGGCGAGCTCTGAGTCCAGGACCAGGGCTCGGCTGGGTCTTGGGCTCCGCGCCGCGCTGAAACCTGGTGAGGGCGGGCGCAGCTTTAGGGACCTCGGGCGCCAGCTGCGCTCCAGCCGAGCCTCTGCACGCACACTGCGCACGCGCGGCGCCGCCAGGCTCCGCCCCCCGAGTAGGGACCTACAGCGGGCGGCCGCGGAGGCGGCAGCGGTGGCCTGCGGCCGGCGGTGTAGACGCCCCTTCCCGGGACCCGGACCCGGCTCGGTGAGTGGCTGAGTGGGAGGACTAGGGTGCCGGGTCCGCGTGCGCGGGGCAGGCGGGGCCGGGCGGGGCCGGGGTGCGGAGGGGTGGCGCGGGGCCGTGCGGGGAAAGGACAGGACGAGGCCGCGCCGGGCAGGCAGCCGGGGCCAGGTGGTGCGGGACTCGGCCCCGCGTGCCCGAGCCGCCGGCCGGCGTCTTGGCAGGAGGCCCCGGGGCAGACGGGTCTCGGCAGCGGGCCCCGGGCTGGGTGCGGAAGAGAGGGCGGCGGCCTGGAGGGGAGGGGAGGGGGCGCCGGGCCGGGGGTGGGGGAAGGGGACGCCCGGCAGGGGGCTCTCGCCGGGCCGGGGACAGGGAGTACGGACCTCGGGGTCCGGGGGTGGCGGCGGGTGCGCAGCCGGCGACCCCCGCTCGACCGCCTTTGTGCCGCGGCCGCGACCCTGTAGGCTCGCCCCGAATGCGCCGGGTCGCGACCCTTGGCGGCGGCGTCCGGGCTGCGGGACGGCCGGTGTGGAGCCGCCGAGCCCGGCCTCCTCCGCCCGCCCCCAGCGTTTTAAATGATGCATCTCCTGGGAGAGTTCCTACCGGTCGGCTCCGAGCAGGAAGTGTCGTCAGGAGGCCATTTTTAAAGCCTCCTGAGGGCCTAGGAGGTCAGCGTTGACGTGGTCCGGTTTTCAGTGGTTAGAAGAAACCCCTGCGATCCCTGGAAGGGGCCCGGACGACCCCTGGGGACGAGGCTGTAAACCCACTGTATCCGCGCCTTCCCTTCCTAGCAGCCGCGCTGTGAGACGTGAACGGCCTTGGATAACGTGTACCGTCGGTGTGTGTGCCAACAATAAACTTGAAAACCAGACTGGCATTGTCTTTCCTTGGGAGTTTTGGGGCATGTGCCCGGGGATGGGCTTGTCCATCTTTTGGTGGTGAGGGTGTAAAGGGAGGATAAAGATGAAGGTGTGACTCGGTTCTAAATGCTGATGTCACTCTTTGTGGGATCTCCCCCATCTCAGCTGCCCTTTTATCTTGTTGCCTTGGGGTCCTTGGGCAGTTTGAGGCCAGGAAACCACGCAGGGTGCAAAAGAATGAAAATGCCTAAATCGGAAAGGGAAAGCCAAAGGAGAGAATGAAAGAAAACACTTAAATTCCTCTATATATGTTGGTTATTCCGTGTATCCCGTGAAAATACGCTTGATTTTAAAAACTGGGATAATGAACAAGTTGATCAACCTAACATGAAAAATTAGAAAGTGAAATACTGAGCACTGTGTCCTGATTAAAAACAAACGTCTACACAGCTCAACTGTTGTGTTGGATCCCTTAAACATTATCCCTTAAGCTTAGAATTGAAGTCACCAAGAGTGAGAAAACCGTGGTCTCCAGGAGCAGGCAGTACTTCCTATAAAAGAGCAGAGAGAATCAGAATGTATTTCTTTATCTCTGTCTGAGTCAGGTATGCAAAGTTCATTCCAACCCTTGATGTGTGTGCACAGCAGGAGATACTGGCCCAGCAATTGGCGATTTAAAAACCAATATCCCAATATAGTCTATTTAGGTAGAATACAAATGTTTGGCTTTTTTAAGTTATATCGACGTTATCTTTAACCTAGGATGCATTTTTTAATTTTTTTTTCTTTCTTAATCTTGGATCTAACATAGCCTTGTAAAATAACACTTTTGTAGGTATCCAGTTTTGTTGTGCTGTTAAACATTCATTGTAAGGTGCGTTGTGAAAACAGACAAAGGAGGGCATTATTTTATTTATTGGGCCTCCTCCCTGATTTTTAAAAATCCAGTAATAGCAATTAAAAAACACACATCTGTCTACTGGTCTATTTGCTTTAAAGGAAGGGGATCTGGACCAGTTTAAGAGGAAAAAAAAGAACAAAGAACATTGTTATTGTCGCCAGGAAGGCTGATGTTTCTTTCATTCATTGACTCCATTCAGCTAGTGCTCATTGAGTGCCTTGTGTGACCAAGCCTGTGCTGTTGACTGTGATAAACAGGGTCCTCACCGGTGATGTTTCTCAGTCTTGATTGTTCTCAAGCTGCCGGGCATAGACTGCATTTTCTTTGTTCACATATTCAGACTTGGCCAGCTACAATCTCCATGTTCCATCCTGGGAGTGAAAGTGGCTAGAGCCCCCCAGATGGAGACATCCTCATCATAGGGTGGGGAGTGGGGAGGCATCAGAATCACCTGCGAAGAATTTAAGGCACAGGCCCTGAGCCCACCCCAGCAAAAGGACAATCTGATTCATTCATTCACCTGAGTCCTGGGAAGCCTTTCTGCCCTTTTCTTTTAAGCTCCCTTGCTTGAGAAGCACTTTGGGGGCTCATTCCCCTTATTTTCTGGAAAAGTGCATGAAGAAACCAAGGCTACACGGGCCCAACACTTAAACCCAAGTGTCTGGCTTCTGTTGCAGGGCCCTTTGTGCGCTGCCTTGCTGCCTCCCAGGGTTCTGAGCGTAGAAGCCTATGCCAGGGCCTGAGGTTGACACCGGCTGGGACTCGGTGCCTGAGAAGAGAAGGAAGAGCCCATGGGACTCTCCGTGCTTTTGACTCAGTCAGCAGCTCAGTGGCTCCGGGCAGGCAGTAAGAACAGTGCCCAACTATGACTGCAGTTCACAGCCCTCACACAGCAGGGTAGCAGAAAACACAGAATTTAGTCTAGATGCCAGCTGACCAACTCCATGACCTCAGAAAAGCCACAGTATCTCCAGATCTTACAAGAAGCAGGTAATTGGAGGTAATTGGTACTTTGAGGAGTAATGGATGTAATGTATGAATCTGCCTTCTCACACACCCCTTCCACCTGACTTGGGCCACGGTGCTCCAGGATTGGCAACACAGCCAGCCACTGAGAGCATCCCGATCAGGTCACTAGTGTAGCATTTACCACTTTACTGAAACCACCCGTTCCTCTCTCTCCATCTCCTGATCACACTCCTTAGAGACAGCAGCCTGCGGCGGGTGTCGGGTAAACAGCCCTGGCTCATGCCCATTGTACTCACACCATGCCAGGCGCATTTCAGTTTCCAAGAATCTGCAGAGTGGTTACTGCCCTTACACACTCCACAGACAGCATCAGTGATGATGTTTCCAAGGTCAAATGGCTAATAAGCAAGGGTAGGAGCCAGAGTCTCCCTGCCTGCTCACACCATTACAGTTCAAGGCAGTGGCCTTGCCTCCCCTCCAGGCACCCAAGGGTGGATTGGATTGGTATATAAAAGATTGCATAGGAGTGCTGATAATGGCCCTGGCCATTCCCCCATATGCTCCTCTCTACCTGTAATGTCCGGTAGTGATTCTCAACCTTGGCTGCACATTAGAACCACCTGGGAAGCTTTTAAAACTCCCAAAGCCTTCCACCCAACACAGTGGAGCCCAGGCATCATTATTTTTAAAGCTCCCCAGGTAAATTCTCTGTGCAGGAGGGTGACTAAACATCATAGGGACCTCTTTAAATAAGTTTAACATCCTGAACATATTATGACAAGTTGATTACCTTAATTCAGCCAAGGTTAAGAATCACTGATTTAGAATTATCTCAATTCTTCTTTGTTTAATTATAGTTTTTATTAAACTCTTGCTCCATTTCTTCTACAAAATTTTGATTTTAAGGCAAAAGTGGGGGGGTAGTACAAAGACACATTTGTCCTTCATTTTTATCACCTTTAGAGGCCTGAAGTTACTAGGTGTGTTTAATAACATAGAATTTTGTAATATTGCTTTTGTAGTACTACCTTGTTTTTACCTTTTTTCAAAAATGCTAACAAGAGCATATTTGCCTCTTAAATTTTTTTCCATGTATAGAACTGTAAGTTTTAGACTTTAAAAACTCTAGCACTAGTCATGTTCTTTCTTTAGAAATGTCTCTTATTTAAACTATTTTAAAAAAGCTATAATAATAACTTCCTTTGTTCTCTGGTGTAGTTCCAGTTCACGTGCTCAGAAGTGTCATTCAGTCCCAAGGTAACTCCCTTTGTAGACTGGAGGGTGGGAGAGAAGATCCTCACCTCCAGCCAGAGCACTCAGCCAGAGAGACCTTTATCTCATTAGGCTCGTTTGTTAAACTAAGATTCTGCTTCTCTGGGATTACTGGACTCTTCTACATTGGAAGGAATCTTAAACAGAAAAATGTTGACTTATTTGTTGTCAAAACATGTAGTTTGCCTGCCGAGCATAAGGCTACCTGCTAGCTGCATTATACCATTTCCTCACATCAGCCATGTAAATCAGGCATTGTTCCCATTTTACAAGTGAGGAAACTCAGGCTCAAAGAGGTTGAGTCCAGAATGACACGGCTTCTAAGTCAAAAACGTTGGTTTCAAACCTTGCTCCTGAGACCCCAAGGTGATTGCTCTTTTCACTCTATTGCACTTCTCATCTGGAAAGCTGAGGAATCAGAACAGGGGCTCTTGTTCAGCCTTCTTGCCTCTTTGTGTGCTGCAAGCATTACACTTGGTTTCAGAAGGAAATCTAAGATCTCAAAGGTGTACATTTGTCAGCAACATTTGGAAGTATTTTTTGCCATCAAGACGGCCATCAGTTTTCAGTTCAGTCATTTCAAGTGCAAGATAGATTAGCAAAAAGAAAATACTTCATTGATGTTTTTCATTGTTTAGATCTATTTACCATTCAGTTCAATTCTGATTCTTTGTAATTGTCTGGAAAAGTTCTCGCTGAGTGAGGCAACCGTTTCTTCTTAAATACTAACTTAACTGGAGAAACGTTGGCAGTTTACATACCTAATGTTGCATTGTTTCACTGATCAGGTATCACTCGTTTACATGCTAATGGTCATTTAGGGGTAGAATGTTTTAAAATTTTGGTTACTAGGAAACGTTAGTTAGACTAGCCTTTGCTATCTGTGGCTAAACAGACAAAAGGAGCAGAGAGAATTTTGGAGTGCATGTGCCACCAGACTGAGGGCTTTGCATGCATGATCCTAGTTTGCTTCTCCTGATTACCCTCTAAGTTTGATGATATTAAAGCCTATTTCCTTTCCTGACGATAAGTAGAGAGAAATCACTTGCTTAAGGACCCAGCAAATAAGGGGCAGAATCAGAGTTTAAACGACAAACCTGCCAACTCCATTTTCCCTCTGCTCCTCATGGGTGGAGCAGCTATACATTCCTGCCCTAGCCGTGGATATGGTAGAAGCCACAATGCAAAGATTTCTGGAAGAGCTTCCTAAATTTGCTTCAATGTCCAAAAGATACAGTCAGTCAACTAAAATTTGCTGAGTTTGCTGGGCATCTCTCATGAACAAAAGCTGGATGTGATGATCCATGTAGCATGCACATGATTCAATTGTCCAGCCACTTTTTTTAAACTTTTCTCATTAACATCTGGTGTGGGGACACATTCATTTGCTACAGGGGTAATTCACAGTTCAACTGGGCTTGGAGAGGAAAAGGTCGTTCGGTAACTATCAGTAGATTATATGTAAACCTAAGTTGTAATGAGCACTCTTGTAGTTAAAGCATCTTTTCCATGGTGATTATAATCACCTGTTGGCCCCTTTGCCACTAAGGCAAGGTGGATGGTTTGGCCCTAGAGGTAAATTATCTTTTAGACTGTGCAGCCAAGCAACTATAATTAAAATTATAAAATGAGATTCACTGTGTATTCCAGAAAAAGCAATTCCCAGGCAGCAAAGAAGCCTGTATTTTAGCCCCTTGGACTAATTATGTGATAGGCATTATTTCTTCTATTTTCTTCATAAAAAAGGGAGAAGAATACTCTTAATAGTTTTATGTGTAAGTAACTTATATAAGCACTTATAGTCACACTGTCCCATTTAATCCTCACGACAACCTTGTGAGGTAGGTGCTGTTATTGTCTGGTTTACAGGTGAGGATTCAGACGGTTTGCTCCAGGTCAGACATCTAGAAGGCAATGGGGCTGGGATCTGAAACCCTGTAATCTGACTCCGCAATCTGTAGCTTTAAACACTATTTTCCTGCTTACTGCTCTTCTGATTCTGTTGAGCACTTGATGTTTTCGGTATTTAGAAGTCAAATGCTTCCTTTTTAATAAAAACTTACACAACCTTCATGATTTTTATAGCCCTAAATGTCACTGGTTTCTAACAAACTGTTTTTCTCCATCTGTCCCCATGATAAATTTTTAAGAAACCAGGTCAGGTAAGCTCAGAGGCAGAAGGAAAACCCACCAGTAGTGGATGCTGCCCTTAGGCTTTTTCCCCAGAAAAGACAAGACTCAGTCTAGAGGAAGCACATTTGTCACACATTGTGCCCCTCCTCTCTGTGTGTGGAAGCCGCCTTTGTCTGATGCTGGAGATAATTCTGCGTTAAAAAGCTCACTTTTTGCTGTTTAAAAGCAGACAACTTAACATTAAGTAGCTATTTTATTATTGTGTCCAGAGTTAATAATATTAAGTATTTTCTGTGTTTTCGAGAACCTTCCTAAATGAACTTTAAAAAATGTACGTCTCTAGTTCTAGGAGGTCAGATGCAGAGGTTTTGTAACAGGTGTTGTGAGTGTGGAAGGTAGGTGATCACCGACACTGGTGTTAATCCTGATTGATTAGTGCCCCCAGCACCTCGCACACACACGGCCCTTTATCTACAGTGTTTCATGTAATCCTTGGTCATCAGTCCACTGGACAGTAATCTGCCAAGAGGATCCAGCTTCACAGGTGGTTGTACATGAATGTGAACCAGGGAGAGAAAGGTGTATGGAGGGAACAAGGTCTTGGGAGCCCATTTACTCAGGTGTGTCCAAGTATAAATGCCAACATCAAAGCCATCTGAGTTCTTATGTGCCACTGCGTCCATTTACCGCTGTCTTGGGGTGCTACATCTGAGATCTTTTTCACCCACAACTAGCTCCACATGTTGCAGTGGCCAAAGAGACCTTTGTCTGCTTGTTTTGAAGAAGCCTGACATCTTTGTCACCTGGACGGAGGGAAGTACCAAGGTAGAAACATGCGTTATTTTGAGAACGGTTTAAAAGCCAAGAAGGCACTTTCAAACAGGTGATGTAATTGGGTCA
Organism: Aethalodelphis obliquidens; assembly: GCF_003676395.1. Lineage (NCBI taxonomy): Eukaryota > Metazoa > Chordata > Mammalia > Artiodactyla > Delphinidae > Aethalodelphis > Aethalodelphis obliquidens. The sequence continues at coordinate 37,979,375 of NW_020837950.1, forward strand.
TGGCCTAGTGTCTTGCCTCCCTGTTAAACTGCATTTGCTAATCACAGCCTCATGCTTCATATTGACACTTGTTTCTGTGGATTCCTAATTCAAAATAACTGCTGAGATGGTTTTGCAGAAGCACCACCAGGAGGCTTCTGCATTACCGAGGCACCAAGCGGGCTTGGTTAGTTCTCTAGAGAGAGTTCTCCTGCAGTAGGATGCTCTCCTCTTCTTGCTAAGGTATGTGATTTTATCGTTCAGTCTGAGATTGCAAGTCTTCAGTTCCAGGAGGAATGACACCTCCAAGTTTTAAAAGGATTTGGAGAGAAAATGGCAAAACTGCCTTTTGTGATTTTTTTTTTAAAAGAGCTGGTAAGCAGGTTGTACCAGGCAAGTAAGTTACTTTCTTTTCTTTCCTCCCCCTCTTTTCTTTTTCCCTCCCTCCCTCTTTCCCTTCTTACCTCTTCTTCTCTTCCTTCTTTTCTCTTCTTCTTCTTCCTCTTCTCTTCTTCTCCCTCAGGATTATGAGGCTGGTAGATCAGATGTGTACATATCGGCTGGTACGCACCTCTTGTGAACAGAATTGAGACAGGAAAGGAGCAGATTAATGACTGGTCTATCAGGGATTAAGTTGTTTGTAGCTCCAAGGTCAGGATATAAGGAAGTTACAAGAAGGTTGGTTTCAGTTTTATTTAAGGGTAAATTCTGGCCAGTAACAACTATGTGAAAATAAAATTAGCTGCCCGAAGAGAGAAGGAGTTTGGCTCATGGTAGTATTAGAGCATCAACTGCATGACCAACTGATGAAGATGTTTTAAAGGATTGAAATGTTGCTGGAAGTTTCAACCAGTGATTTCTGATGCTGGCTTTTCATCAGAATCATATGGAGTCCTTTTACAAACCATAAATGTCTCTTCTCCTTCCCTCTCCCACTAAGATTTAGATTCATGAGCTTTGGGATGAAGCCCAAGAATGTCTATTTTAGCTCTGATTCTGCAGCTCCTCCAGATTCAGGAACCACTGGACCAGATCCCCTTAAAGCTGCTTTTCAGCCTCTGCATTCCTTGGGCCAGTGGTTTTCTTAGGCTCTGGTTGCAGCCATTGCTTCTTCTATTTTAGCAGGACCGAGATGCCCACTTGAACATGTTGACAATAGTAGCATTTTTAGATGATAAAAAGTCTGCAACTTCAGGGCTAAGCATTCATCTATGTGAGCACAGATGAGTGAGCAGATACAAATGGGTGGCTGGCTTGAGGTCACTTCATTAGTGCAGAAGTTCTGGGTATCACTTCTGTCTCCTTTCACTAAAGCCAGTTTACAAATCCAGAAAGTGAAGTGCGTCAGCTTCTCCCAGTGACTCATTTGAAAGCTCTGCCTGCTGTATATGTACCAGGAGTACAGAGGAAAATGACCGTCCTTGTCTTTGCCCATGCCTGTCAGTTTGCAGTTTGAGGCATCCACATGTCCTGTCCTGTGCACAGTCCCCCTGCATAGGTGTGTGTTTGAACATTGAGGGGATAGGTTTGCACCTTGCAACCCCACAGGCCTCTGCCCGCTTGGTGTGTATTACATACACGCTTGGGTGGGGCAAGTCTGATTGTGTCCCTAGGTGCTTGTGATTGCATGCTGGGAGTTGTTTTTGAAAGGAGGCAACTGTCTTTTGCAAAAGCAAAATAGGAAAAGATACTACTGCAAAAGAAAATAAAGATTGTCATCAATGTGGTACGTTCTTACGGTGCTTTCCAAAAATGTTTTTAAAGGCAGGTTGTATGCTAGATCTGGATACGCAATAATTGTTTCTCTCCACCCCACAGCAAGACCTTCTGCTCCCCCAGGTCGGCCTTTCAGACTTACTTTGTACAGCTCTTGGCCTGTTAGCAGGGTGCCAGAAGGAAGCTGCTAATTCCCATTCGTATCGCTGCCCATCGTTGAACAAGCACTTACTGAGGCCTCTGTGCGCCTCTTGACATTCAGGGAAGTGTTTTAAAATTTTAAAAGTGTTGTCTTGTATTCTTTAGCGTTTTAGTCATCATGGCAGGACTGTGGAAGAGGTTGGATAAGTATCCGTAATTCTTATTGCCAGATGAAAAAACTGAGGCTCAACAGGTTGAAAGTGGTTTTTTTAAGGTCATAAAAGAAAGGCTTTTAGCAGGTCCCAAACTGGAATGGTTTTTGTTTAGTTCTGTGTATTCTGAAAAAAGAATACATAGTTACAGATAATTACCTATCTTTATGTACAAATCACTGCATTACACATATTGTGGTATTGGCTCTAGAAAACAGGAGCTGCATTCCAGGCCGCCTTTCTCCCTCCCCTGTGTCCTTGCTGCCATGGTTTCACCCTCTGAGACTCCGGTCCCTGTAGCCGCCGGAGGCAGTGGCTGGAATATAGATCAGATCATGTCATGTTCTGTTGCTGCTCCAGTCTCTCCCCGGGTCTCCTCCTCACGTGGGGAGAAGCCACATCCTTATGATGCTGCACCATAGATCTTCCCCTGACCAGTACCCTCCGCCCTTCCTTGCTCATTGCCCCCCAGCCTCAGCCTCCTTGCAGTTACTCAAGTGCTCCAGGCCCACTTCCCACAGAGCTTCCCCCTCCCTCAGCTTGAAACGCCCTCCTCCCAGGCTGCCCCGAGGTCTCTGCTCCAACATCAGCTTCTCTTGAGGCCCTTCCTGACTCTCCACGCCCCAGCCCTACAACTTCATCACATAGTTACACCCTGTCCCCCTTGCCTGGCTTTATGGTTTGTTTTCCCCAGTCACTTGCCACCATCTGCCAAATAAATATACAGTTTGTCTTCCCTCTCTGTACCATTATGAGGGGAGGGACGGATTTGCTTCTGGTCACTGCCCTGTAGCGCCTAGAACAGTGCCTGACACCTGATAGATGCTCAGTAAGATGTTGAAGGAATAAGTATTTGTCTACCTAGTATTGTCAGGATAGTATTGTCTTCTTACCACTTGTGAAAGCAAATGGGGCACATGAGAGAGAGAGTTGGGATCCACCCCATAACATAGAAACAAATGGACACCTGAGCGGGAACCCTGGCTCTACCACTGGTTAACTTGTGTGTTTAGAAACTAAAATGCCAGCCTCCTAAGGTTTTAGTGAGGCTGTTATGAAATTATACCTGTGAAGTTGCTAGAATGCTCTCAGTGACCCTTAAAAATAACTCACTCAGCAAAGGCTATTCTGAGTGACTGCCATGATTACCCCAGTATATCTATGTTTATGGTTGGCCTAAAGTAATGACTCTTAGAGGGGCGGAGTTTGAAAATGTTTTCAGTTTAGGCTGGTTATTTGCCAGTTCTGTTGTACTGTGTATCACTGTGTTTCAAGATAGTAGGTCAAGATTTAGCATAAAATCCCCAAGATCACTGAAATATTAGGGTAAATTTGGAAATACGTTAGCTAAACCTTAAGTTCATGTATTAATGATGCTTTGTGATATCATTTTTTCCCCTTTAGTGTTGCCTGGAATATCAGAGAATTGGAAACAGTCATATTTTGGGATCATGACCTACTCTGGTGGTTTGTGAAAAAAGATAATACGTTCCTGGGAAGCCAGCTACAAAGTATACTGAAGGATGCTTCCTAAGAGTTTTATCATGTCTTTCTGGATTTCAATGGCCTCTTTTTAGAAATGCAAATGAAGAAGATGAAGGATAGTGGACAGCAGTTATGGACTACACAAGTGGATGACGGACACAGTTCCTTGACCATGTCGCCCAAACAGCCTAATGCTAATCGAGCGACTCGCCCAGATAGACAAGAAGCTCAGACTCTTTTGTATCAAGTCTCTGAGGCAGAGGCTGCCACGATGGCCGTTGCTACATGCGTAAAGTGTAAAAGTGTGTACAAGATTCCGCTTCGGGATCTGAAAAAGGATACTGGCCAAAGCCAAAAGGAGGACAAATATGTTTGCTTCAAATGCAGCCTAGGTGTGGCCCCTCCCCATTTCCATTTTGTGAATAATCACAGTGCTACTCACATAGGAAATAAACCAGAAACCATCTCAAGTTCTGTCAATAACAAATTTAGGGTAAGGAACTTTAAGCCAGGCAAATACTATTGTGATAAATGTCGATTTTCCACGAAGGACCCTCTGCAGTACAAAAAGCACACACTTCAACATGAAGAGATTAAATTCATTTGTTCTCACTGCAGCTACATTTCCTACACTAAAGGGGAGTTTCAGAGGCACTTGGTGAAACACACAGGCATTTTCCCTTATCAATGTGAGTATTGTGACTATGGTGCTATTAGAAATGACTACATTGTCAAACACAGGAAAAGAGTCCACGAGAAGGCTGGTGGAAAACGGCTGCCCAAAACCATTGCCAAGCTGGAGCCAAAAAGAATCAGTGCCTCCAAGCAAAACCCAGAGCTTTTAAAAGCTTCCAGTCCAAGGACTGCGTTTCAAAATAACTTGTCAGATCAGCTTTCAGCGTTCTCCCTCCATTCAAATAAAGACAGAATGCACAACATAATGTTATTACCTGAATCAAAGGAGTACCAAAAAGATGTCGTGTGCATTCCAAATAAAGTGACGCTGTCAGAGCCCAGTGAAGTCAACCTGTTTGAGAACAAAAGTGTGGAGGTGGAAGTGTTATCCCCTGCAAAAGAGCCTGTTCAGCCGGGAATGCCATTAACGGTTGTGGCACCAGCGGAGCTAATCATCCCTGCAAACTGTTTAGCCCAGTTGATAGATGTGAAGGTTGTCAATGGAACACAGCAGCTTGTGCTGAAACTGTTTCCTCTGGAAGAAAGTAATTGCCTTGCCGCTGGTGGGGGTGATGGAGGTAATTCTGAACATGTGACTAAAGAGAAAGATTCAGGCGAACAGGAAAAAATGGCTTCTGCAGAACAAACAAAGTCACTGATGATCGAAGGGAATGTTGGAAAACTTGCGGGCATCAATAATCTTCAATCATCAGTTCAGAAACAACTTAAAAACGTGAAGTGGGTAAGGTCTTATGACTTTTTCACCTCAAATGCTAGCGTGTGCAGTGGTGGAGGATCCTTTCTCAACCCTGATAGAGTTGAGGGTTTGCAGAAAAAAGGTTATACATATCCACAAAGAACTGCTCTTCCTTCCATTGCCTTAAAAGGTCATTCTCCATCATCTCTAATAAAAAATGGTATTTTAAGTGGTCTTGGAACTACGTCAAACTCTTTTCCATATAAAGCTGCCTTTTCTTTTACTGAAGATAGAAGAAATTTACACAGTGACTCACAGCAGTTATTTCCTCTTGCTGCATCGCCTGCAACCATTTCCTTCTCTGGAGAAAAGGACTCACTGCCCCTAAGTAAAAAGGACGTGGAATCTAGAAATGAGATCAGTTTTCCTGTAAAAATGGTTCCCCCTAATAGGAAGCTGAAAGATAACCAGACACAGGAACACAAGGCAGTTTCAAATACTGGCCAGATTTTCTCTCAACATAAAAGTGAGTATTTACACATAAATGTAACGGGAGAAGATGGAATCAGACCTCAACAGTCTGGGGATAAACCTTTGGATTTAAAGAATTCTGTAAAGGCTAATGACTCCTTCGAAGGCCCAGTCATCTCATCCGTGTTTTCTCTGAGCTCTGGATCTGAAAACGTCCCTGAGGGCGTTAAGTGGAACAGTTCAACGTCCAAAATAAAGTCAATTGAACTCTTGCGCAGAAAGATAGCCCAGTTAATTGAATCCTGCGGCAAGCCTTCATCTTTGGCTGCAAGTAATGCACATCGTCGTTCTGTAGGGAAGGCACCTAAGGTCACTTCCAAAGCTGCCTCTGAAGGTATTCAGGAAATTAACGTGTCATTTACCAGCACTGGCTATTCTGCAGGTACTCTCCCGAAACCTCAGGATGACGTTGGTATTAACGGACAGCTTACTCATCAGCAGATATATCCGCACCTTGTAGAAGGCAGCAGTGGGAAAACCGAAAGCGGAGTAGCCAGGAAGCCACATTTGGCTCCTCCAGTATTGATCCCGAAGGGGGCTGTGCTGAGGGTTCTTAATTCCTCTGAGAATTCCCACGTTATAGAGGCTACATGTGAAGCACCTGTCAGCATCCCCTGCAGTGAGACACAGTTAATAAAACCCATTCCGTTCTGCCCAGTGAAACAGACAGACTTGGACTTACAGTCTTCGACAAGTGAAAGTGGGCCGGTAGACATGTCCCAGAATCATGCTCTCTCTCTTTGGGCTAAATCAAGAAAAGAGAGTGCAGATTGTAGCACCATGGTTAAAAAAGCTGGACCCCTGCATGGGCAGCAAGGAAGCGGTGAAGTAAGCAAGCAAGGGAAACTGTTTTCCAGAAGTCTTCCTGTAAGTAGAAATAAAACCAAACAAGTCAACTCATCCAAGAAGAAAAGCAAAATTCAGGCTGATCCCAGCCGCTGTTTCAAGGATCCTTCCATTTTTCAGGTTGCAAGACAACTTCGACTGATAGCAGCTAAACCAGACCAGTTGATCAAATGCCCCCGTCGGAACCAGCCTGTCATCGTGTTAAACCATCCTGATGTCGACTCACCAGAAGTATCCAATGTGATGAAGGTAATAAACAAGTACAAAGGCAACGTCCTCAAAGTGGTCCTATCAGAGAGGACTAGGTGTCAGTTAGGCATCAGGCGGCATCATGTCCGGCTGACCTACCAGAATGTGGAGGAAGCCAATCAGATAAAAAGGCAAATGATGTTGAAAATGAAACTTAAAAAAGTTCATAAAAACAACTACCAGGTGGTGGATTCCTTGCCCGATGACTCATCACAGTGTATATTTAAGTGCTGGTTTTGTGGACGGCTCTACGAAGACCAGGAAGAGTGGATGAGTCATGGCCAACGGCATTTAATAGAAGCAACTAGAGATTGGGATGTTCTTTCTTCCAAGGGCAAATAAGTGAAAAATTGCTCTTGGAAGAAAATTGTTTTTCTTACTTTTAATTGATTCTGGTTTGGTTTGCTTGGTTTTGTGTCCCTCCCTGACTCTAGGATAATACAGACTGCAGGGATGGGAGGTTGGTTCAGTCTTCAGGTCTTCCTGGGAATGTGGAGAGCCTGGCGTCTGAGCCTGGTGACCGGACATCAGAAGGTGTCTGTGGCCCCCGAGGAAGTGCACACAGATTCACGTGTGTGCATTTGTCTGGGGCGAAGGGAAACTTTGAACAGATTTTCAGTGGGATCTGAGACTTCCCTTTGGTCAGCAACCTTTTTCTGCATAGATAAAAATCATTTTAATCCATTCGGAGGGGCAAGTTTAGAATGTTTTACACATACTCTTTATATAACAAAATGCTACTGAAGAATTAAACCCAGGTCTTGGTGTACACATCCACTTATTTTTTTTTTGCATTAACTCATCTCCTGAATATTTGGTACATAATGGAAAGTATATTTTCTACTTTGTTAGTTATCTTAAGTTTGGTTATAGAAAAGTGGCCCTTCTTTTAAATCCCTCACCCACTCTGCAGTGTTGCTAAGTGTTCTCTGTAGCACAGAGAGTTGGGCTTTTGTTGACCCTTTTAAAGAATAATTCCAAAGGTTGGCCTGAATTTACTACAACAGCAGGTGTTGTTAGGGGAAGAAAGGAACATTTTCAGGCTTTTGCTTTATTTTTAAATACCTTGATTTATGACAGCTGGGGAGGGAATGTGCCTTTTGGGGGGAAAAAAAGGAGAAGAAAGGGTCACAGAGGGAGAATATCTAAAATTATCTCCTGTTTGCCCTTACCACTCTCACAAAAGTCAAGTAAGTCATCAATTTAAAATGTGAATGAACAGGCATCTTTCAACAGAGATAAAGTTTGGGGAGACAAATCAAGATAGATAGGATTGTGACGAAAGTTGTAGCTTTAATGAGACTATCAGTTTTCATTTGGGAACTCATCGCAGACCACGGGTGGAACTTGCGCACTGTTTTCTTTCTTCCTTCATCACCAGTGGATCACAGACACTGTTCCCCACCCCTGCCAGGTCTTATCCTGCTCTCCCTTGGTGGGTTTTCTGAACAGGCCCTCCTGTGAAATGAGATAGCTTCCCTGCTCACCTGCCCCTTTCCCTTGCCTGAGGCCCCTTAAGGTTTTCCCTGATGAAAATACTAAAAACAGGCAAGAATCAACAAAATGAACACCTCCCACCACCTCTGTTAAGCTTATAGGAACACTGTCCCTGGTTTTCATCAGTGCTACCAACCTGCTTCTAATTTATCTCAGCCGCAGTCAGGCTTTCCCTGTTGCTCACCTTCCCTGGGAAGCAGCTCCAAGAACACTCCAGCTACTCCTCCGCCAGCAGGAGTCAGGACTGGTGCTGGTCTCCACAGCACCTTCCTGTGCACTAGAAAAAAGCCCACCCTCTGCACCGTTGCGGCTGCTTGGGCAGATGGATGGCTTGACAAAAGCAGCTCAGGCTGGGTTCTAGGCCTCCCTTGCCCACCCAGCGGGGAACCAGCCATAACGCAGAGCACACACAGCACAGCTACAAAGCAGCCCCAACTCACGTGTTTTCCTCCCTTTTAAAGACTCCTTCCTTAGGGAATTGAGGGCAGCGAATGAAACTGGGGGCTGTTACATCTGAGAAAGGCGTGAGTGAGATTTCTGTTGTGTTGGGTAGTCAGTTAAGAGACTTCCTGATATTTCTTTCCACGTGGGAAAGTCTTAGATTATCCTCTGATACATCAGATTGTAATTCTTTGTAGTTGGTTCTCATTACAGATATTCAACGTGGCTTGTGTATAGTTTAATACATGATCATTAAGTTGCTTAATTGGTTAGTTTTTATTGAAATTTAAAACTTGGGTTTTTTATATGTGTATATATATATGTGTACACATATATTTTTTACCATATGAAAACTTGCAGTAGCTAATTTTCTGATTTCCTATTTTATAATGAAGTTACGTGGGCTGGAAAAATATAAAACATTTTATATTCTAGAAATAATTTATTTTGGAAGTACATTTTTATAATGGTCTGATCTCATTTTTAGAAAATGAAAGCACAGTAAGTGATGGGTCTGATTTATATGAACAAATGGGAGTAGAAACCCCGGTGGATCATTGCAGTACAGTATTTAGTCCCGGTGCATTTCTAGATGGTGCTTTTTGGGAACTGGATTGTGTGTACCGCTTCAGTACATAAAGGAGAGCATTCTTAAGTTTTATCCATGCGTAGATCTGTTATTCACTCCCCACCCCAGCCCCCATCATGAAAGAAGGCTCTTAAGGTGTTGAGAGGTGAAGAAAAGGCTGTGCTTTATTATTTTTCTCCTTCTATACCTCACTGCTTAGTAGCATCTTTCCTGAAAGGCTAGACCATGACCTTTCAGGAAAGATAACCATGAATCAGGTCAGAGTGTTAAGTGTCAACATGAAACATTTACACTTTGCAGCATCAACTGTTTTTCAAGTATTACCTAAAACTCAGCTTATGTACTTGTACAGAGGAAAATTTTGTGAGTAGAATATGTAGCTAGGTTTTTTGAGATTTCCAGAACTACAGTACTTTGTAAGGAATTCAGAGGGCTCCTGGAAGTCATAAAAAAAAAAATGAGAAAGCAAAAAATGGCTGTCTTCCCTATATAAAGAACTTTAGAAAATAGCTTGTTAACATGTAGCTTAATGTCATGAAACGAACAAAATTGGAGAAGGTAGGGGCAGAACTGTGTTGAGTATTTGTCTACTCTTTCTTACCTTGATTTTGAAGGGTCTCTACTCAGTAAATGTTACTCATAGTACTTACTACTAAAATCATTTCTAACTTATTTTTTAAAATAGGTTTTCTTTGGGGGATAAGAAATGAGACAACATTGTTATATTTATGATATGACAGTGAATTTTTTTTAAAAAAGTATACTCAAAATAGATTCTGTTTTACTCAAGTTTTTATCCCCAGTCCGAAACACTTTGTGAGCCCCACTCATGGGCCAAGTGCTCTTGGTTAAGCTAAACTGAACACGATGTATTAACCCTCAAAAGTTCCATCCCTCTTTCTTAAGCCACCCCAGAAAATGAAGACGTGATGCCACTCAGCCTTTGGAATAACTTTTGAATCTGTTAACGTCAGTATGAACAGAAAACAAAACATTGCATAACATGTTTTAAGCATTATTAAAAAGTCCTGCATTAACAGTTTGTGTGTCTGCTGCTCTGATTTTGAAACACGTATGTATATAGATAGAGAAGTTGGCATAAATTTTGTTAAATAAAGCAACTATAAAATTTTCTCTGTTCTTTCATTTCAAATGTTAAGCAAGTTGGCTATTAATTATACAGCCTGTCTTGTGTGATATATTTCTGAACCACATAAAGGCATCATTCTACATAATACAGGCGCTTTGAATTCCATAAAGGTATATTTTGAATTTGATGCACTGCTGGTTAACTAAGCATACCCTGAAATGAGGCCAGGTAACTTTGTTTTGCTTTGGCTTACATTCACAAGAGATGAGATGCTGGTTTGGGCAGCAGTGGCGATTTTCATGCCATGGTCATGTCATCAGAGAATGTGTGTGGGTCCTGCCCTCCATGTGTAGCCTCTCAACTAAGTGGGGCCTGGGTGGAAGAGTTTCCAAGTAGTCAGTGAGCCTGCTGGGCCATTTGAGTGTAATTGCATGGCTAATGCCATCTATCCAAATACCATTGATTGTTTAAATCTGATTCTACACATACTTCAGAAGAAAGAGTATGAGGATATTTGGAGAGGGGCATTCAGTCCCTCATCTCATTCCCAGCACCCAAGGAGTCCAAAAAAGAAGAGCCTTAGACTTCAGTTGAATATTGGCAAACCCTAAGGAAAAGATAAAGAGGAGATGATAGGAATTGCTGAAATTCACCAATTTGGCTTATTTAGTATCTGAGTTGAGATGAGTCATCCTCTAATCCTATAGATCTAGTCTAACAACCTGTCACCTTTGGCTGGTTATTTAGGGGAGTAGCAATCAGAGAAGGCAGCAGAAGCCTGAAGGGGGATTTGTATCGGCCTGGACTTCAGGGCTGGCTATAGTGTGACTAGAATAGGGGAGGGGCAGAAACTGACTTCAAGGCCAAAGAGCTGGGAAATAGCAGTCACTAATCCACCTTTTATCGTTAAGAAAACTTAAGCTCGGAAAGGTTAACAACACCTGATTCACCAGGTTTACATGAAGATGAGTAAAGTAATGGATAGGACCGTGTTTTGGCAGGAAGCACTGATACCCTTTGTATCAGTAAAGCTGATACAAAGGGTATCTGTAAAGCTCTTTGCTTTACAATATATAGAGCCTTTTCTTGCCACAGGTGAGGCTCAGCATGCGTTGCTTTCCTGAGGTTCCAACGTGTATCAGGCATATTCATTGGGATGAGACACCGTATTTGGAGTTAGTCTTAGAGCAGTGCTGTCCAAGAGAAATAATATCCATATATGTAATCTTGACTTCCTACTAGCCACATAAAAGAGTAAAAAGAGCAGATGAGATCAAATGTTTTATTTGACCCAATACATCTAAAATACTATTTAAGCATTTTTCAATCTCAACATAAAATCTATTGATATTTTCTCTAAAAACAGAGTGTGTATATAATATATATATATATTCTATATACACACTTTTTTAAAGTCTTCAGAAATCCGGTATATATTTTAAACTTAAAGCATTTTTCAATTCTGATGCTAAATTTTCAGTTAAAATGAGATGTAGTCCTACCAAAACACTTAAGTTGTGTTCAGTGGAAAGAATTTACACTGCCTCAGTTTTTTTAATTAAATTAGAAATTCAGGGAATTCCCTGGCGGTCCAGTGGTTAGGATTCTGTGCTTCTACTGCAGGGGGGAATGGGTTCAATCCCAGGTCGGGGAACTAAGATCCCACAAGCTGCGTGGTGAGGCCCCCCCAAAATTTTTTTTAATAAATTAAAAATTCAGTTCTTCAGTCACCCTAGCCACATTTCCAAGCGTTCATTACCCATATGTGCCTAGTGTTTATTGAATAGGACAGGACAAGGGAAAACATACTGTATTGTAAATATTAGCCTACTTGTCTGGTTTTCTGGATCAGAAGGATCGGGTTTCATTTATGTGTCTCTAAAACTAGGGCAGGACTTCCCTGGTGGCGCAGTGGTTAAGAATCCACCTGCCAATGCAGGGGACACAGGTTCCATCCCTGGTCTGGGAAGATCCCACATGCCACAGAGCAACTAAGCCCGTGTGCCACAACTACTGAGCCTGCGCTCTAGAGCTCGTGAGCCACAACTACTGAACCCACATGCCACAACTACTGAAGCCCGCACGCCTAGAGCGTGTGCTCGGCAACAAGAGAAGCCACCGCAATGAGAAGCCCGCACACTGCAACTACAGAAAGCCCGTACACAGGAACAAAGACCAAATGCAGCAATCAATCAATCAATCTATAAAATAAATAAATAAAACTAGGGTAGGCTAGGCTAGGTTTCACTCACTTTTAGGGAATGCCAGTTCTGCGCCAGGTTCTGTATTAACGCCCAGCAAGCAGTTTGATTTCTAGATCTATCTATACCTTAAAGAAATGGTTGCACATGTGACTTTTTGAGGTTATTATTTACTTTGCAACCTTAGTTGGTCAACCAAACAAACGTTTATTTCTCATTCACACTGTATCCACGGTCTGTCAGGGACCCAGTCTGCTGGAGGGGCCTCTCTTGTAGCTGCACCATCTGAACCACTTGGGCTTCTCCATCACCATGACAAGGAAAAAACAGGAGAGGGTCTTGCATGGGTGGAAAACAAGGCACAACACTTCCCCTCATAACCCACTGCCCAGAAGTGGTCACACAACCTTCCAAAGGGGCTATGCAGCCCCACTGTGCACAGAAGAAAAGAACAGCCTATCAACCACTGATGATTTCTGACCTGCTGGATTGTAGGGTGAGTGCTGGAGGTGTGTGAAGGGCAGCTGCTTGTGCGGAAGGCAACCTGCCAATCTGATGGTTGTGAAATGGTAACAGTCTGCTAAGAGTTGGTGAAGGTATGGAGAAACAGGAACCTCAACATACTATTGGGCAATATCTAAACTTGAAAAAGCAGTGTATTGCTTTTGTTTGCATTTCCCTGATCCCTAGTGAGATAGTATACTTTTGCAAATGTTTATTGGACATTTTCATTTTCCATGTATGAACTGCTGGTATTCCTTACCATTGAACTATTTATTTTAAACTTTTAAAAGACAATATAGACACTCCTAAAAATCCATAAAGAAAAAAAAATGGTTTCCTTTAGGTTTGGTGCTTCTCGTGCTTTATTTTAGAAATTCTTCCTTACCTTGAAGTCAAAAAGATAGTCTATCCTACCTTGAGGTCAAAAAGATAATAAATTTAATATTAAAAATAAACTTCCATACAATAGTGGACATAATAAAATACAAGCTGTCCGTTATAGAGTTTGTAAAAATCTTTTTCAAAAGGATCCAGGTCCAATTTTTTTAATATGAAACAATAATACCTGAATCCTATTAGATTCATATACTCAGAAAAGTCAGTTCCAGGTGAATTACTAACTCAGTCGTCCTAACACCCATTATCGGGAGTCTATGCTTGTCTCCCTGCGTGTAACACTCCCTCCATATATGCAGGTTCCATATCTGTGTGTTTCTATGGCGGGGTCTCCGTGCTGCTGCATCACACTGTTTCTTGTGATCTTCAAAGTTAATTCGAATGAGACGGTTTACCATTGACAGAGGTATATACAAAATGAGAAGACTCTTCCTAGAAGATATTCTAAGGCTATTCTTGGCCCTTTGCTATTTCATGTGCATTTTAAAATCAGCCCACCAATCCCTGTCGAGATTTTGATTGGAAAAGCATGGATCTTACAGATGCATTTGAGGAAGATTGGCATCAGTGGTAACATGTGACTACCATTTAGTCTGATAATTGGTTTGAAAATGTAATAGAAATAAAGTTGTGCCGGACAATAATGTTTTATCATTTATTCCCTTTCTTTTTGAGAAAAGTTCTCAGTCACAGTAACAATAAGAACTATAGTTTGCATAATCAGCCATGAAGGAGGAAGAAAGAAAGAGAATTCTAAGAGGTTAGCAAAATTGCCAAGTGCAAATTCAATATTTTAAAAATCAGTTGGGTTCCTGTACATCAGCTCTGATAGGAATGCTCCTCTCACCTCTTCTGTTCAACAGTCTAAGAAAAGTCCTAACCTACGTCATAAAAAACTAAAAATTAAGATTGAGATCCTTGTATTTTCTACGTAAACAATAGATTGAAGCTTAAAAGAAAGACGTGGGAAGTGACAAAAGTTCTTTAGAGTTTCAACATTCCATTTAAAACATAATTTTTGCCTCAGGTTTTTGGAAGGTACATTTTATCAGCTTAAGGCAATTCCCTTCTAACCATAGGGCTTTTTTCCAAAACTAAATTTATATAACATGTTTGAGTTAATTTTTTCTTGAAAATCCTGATGTCGTGTATTATGACATTTTTCTCATGTTAAATCTTCCTCGTATCCCTGGGATTCTTTACATGTATACACTGCTGAGTTTACAGATTTAATACTAGAAGCATTATATGAGTGATATTGGTCTGTAATTTCCTCTACAATTACTGTCCTTATACCATCTTTACTATTATAGAATGGGTTGTGTCACTTTCCCTATTTCTCCATTTGACGCAAATTGTCTCAGAGGAGAGAGATCAGTTGGTCCTTGAAGTGGTAAGCCATCTCACCAGTAAAAACATCTTGGACAGGCATCTTTAGCAGAGAAGGAAAACATGGATGGGAGAGGAGAAGTTTGGAAAGTCTCAATACTGACTTGATGTCTGTAATGATTATATACGTTTTCAGGTTTTCCATTTCTTATTAAGTTGACTGTGCTACTCCTTTCTGTTTAATTCCATATTCCTAGAAAAATGTAAACAGTAGTCATGTCCTTTTGATGTTTAAATGCAAGTAGAATGATGCATCTTATATTATTACATGGGACACACAAATCCATGTGCCATTGTGTACAGAAAGTGCATTCCCCATTTACGGAATGATTTAACAGAGGTGGTAAAGTCAGTCTCTTGAGAAGGTGTGCATTAAATTGTTCTAAAAAGATTTCATTCAGTTCATGAATGGAGCCCATGAAACCTCAAAAACCAAGGTTTTATTCATCCTGGCCATGCTTGAGGACGTGTCTTTATATGGGTTAAGAACAGAACTAGAAAGGAAATGGTGCTTTTCAGGGAATGAACCTTCACCAAGTTGTAGGGGACAGTCACTGTGCTGCTATTGTTAAAGTGTTCATGTCTTCAGATGTTTCTCATGGCAGTGGTCATTCATTTTTCACTGTCCCAGCGCCTGATATTATCCAGGCTCAACCCACTGGCAGCACTGTGGCTTGCCTAATCTAGACTGTATTTGGAATATGCTCACCTTTAGGGGGCCTAGGGTCCCAGACAAAAAGCCTATTATACAAAAGAGTTGGCTGATAGCAATACCAAGCCTACACTAGTTGGGATAATTGGATAACAAACTCAAATTTGTACTGGTTTAAATTCAGCAAAGATATATGTATGCTCATGTGAAGTCCACTGCAGGTTGGGCAGCATTCCTGCTCACCTTACCTTGGGGACCATATGTTTCAGATGGCAGAGTACAAAATAGAGGAGAGAAGAGTAGAGGAGAGAGGGCTGGCTCTCAATTGCCTCAGCTAGGACGTGACACATGCCATGTCCCCAGAGATCCATTGGGTAGAATTAGTTCAACAGCTTCACGTAACTGCAAGGGAGATTAGGAAATATCGGGGAGCGCCTGGAATATTTGGTAAGCAACAATTTACCACGATAACTGTGTGACTTGGAGCAAGTAGCTCAACCTCTCTGTGCATCAATGCATATAGCATTAGCCCCAATTTTACAGCCTAAACTAACATTTTGTATCTTGCAGGATTATTATGAGAATTCAAGCACCCAGTGTGGTGTCTCAGATACAAGTGTTTATGTACTTATCTGTTAAACATCTTTTCTGGGGAAGACTCACGTGATCCTGATATCACAGTGACTATCAGAGCAAGATTCTTGCCCTCACATTGCCTAAAACTTACTACTCAAACTCGGGTCCTTGGCCCAGTAGCATCCGCATCACTTGATACCTTGTAAGGGCTATGGAATCTCTGGTACCATCCCTGACCTCCTGAATCAGAGTCTGCAAGTCCCTGGGTGACTTATGCATATGACAGTCTGAAAAGCACTGGTCTAGAGCACTGCCCCTTCATTTCTCCTTTCACCCAGCTCATTCTTTGTTTCCTTTTTCAAGAACACCTGCTCTGATTCTCTCATCAATCACACCCCCATCCGAGGTTAGGGATTAGGCGTTGCCATGGCATTGCTACTGCTCTTAGAATATGAAAGAGGGAAAAGTGCTCACAGGTCCAGCGTGGGAGAGACTTCCTCTACATTATCAGAGAAGGCGGCATATGCAGGGTTATAATTAATGGTAATATAAACCAGGGGTGGGGAGGGAGGAGCCAGCAGGGAGGAAGACAGCGGGGAGTTAAAGGAGAGGGTCCTTAGGCTGGACAAGCTGGGCCCTGAGTCACAGAGAGAAATTCAGGTTGCAAAGAGGTGACCCACGATGCTGTTGTGGTCCAGTTGGTTAAGAGCTTGCTCAGAACTCCTCTCCTGAAAACTGACTCACTGTGCCGTCAACTTATGGCTGGTTTACAGGCTAGCTGTGACTGAGAGCAAAACTTCTCAGGGCCTGGTGAAGAGTAAGCTTGTGATTTGAACTCTATAGTTTGGTATCCTGTTCATACAAATCAAAAAGGATCTCACTAAAATACAGAATCTTACACAGCAAGTCTCTCCGAGCCAATGCTGCTGTTCCAGGGACCACGCTTTGAAAGCCTAAAGTTCTCTTTTATAAAAACAGAACAAGCAACAGCTGTCGGTTCAAGCAGTTTAGAGCCTTGCTGCTCAAACATTCTTATTTATTCTATGAAATGATACAGAAAGCAATTGTATGTCTAACGTTGCAATTTACCACTCTTTAAGCACAATAGATCCAACCATAAATTCCTCGATTTCGTCTCAAACATTAAAGGATGAATAGTGAATCTGATTGTGGAGCAGCCAGCTCCCTGAGATCTCAGCAATGCAGACAGGCTGATCCTAAGAAATCTGTGCCTCATGCCTCCCAGTCCCCCACCCCCACCCCCACCCTAAGGATTTTGGTCCTGGAGGCTCCTACTAAGGTAATTTGAATCACGGACCTGTCTCACCTAGGGGTTTTGAATAATACTTTATAATGAACTCCTAGAACCAGCATTGTGTGGCTGGGCTGCTCTTGGAGATCCCCAAGCTCATCTCATGGTTTTAAAAATCCCTAGAGAGTTGGACTTCCCTGGTGGTGCAGCGGTTAAGAATCCGCCTGCCAACGCAGGGGACACGGGTTCGAGCCCTGGCAGATCCCACACGCCACGGAGCAACTGAGCCTGTGCGCCACAGCTACTGAGCCTGCGCTCTAAAGCCCGTGAGCCACAGCTACTGAGCCCGCGTGCCACAACTACTGAAGCCCGCGTGCCTAGAGCCTGTGCTCCGCAACAAGAGAAGCCACCACAATGAGAAGCCCACGCACCGTAACGAAGAGTAACCCCCGCTCGCTGCAACTAGAGAAAGCCCGGGCGCCACAAAGACCCAACGCAGCCAAAAATAAATAATAAATTTATTTTTTTTAAAAAAATCCCTAGGGAGTCCGGCAGGTGCTTCAGGGCCAAAGAGAAGGCACTAGAGTCACCATCCCCTACCCACACTCCAGCCAGGACCTGCCCTCCTTGTCGCTGTTGTTGTTGTTCTTAATTTGTCTCTGAACTTTTTTGAGGAACAGAAGGAATTCGACCCTTTGAAAAACAAATTTCGCTTTTACCCTTTGTTTTAGAAATCATAAACCTGGCAAGTCCCTTCATTTTTTCCCGTCTCAATATCATACAAATTGCTGTCTTTGAAGGGGATGCATATTATATTTAGAAGGAAAAGGGAATGATTCTTTCCACTCTTTATTCCTTTTGGTAGACATTTCACTAAGAAATCCATGAAAGGAAATTATGATTTTTTTTTTTTTTGGGGCTGCACCATGAGGCCTCTGGGATGTTAGTTTCCCGACCAGGGATTGAACCCGAGCTGTCAGCAGTGAAAGCGCGGAGTCCTAACCACTGGACCGCCAGGGAACTCCCCGGAAATTATGATTTAGAACTCAGAGGTTTCTCAAATTAAATGAAAGAAGACATTGTTAGCAGTTATATTTGCTGGTAATTCACACCAGCGTTCCCTAAAACTGGAAGTTATCTGTATGTTCAAATACAATTAAAACTGAGATTTGAAGGAAAGCTAAAAATACCAAAAAGCTTAGCCACAGTAAATATTTAAATGGGACATTTATTTTAAGAGCAAGATATTTTTTTTTTCGGTACGTGGGTCTCTCACTGTTGTGGCGTCTCCCGTTGCGGAGCACAGGCTCCGGACGGATCTCCCCGGACCGGGGCACGAACCCGTGTCCCCTGCATCGGCAGGCGGACTCTCAACCACTGCGCCACCAGGGAAGCCCTAAGATACATTTTTCACCTGTAAAATGTCGGGGGTGAACTAGATCATCATAATAATGCTATTTATCATTACCATTATTATTATCATTGGGTAGAGCTGGAAGGGACCTTGCCACTTTCTGTACGTCAAAACCCGTTTCTCGGGCTTCCCTGGTGGCACAGTGGTTGAGAGTCCCCCTGCCGATGCAGGGGACACGGGTTCGTGCCCCGGTCCGGGAAGATCCCACATGCCGCAGAGCGGCTGGGCCCGTGAGCCATGGCCGCTGAGCCTGCGCGTCCAGAGCCTGTGCTCCGCAATGGGAGAGGACACAACAGTGAGAGGCCCGCGTACCACAAAAACAAAACAAAACAAAACAAAACAAACAAAAAAAAAAACCGTTTCTCGATGAGCTTTCTGCTGTGTCGCCCCCGGATTAGGCAGACACCTGCCATTCGCTGGCACAGCTGGGTAACTGCTGGCGTTTTTGCCTGAGAGCACACAGGACACGCCCCTCAGTAGGCAGGCGGGTACCAGTGAAAGAGAACCCAGAGGTGCTGATCCCCCTCCCTCCACTTTATTCCTTCTCCCGAATTCACTCACTTCATAAATCATTTCTTTTCCAGCAGGGAGGAGTGAGTGGGGGGCAGGTGCGGAGGAAGACTGGCAGGAAGGGTCTTCGCTAAAACAGCGCTCAGAGACAATGCGAGGTTTCCCACTGTGCTAGAAATATTCCGGTTTGCCCCTCCACTACCCTGCTTTGTGTCCAGAGGGGCTGAGCTCTATGGATGGAAATAACTGGACTCCCTTACCCTCTGGCTTGCATTTGGGTTACGGGATAAAGAGGTCAGAGTATATATTCCTCCAGCTCCCTCACTGCTGAGTTCCCCTTTAGAAGTGCCTATGATTTTCTTCCCAAAGCCACAGCCAGGGGCAGAACTAGTTTTGTAGGGTAGAAGTTTACGCAAATTTTGGACACTCCTTAAGAAAAGAGAATGAAATTAGGTGTAAAATGATTATCTTTTTAGAATGAGAAGAGAAATTACAACTTTCAAATCTTAAAAAAGTCTTAAAGGTAACACAAATTTCAAAAAGTCTATATGGATGAAAAACGTTGCCAGCAATCCAGTAAACAAAGGATGTTGCAGCCAACAAACCTGCAGCCCACTGTAGCCACCCCCAACTGTGCACCCTGAGGGGATTCAGGACGGAGAAAAGCAGGATACTGGCCCCAGATAGCTGAACTGCAGATCAAAGGCATGATTTCAGAAAGCCCAGACTCTTGCATCTTCCCATATGTAGAAAAGCGATAGATTCATTAACTTGAGATGTCTGGTTTTTCTCAAATTAACAGTAATCTGTTGATGTTCTGATTACCTGGTTTTTGTTACAAACTCCTCTATATCCTGGCTCCCCTCTTGCCTCTTTGGAGCAGTCCCTCAGAGACATTTGAGAGACTGTATTCCTGGCCGAAGTCCTCAGTTTTGCCCGCCAAATAAAACATAATTCTCAACTTTTAGGTTGAGTGTTTTTTTTTCAGTCGACACGTACATACCTCCACAATACCTCTTCTGTAAGTTTTCATCTGCCTTCTCTTTATTACCGTGAAATTTCATTACCTTCGTAGTATTTTCAATAGAAAAAGCCAGAAAAATAATTTGATCTATTTTTTAGCTGTTTGAATACTGTCATCAAAGCATTATTAACATGCCAAACTTTTTTTTTTTTAATGGGACTAGAGTGAAATAGAATTTATTTCCGATAGGAGAATATTTCTGTTTAGACGGAGGGGGGGGGGGGCGCGGTCAATGCAAACTGAACCCTCGCTTATAATTTTACATGTCTGTTGGCTGGAAGAATTTTCACAGACTAGCATCTGGCTTTGTACATTTCAAATTCCCTCTGTCCCTTTCACCAACCACATGCTTCTGGTGGTGAGGGTCCATCTATAGGACACATTCTATGGCAATATAGCCATGGTCTTGCAACTTTGTGTCACAATAGCTGGGTGAGTTATCACCAAAGGTGCCAGGAGTTCTTCTGGAGGCCTTTTCTATATGGCAATGCTTATAATAACTGTCCGTGGAAGTGACTGGGTCTGGTGAGATATAGGTATGCATTTCACCAATTAAACATACACTAGACTCAACATCTCCTTAGCTAAATTTAAAACACTCCACCCAACAGGAAGGGAAATGTGATGAAGGCAAAGTCCAAGTGGAAAGAGACAGAGATCTTAGCCAACTGTGCTTTAAATATCCCACTTTTGAAACGTTTACAAAAGCCTATGACCATGTGGAACACACTGCTAGCCTCACTCTCCAAGGCCTTAGAAGGGACTGAGGTCTTAAAGTTCAAATCTATTGGAGGCCCCGCCTACAACTGCACCTCCCTCTGCGTTCTGGTAATCACCACCTCCCTGCTCCTTTAGTCAAGTCTCCTCGATCATACTCTTAAATATGCCATCTGTTTCCTGCCAGGATCCATCCTGATGCACACCCCCAACCCTGCCCAACAGTGGTAACTAAAGAGTCAACACTTATCAAGTCTCCAACGTCCCAGTCACTGTGCTGAGACCGTGACCTGTATCGATACCAACCCAAGAACGTGCTACAAACACTGTCAAGACTTAAGCCTAGCCTGCCACTGAGGAGTTTTGTGACTTTGAGGCTTAGACAGTTCAAACAACTTGACCAGGTCCCTTGCAGGCAAAATCAGGATAATCTGTTACATAACTCTATGAGTTTGGGTAATATTAAATGGGGGTAACAATGTAAAGCACTTATCACACATATTAGAGGTGGGTGAGGAAATAGATCCAGTGAAGGAGGTTGAGGAACAGCAGCTAATGTATGAAAAGGAAACCAGGAGAGAAATAATGCCATGGGCAAAGAGACAAGAATAAGTATGGGGAGCTCTCTCCTCCGAGAGAGCACAGTGGAAGTCTCTAAATCCCATGAACCGGTTTCAATTTTCATTCATTTATTCCAGGCTACTTACTGAGCGCCTACTAAGTCCCAAGCATTGCTAAGCTGAGGATCCAGTGGTGAAGTTCACACCCTCATGGTGCTCACATCCTGTGAGCAGGTATGGGCAATACATGCATCGATTTGTTTACTTAATCTCTCCTTCTTCCTAGCAGCTCTCCACCTGAAATTAGAACAGGGTAATGTTTGCAGAGGAATCAGGGAGAAGAGAGTGAATTATTTTCTATATGGTGTTCAGGGAAAGCCTCTCTGAGGAGGTGACATTTGAGCAGAGATCTGAAAAAAAGCAAGCAAATGAGGTACACAGATACCTAGAACGAGACCACCATTCCCAATACAGGAACAGCAAGGGACAGACTCCTAAGGCTGCTTCCTTTGCATCCTGTTGTCGACACACAATGGGTCTTTTCCAACTCTCTTTAGCCTTTTCCCTGAAAGTATCCTTTGGTGTATTGTTCATGAATCACATTTTTTTTCATCGCCGCATACCTGCTAGAAGAAAGAGCACTGCACCAGGAGCAAGAAACCCAAGCAGGGCCCTGATCCCATCAATAGCTCGATACACAGGAGAGGGTGTTCTTTTGGCCACTCCCTCCCATCATTTCCTGGGCACTTGGCAAAACTCTACCAGCCACTGTTTTGTTAGCTGTAAAATAGATATATTATGTGTTTCAGAAAGATTAGTGGCTTATGAACTGCACGACCTGAGTGGCTGAGCTGGGATATAAAGGATGGCTCCCTGTGTCCTTTCTGGTACCGTCACCTCTCTCCAAGGGTCCCCAGTTTTCTCCCTCATCCACCTCCTCTGGTTCCAGAGGAGGAACAGAGGAACTTGCCTTTTGGGTTTTTCCTTTTGACCAGAAGACAAAATTTCACCGTGAGAGTAAACCTTGCTCCAGACATCAGCTCTGTAAGACCACACTCTACAGAGTTCTAATTAACGCGGTCCAGGTGAGCTAACTATGGATGCAGGACCAGGCGACGAAGGATCCACTTGAAGGTTTTCATGTCAAACTTCTGTGCTGTATTAATTGGATGTGTCACTACCATTACTTGGGCTTATTAGTCAGACTGCACGTGTGCCCACGGGGAACAAAATCGGAGGCAATTATGTCCTCCTTTTGGTCTACCGACTGTGATGGGTTTTTTCCCAGCTCTCATACCAATAGCTGTACAACTTTTACAAGTCCCTTCCTTATTCTCGTTCTTTAATATTTCATCTGTAATATGAGGGGCTGGATATGTTTGTCCCCAAGATCCTTGACACAGTTTAATTCCTCTTTCAGCCTATTTTTACACTTCATAATTCCATTAGCTTGTATTTTCCAAATGTGGTTCCACTGTGTGATTTGGGGGCCGTCTGTCAATTCTCTTAGTATCCTGTTTTTGTTCTTGTTTAAATTTACAGGGGAAAGTGCATTTGGAGGCACTCAAGGATTTTGTAGACATTATTCTCAGAGTATGAAGAGCAACGCTAATAAAACCATTCTTTGTATTAATCCCTCCAACAGCTCATTAGACATTTCTAACACATTAAATTAAAACTTGTTGTTACTCTTTCACTTTTCTTCACTATCCAGGCCCAGACTTATACTGTGAGTCTCTGGCCACACGAGGACTGAGTACTGAGGCTGGACACTTCACACCTGGTTCAGGCCTATGGGTTAGTGGGCAGAGGGCTCTGTGGGAGGGCCAGTGGCTGCTGCAAAACTGTGATGGCAGAGGGTTGGTGATTCACTTATTCATTCAACGAACAGTATTTATCCAATGTTTCCCCAAAGGGGACTCCTTTGTCATCATTTTTTTTTTTTTTTTTACCAATTTTTGAGTCCTTAGGGACAGATACTGATGTGCACACCCAAATTAGGGGCAATTTGAGAGCGGATCACGAACAGTTAGGTCAGCTGCAGAAAGGAGACTGACCAAAGGACACGGAGAAAGAGAAAACACCCTTGAGAATTCCCTGGAGGTCCAGTGGTTATGACTCCGTGCTTTCACTGCCCTGGGCCCGGGTTCTATCCCTAGTTGGGGAACTAAGATCCTGCAAGCTGAGTGGTACAGCCAAAAAAAAAAAAGAGAGAAGGAAACCACTCTCTTCTTATCTCTGGATGAGTGGAGGAATGTGGAAACAGTTTTCCCCAGAAACAAGAAGGAAAGGCTGAGAAGATATTTCAAAGGGCTGAAATGAATTTTAACAAAGGGTAGAGTTCGTGAAGAATGTTCTAGACAGCAGAAACAGCATGAAAAATGCCCAGTGGTGGAAAAGTGATTACATGTTTGAAAAACAGACAGTATGCTACTCAGCTGCTAGAGGGTGGATTTATTCTCTCGAGATTTTCTGTAGATAAACATTGTCTTAAAGCATGTGTTTATTTCCAGATCTTAATGTCGGCTCATTTGAGATAGAAATACCTGATGCAATAAAGACATTGATTTGAAGTATATTCCACACTAGCAGCTATCTCAACTGCCAGGAAGGAATTAGAATCTTCTCTGGAGTCGTCCAGCTCTAGATGGAGCGTTCACTGCAGTGTGGCTGGAGAGGTGCTAACATTCCATAAATAAACCTCCTTCCTTCACCTGTAGCCCACAAAGCACTTTTCCTTGCTTGCTCTTCTGCATGAAGACAAGAAATGCAGATTAGGGGAGAATCAGCTCAAAACCCAAACCAAATAGTTAAGCTCTTGGACAAAGTTCTTGGGTGATATAGTTAGGGTGGTCTAACCCCTTAGGGTGATCCAAGCATCACTTCTCAGGTACCCCTGTGAGCCACGGACTCCAGAACACAGGTGAACACGAGGAGAAACAGGAGTTTGAGGAAGTGGGCTGGGTACACGAATGCCATTATTTTAACTTCATTCTCCTCTGGGTGACGGCCCACTCCCAAACTGGAGACCGGGCGTCCTATGTCTCCTGCTCTGGCTTCGTGGTTCATAATCTGTATCAGGTGAAAGAAGGAGGGATTGAGAATTCACCTCAACTAGAAACCGCATGTCCTGGAAGCCTGTCTCAGAGCCCCTTCTTTATTTACCCCAATCCCTATTTTCTAAGGACAGTGAACCCCAGGGAAATTCCTGTGTGTGTTGGGCTGGGTGATGTCTGGGAAGATGCAAACCAGAGCTAGGGGGATACGAACTGCTTTACTTAGAAGGGGTTATGGTGAGAGCCGGGGAAGAAGAGGGGATTGGAGGAGGGGAGGGGAGGAGGGCTTGGTGTTAAGGAAGAGGTAGGATGGCTGGTTTGGGAGAGAATTTGGGGAGAAAGAATAGAAAGACTTAAAGGGGTGTTTGTGTGAAGTTTGTCACGTTATTTTTTTTTAAGTTTCACTACTTCAGAGATCAGCTTTTTTTTTTTTTTTTTTAGCATTTATTTATTTATTTGTGGCCGCGTCGGGTCTCAGTTGCAGCGCGCATGCAGGCTTCTCTCTAGTTGTGGCGCGCGGGCTTAGTTGCCCCGCAGCATGTGGGGTCTTAGTTCCCTGACCAGGGATCGGTCCCTCGTCACCTGCATTGGAAGGCGGATTCTTAACCACTGGACCACCAGGGAAGTCCCTGTCATGTTACTTAGATTGTAAACCCCTTTCCTTCTTACCACCAAAATGTCGGTAAAGTTCTTACTGAAGCAGCATGGAGTTGAGGGGCCCCTGTGAGGCACTGAAACGCTGAGTTTTGCTTTAAAGAAACAGTAAGGCCAAAGGAGGCTTCCCATAAGGACAAGGAATTATTTTTTACGCTCCCAGCATGGGCTAAATTACCAGCTGATCTCAGCTGGGATGAAGAATCATCCTGGATCCTAAACACAAGAGGTCTCAAGCCTGGGTAAGGTGTGTTGGCCGGGCTGCCTGTGGTTCTGGAGAGACATGAATTGACATGAAATCACCTCTCACTCATGACCAGTGCCTGGAGTGAACAACAGTGAAGACCTTTTCTCCATCCCCTTCCTTCCTACCGCCGGTCAGGACATCTGGGTGACTGCAAGCAACACCGACCACCTGGTTCCTCTCCTGCAGGCCCACACGTCTTTCTGACCCCACCAGGACCACCCTCAGAACCAGACAAGAGGGCGCCTTCACTAGGACCTGGATTTCGGGGAGCCTCAAATATCACAAACACAAAATGTGCATGAATTTATTCAAAGAACAAGCGGGAACCTCAGTCACTTGGAACCCAAGCTGGCAAAGTGTAACCCGTAACTCTCAATGTCCATTCTCATGACCAACACCATTCAGGCCCCAGGGGAGATGCCTCATCTCCTGCTTATGTTCTAAGAACAGAAGATGGTTGGTCTGAATGCCAGGTCTGTGGGTTATTGCTTCGGAGACTACTTGAGGTGATGTGGACGATTTGAGCTGTGGATGCACTTGGATAACTTATCTAATTCTTCTGCTCAGAAAGCAGGAATGTAGTAAATTCTTTCATAACAACCAACCAGTTCCTAGGATTGTAGAACATCCATTTTATTGCTTCTCATTATGCATGTGATCCCAGAGGTATTCACAAATTACCACGGCACTTAGAGTTAAACATGGTGTCTGAAAAACATTTCCCCACATTAAACAATTCATTTTGCTCCTATATTTTAGTATATATGGAACTAAACGTGATGTGTGTGAAGCATGGTACACATGCTATGCTTTGGTGACTAAATGGGTGTTGAATATTAGATTTGCAGTTAGTTTTATTTTCATTAAAAAAAAGATTCAATTATATTTTTAAATTAAATATTTTCCTGCATTTAAATAACTTAAAATTTTATCTTCATATTTTTATTTTTCATTTACTTTTATAATTAATATTTTAAAAAAATTTTATTGAAGTACAGTTGATTTACAATGTGTTAATTTCTACTGTACAACAAAGTGCTCAGTTATACATATATATATTCTTTTTCATATTTGTTTCCATTATGGTTTATCACAAGATATTGAATATAGTTCCCTGTGCTGTACAGTAGGACTTTGTTGTTTATCCATCCTATATATACTAGTTTGCATCTGCTCATCCCAAACTCCCAATCCTTCGCTTCCCATCACTCCATGCCCCCGGGCAACCACAAGTCTGTTCTCTATGTCTGTGAGTCTGTTTCTGTTTCGTAGATAAGTTCATTTGTGTCATATTTTAGAGTCCACACGTAAGTGATATCATATGATATTTGTCTTTCTCTTTCTGACTTACTTTGCTTAGTATGATAATCTCTAGGTCCATCCATGTTGCTGCAAATGACATTATTTCATTTTTTATGGCTGAGTAGTATTCCACGGTGTGTATATACCATATCTTCTTTATCCATTCATCTGTCGATGGACATTTAGGTTGCTTCCATGTCCTGGCTATTGTAAACAGTGTTGCAGTGAACATTTGGGTGCATGTATCTCTTCAAATTATAGTTTTCTCCAGATATATGCTCAGGGGTGGGATTACTAGATCATATGGTAGCTCTAGTTTTAGTTTTTTAGGAAGCCTGTATACTGTTTTCCATAGTGATGTACCAATTTACATTCCCACCAACAGTATAAGAGGGTTCCCTTTTCTCCACACCCTCTCTGACATTTATTATTTGTAGACTTTTAAATGATGTCCATTCTGACCAGTGTGAGGTGGTACCTTATTGTAGTTTTGATTTGCATTTCTCTAATAATTAGTCATAATGAGCATATTTTCATGTGCCTATTGGCCATCTGTGTGTCTTTTTTGGAGAAATGTCTATTTAGGTCTTCTGCCCTTTGTTTGATTGAGTTGTTTGTTTTTTGTTATTGAGTAGAGTTTTGGAAATTAAGCCCTTGTCGTTCGCATCATTTGCAAATATTTTCTCCTGTTCCGTAGGTTGTCTTTTTGTTTTGTTTATGGTTTCCCTTGCTGTACAAAAGTTGTAAGTTTGATTAGGTCCCATTTGTTTATTTTTGCTGTCATTTCTATTGCCAATGATTAATATTTTTAAACTTTATTTGAAAATATGTGAAAATTCTTTTTTTTTACATTGATTTTAATATGGTTAGGTCATTTCAGTCAACAGAATACAAAGTATGAGAAAATCATGATTATGAAAGCATAACTAGCAATTTAACTTGAGTTGAAAGGGTGACAGATAGTATGGAATGCTACTTAATCATCTATAAGTCATGTTTACGTTTATTACACATCTGAACACTGGCAGATCATCAGCAGAAATGTAGATGTATGTGCAGAATTAAATTTGGTTATCTTTGATATTTTGCTGCCGGTCATATAAAGCCATAACTTTTCACATATTTTTTAATTTTCTTGTTATGAAGGTATACTTGTCAAAATAGGAGGATAGAACACACCAATCGAGCTAACAAATTATTAAGTAAATAACTTTTAAACACTTGCACATGTGTATCTGAACCCCTCTTTTTCTTTTGTATGGGGACTGGCTAAAACTGGGGCAGACCAGTTTCCCCCAATCTGACCTGGAGCCTCCTTGGGCTGTAGTGGAGAGATCAACCTACAGCTGGTTCACTCAGTGGTCAAGTTCTTTGCCTAATGATTCGTTTGCTTGAACTGTAATCCTTCTTTGAGTGCTTTTGCATCTATTTGACTTACTGCTCTTTCATAGGTGGCAAAACGAAATAAAAATAATCAGGCATTTAAAAAATTAAAGATAAAATTCCTACCACGTGCTTCATATGATGACTACATGTGAGTGTGTATTTGTGCATGCATTAGTTTCCCGGGGCTGCCATAACAGTGCCACAAACTGAGTGGCTCAGAACAGAAACATACATTCTTTCACAGTGCTGGAAGCGAAAAATCCAAAATCAGGATGCTGGAAGGACCATTCTCTCTCTAAAGGCCCCAGAGAAGAATCCTTCCTGTCTCTTCCAGCTTCTGGTGGCTGCCAGCAATCTCTGGGGTTCCTTGGCTTGTAGATTCGTGACTACAATCTATGCTTCAGTCTTCACTGGCCTTAGTGTCTTTGTCTCTGTGTCCAAATTTCCTTCTTCTCTTAAGGACACCAGTCATGACGGATTTCGGGCCCACCCTAATCTAGCATAGGGGGAACACAATTCAATCCACAATGCATATATGCAAAATGTGTGTAGTTCCTCTGGTATCCTTGAAACTTTCAGTCTACAATCTGGCTTTTAAAATAAACAGACAGTATGTATTCCCTTGCCTCAGTTTGGGAATGTTCCCCACCTCGCCTTCTGGCCAGGTTGTCTTATTTAGCTTTGTGTAAACGACATTAAGAGATGCATTTTAAGTTTAGTGTTGCTCAGCAGCATTTGAAAATTAATCATTTCAATTTTATGAAAACCCTCCTTTTCCCTAGCTTTTCCAAATCAGTTTTTTTCCCCTGATTTTCCTTTTCTCTTCCAAGTTGTCCTTCAAGTCTCCATGTCAGGTTCTCCAAGACCACAGGTTCAGTGATATACAGTTGTATCTCTCTCTCTCTCTCTCTCTCTCTCTCTCTATGTCTCTCTCTCTATGTAAGTTTATAAATATTTTTGCATATATATACATATACATCTATATATATATATATGTAGATGTATATATATGCAGTTTGAAAAACAGTTGTAACATGGCCAAGATGTAATGCAGTGAAGAGATACAAAACAAAACCAGCAAAAGGAGCAGGCGCGTGGGGCAAATTCCAGACAACGCCAGGCGGAAGCTCCCAAGAGTCTGCTGCTCACACAGGACACGTGTAATGCCTCCAGCAATGAGTTGTGACCACACACAGGGAAGCTCACTATTGACTCAAACACTATCCCTGATCAAAACCCTGGGCAGGGCTTCCCTGGTGGCCCGCCTGCCAATGCAGGGAACGTGGGTTCGAGCCCTGGTCCGGGAAGATCCCACATGCCGCGGAGCAACTAAGTCCGTGCGTCACAACTACGGAGACTGTGCTCTAGAGCCCGTGAGGCTCAACTACTGAGCCCGCGTGCCTAGAGCCCGTGCTCCGCAACAAGAGAAGCCACCGCAGTGAGAAGCCCGTGTACCGCAGTGAAGAGTATCCCCCACTCGCCGCAACTAGGGAAAGCCCACGTGCAGCAACGAAGACCCGCAGCCAAAAATAAATTTTAAAACAATGTGTATTGTAGTGAGTTGAATTACAAAAACAAAACAAAACAAAACGCTGGGCAATGAGTTGATCAGATAAAAACAGCTGCTCACTTGTGAGCAATGGAGAAATAAGCTCTCTGTCCCACCAGCTGCTATTGTATTAAAATCTAAGGTCTTACACCCTGGTTAAGCCCAAAGCCTTGACCTCGCTCCTTACTCACTACATTCCCAGCCACCAGAATTTTCATCTCAAAGTCCCGGGCTTTGAGGGAACTCTGAATCAAGATACTAGTGTTATTAATTGGCCTTCCTAAACCCCTTTTATCCACTCCCAAACTTGGAACCAACTGAGAGACAACACAGAAGTCAGACAGAGGGTGTGAAACACGTCAGCTTCACCACTGACACCACTAGATGGGAGGCTGTGCTTCAAATGTGTGGTCACAATGGGCCTCCTGATGTTTGACATGATATAGAGATCGGACCCCGAGTCCCTGACTGTCCTGGATGAATACGGTCTTCTCGTCCAGGATGAGTCTGACCCTGTAAGGGCCCGGCAAGAAGAAGCAGAAGGTATGCGTCTGTGGGCAAAGGTGAATCAGAAAACAATGTGCATCAGGATGGTGACCAAACACGCTCAGTTCTCACCCTAAACATGACAGGACTGGCTCTCTTCCTCCTCTGGGCAAGGATGAAGGTCAAGGGGAAGAGCTGGAGGTGTTCCTCATACATTTCTGGGGAACAGAGCAGAAAATCCCGTCTATGTGTGGAAATGTGAGAAATGCGGGTAAGAGTGGCAAGACATCCATCTTAGGGGAAACACATAAAATCTGAAAAGGGACATTGTAGGACCAATCTTTCCAGTTCCTAGGTGTTCAAAAAGGTGTTAGGCGTTCCTGGGAGCCAGCACTCTGTTAGATGTTGTATATATCTTATATACTTTTCTCCTCCCAACAGCCTTTACAGGAAATAAATATTAACCCTTACTAGGCGGGTGACCCTGGGAAGGTTATTTAACCTGCCTGAGTCCTGGTTTATTCATTTATAAACAAGACAGACAGGCATTCAAACTCATTTCCAAATTCACTGCTTTTCTCTTTACAAAAGCCAAGCAGCTTTCAGAGGTTTGATGCATGAAACAAACTGAGCTCGTAAGACTTCTTCCCTGGGCATTCTAGTTCCAACTCAGTAATCCTTTATGTTGTTCTCACCTAGGAACTGTGCATCGACCCTCCATTCACTGAGGGTTAGAGAGGGATTGAAAGGCAGAGAAGTTGGCAGGAGCCAGTTGTGAACATTCCCCTAAATGCACAGTTTTGCAGAAAGCTTTAGACTCTTTGGTTGGGCCTAGTAAATGCGCTGTAATAAAAGATGTTGATTCCCTGTTCACAATCCATTATTCCAAGGTCAATGAACAATGAGAAAAGAGCTGCTTTTATTGGAAAGAAAGGGGCTGTCTATCAAGTTAATTCCATTCCTCCATATTCACATGCCCTATCTCTTCCCATATGTCACCTGTCGAGCCTAATAGGGTAGAAGCAGACAGGTATAATAGCTCTAAATTATGTGTATTGGGAAAACAAGTGAAAAACAGCAAGCAAAAGGATCCAAGGAAATTAATATGGTTGTTGTTCAATTCTAATGCTCCCTGTCAGAGGCTGAGGAGGAAAATAACTAACATTTCTATTCAACTCAATTCAAAAATTTTTAGGGACTGGAGATGCAAAGATAAAAAGACACCATCTCAGCCCTCAAGGAGCTCAGATGAGAAGGTGAGTCTGATGATATAACGTATGCTCCGAAGTAACTCAGAAGCAGCCCCACCTCCAAGCCCAGGGGTGTTGGAAGGACTTCTGAAAGAGAAAGAAGAATTTAAATCTGAACTATTTGTCTTGTCTGTGGCCAAACACAAATGTGACAAGTTGTGGAGTTCGGATTGGAACTTTCAGTTATGAGGCTCCAAAACCCATTCTACCCAAAAGAGTACAGAGATTCCCTACAGAGGTCCAGAGGTCCAAGGATGTACACTGTTCCCAGAGGTTTTCTCCTTGAAAAGTGGATTTCACTTTTAAATGCACACTTTCTTCTTGGCAGTAAGTAATGTCTTTACTCCATTAAAAAAAAAAAAATCATTAGAAATCCTCTTGTATGGGATCCAGCGATGGATTTTAGTGGGACCTAGAAACCCACGGAACTTAATACAAAATTACATTTGTGCATGGTGGACTTCTCTTCTGAGAAGAGGTTTCATAACTTTCTTTGGATTCTCAAAGGAGTACATGAGCCCCAAAACCCTAACTTGGCAGATATATTTATTTATTTTTGGCTGCATTGGGTCATTGCCGCACGTGGGCTTTCTCTAGTTGTGGCGAGCGGGGGCTACTCTTCGCTGCGGTGCACAGGCTTCTCATTGTGGTGGATTCTCTTGTTGCAGAGCACAGGCTCTAGGTGCACAGTCTCCGTAGTCATGGCTCAGTGAGGACACAAAAAGAAGTCTGCAACCAAGAAGAGAGACCTCACCTGACCATGCTGGCACCCTGATCTCAGAATTCCCGCCTCCAGAACTGTGAAAAATAAATGTCTGTTGTTTATAAGTCACCCAGTCTATGGTATTTTCTTATAGCTACCGCACTAAGACATTTTAAGTTCCCCAGAATCAGACCCTGCCACGAGGATTTGTGTGTCAGTCATTTATTAAAGATGTGCTCCCAAAAGAAACTGAAAAAGGGGTTGGAGAAGCAGGACATGGTAAGGAAGACTCAGGCAAGGTGTGATGTCAGGCAACGTCTTCTGGAGGGAGGCTGGTATGATCCACAGGGGAACTCTGGAGTATCATGAAATATATTACTAGTAATTCTATTGCTGATCTGATAATTATTTTTTAAATTTATTTTTTGGCTACGTTGGGTCTTCTGTTGCAGTGCACGGGCTTCTCATTGTGGTGGCTTCTCTTGTGGAGCACGGGTTCTAGGCACGTGGGCTTCAGTAGTTGCAGCACGTGGGCTCGGTAGTTGCGGCACATGGGCCCTAGAGTGTGTGAGCTTCAGTAGTTGCGACGCACTGGCTCTAGGGTGCACAGACTTCAGTAGCTGTGGCTCACGGGCTCTAGGGCACAGGCTCAGTAGTTGTGGCGCACAGGCTTAGTTGCTCCACGGCACGTGGGATCTTCCCGGACCAGGGCTCGAACCCATGTCCCCTGCATTGGCAGGTGGATTCCTAACCACTGCGCCACCAGGGAAGTCCCTGATCTGATCATCTAATAGCAAACACTGTCTGTGCATTTACCATGTTCCAGGAGCAGATCTAATGTGAATTTGCCTACTGACTCTGTGGATGAAAATGGTGCCTGCCATATCAGCAAACAAGAATGCTGCAGCCATCAGCCACTACCATCGGCCTGATGGTGAGCCAGAGGGAACTCAGGATGGAAACAAATGGGCTCCCTCACCCTCCCCACCCCCGCCCCTGCCTCTGAGAGTACACCCTGAAGGGACTCAGGATGGGAAAGCACAGGATACTGGCCCCAGATAGCTAAAGCACGTAGCAAGGGAATGATTTCAACGAGCCCACTGCAAAAGGCGCTAACCTGGTTAACTTGAGATATCTGGCTTTCTTTAATATCTGGCTTTGATGCTCCGACTACCCGTTTTTTATAGCAAAAGCGTCTATATATCCCTTACCTGGCTCCTCCCTTACCTCTTCAGAGCAGTCCCTCAGAGACATCTGAGAGGCTGCCTCCTTGGCTTAAGTCCTTAGAAAGTCCACTGAATAATATCTAATTCTCAATTTTTAGGTTGTGCATTTTTTTTTCAGTCGACAACTCTTTCCATCAAACCTCTGAAGTAGGCACCAATAGTATACCCACTTTACAGAGGAGGAAACTAAACAGAGGGAGGATAAATGTCTTGTACAAGTTCATGTACCTAGCAAGAGATTGTTCTAGCCCTCAAATTCAGACAGCCTATCTCTGGAGCCCATGCACGCTCTTCACCTCTGCGCTGTGTATTTGAATATTACAGACTGGGAGTGAAAGACCTTGATTTGTGCTCCAAGACCAACAGTTCATTTATCGTCTGACTTCGACTAGGTAACTTTTGAACAGATTGAAAATACAAGTAAGTTACCATCACTCTCTTTTGAGGACTCGAGTGTTCAAGAATCCAGGTGCAGACAGACCTGTCTTTCCTGTGTGAAGATGAGGCTACCAGCACATCATCACAATGGATTATTTTTTCCTAATTTTCACTATTCCTGGAAAAAGAATGCATAATGCATTCAAGTCACATATCAGTGTGTTTTGAGGACAATGACATCCAAACCACTTTCTGTACATCTCTTGGGGAACATGGTCTCCTTTTTTGTGTTTAACATCATTTGTTGCCTCAGATTCTTTTGTTGGCAAAGGAAGGCAGCTTTGCAAGTGGGGCACTCATCTCTTTCAGCAAAATGTACTAGGTTGTAAAACATAACTTTATTAACATAGTGAAGTTGATAGTTTCCATATAGACCTAAGTGAAGTAAATTTGGTTTAGGTTCTGGAAAGCTCTGGATAAATATTGAACAGGTTTTGGAATAATGGCTTTGTTTACGGGACTTTTATGCATTCTTCTGACTTGTATTCATTTAAAGTCATTGCCATGAACCTTATGTCTTAGAGAAAAGTTTGCTCACCACCTGGCTCTGAATAAACCACATCATTAGTCTCTTGATGGAGGTAAATAGGTGATTATGGATTAGTCAAAGAGTACTGGTGTGCATTTCCTCACCCCAGCCTTTCACAGTAGACGGACACTATGAGGATTCACGAGGAGGAATGCTGATGCTTGATTGGGTCAGATTTCATCACTTGGTCCCTGGGATGTCTCTGCAGTCTATTGTTGATGCCGTTCTTGTTTGTAAACTGGTTCCCTGGCTCTAGTCTTTCACCTTCTCCTCTGCATTATGGCAAAGTCATCTCTCACAAGTTCCCCTTCCCTTCACCCACTACTGGCTCCCATTGGGCCAAGTCCTGGCTCCTGAGGGTAACCCACCAGACCCCTGTGTCATGGCCTTGCATCCTTGCAAAGTCTCGTCTTTCTTTTTGCAATGTTTTAAACTTATTTTGATATAATTTCAAAATTGCAAAATGTTGCAAAAATAAGGACTCCAAAGAGCTTTTACCCAGAGTCACCTATTGCTTACATTTCCCCCATTTATTTTCTCTGTATGTGTATTTAGATACACATATATGTAAACATATGTGGATACACACATATGTAAATATATATGTGGATACACACATACTCTGAAATAGTTTAGAAAAAGATGTGTAAGTTGAAGACATCAAAATCCTTTACCCCTAAGTATGCCCATATGTATTTCCTAAGAACAGAAACATTTTCTTACATAACCACAGTACAGTGATCAAACTCAGGAAATTTAATATGGATTTATCTAATTTGTAGCCCATACTTAAATTTTCATCAGTTGCCTTAATGTCTATCAGGATCCAATACAGGATCACAGGTTATATGTGCTCTTCTTGTCTTATTCTTTCATAGTTTTGAAGAGTGAGGGTCATTTTTGGGGAGGTAGAGAATCTGTCAAAGTCAAAAAACACAACTTAGGTCTGAGGTTTATTCATGATTCAAGTTATACGCAGCAGGAATACGGTAAGAGTGATGTGGTGTCTTTCTCAGTGCCTCTCGTCAGAAGGCACATGACATTGCTTTGTCCCAATATTGGTAATGTTAGTTCTGATCAATTGGTTAGGAGGTGCCTGTTCGATTTCTCAACATTAAAATTACCATTTTCCCCTTTGTAATTAATAGGTAATTTGAGGGGAGACACTTTGGGACTATGTAAATATCGCATCAAACTTTCATCCATTAGTTCTAGTCTCCAATGCTGATTTTTGAATTCCGTTTCTTCTCCCACTCCCTCGTGCAAAGGTACCTTATCAGGGCTTCCAGAGTTCTGGCTGTTTCCTCCTTCCTAAGTTATAATGATGCCATTAATATGGCAGGTCGGCATGCTTTAATCTTTATTATTTCCTTCCTTATGCTCACTCTGGGCTTAGTTTGTTGTTCTTTTTCTAGTTCCTTGAGATGTAAAGTTGGGCTGTTTGAGACATTTCATTTTCCTTAATGTAGACATTTATCACTAAAACTTCTTAGAGCTGCTTTTGCTCTATCCCAAAAGTTTTGGTATATTGTGTTTCCATTTTCATGTGTCTCAAAGAATTTATTCTTTGACCCATTGGTCTTCTGGAAGTGTGTCATTTAATTTCCACATATTTGACATTTTCAATTTTCCTTCTGTTATCGATTTCTAATTTCCTATCATTGTGGTCAGAAAAGATACTTGATATGGTTTCAACTTTATTAAATTTGATAAAACAGGTCTGTGACCCAACATATGATCTATCCTGGGGAATGTTCCATGTGCACTTGAGAAGAACATGTATTCTGCTGCTGTTGAATGGAATGTACTATAAACAGAATGTTAGGTGCATTTGGTCTGGAGTATTATTCAAGTCTGCTCTTTCCTTATTGACTTGCTGTCTGGATGATCTATCCATTGTTGAAAGTGGACTCTTGAAACCCCCTACTACTATTGTATTGCTGTCTAAATATCTGTTAATATTTGCTTAATACATTTAGGTGCTCCACTCTTGGTGCATAAATATTCACAATCATTTCATCCCGTTTATCATTATATAATGACCTTCTTTATCTCTTATCTGATATAACAACAGCCACCCCTGCTCTCTTTTGGTTACCATTTGTATGAAAATATCTTTTTCTATCCCCTCATTTTCAGCCAGTGTGTGTCCTTAAAGTGAGTCTCTTGTAGACAGCATTGAATCTTGTTTTTTTGTTCATTCAGCCACTCTGTGTCTTTTGATTTACATTTCCAGAAACTATTGATAAGTTAGGACTTACTATTGCTATTTTGTTAATTTCTAGTTCCTTTGTTTTGTAGTTCCTTTCTTCCTTTCTTCCTCTTTGTCTTCCTTTGTGATTTGTTGATTACCAGCCCCCTGCCCCCCTGCCCCGCCCCCCCATGCTTCCATTCCTTTCTCTTTATCTTTTGCGTATTCACTAGAGATTTTCATTTGATCTTTATAGAAATTCCATGAGGTGGGAACTACTAGCATTCCCATTTTATATATGAGAAAATGAGCACAGAGGCTACGTATATTCAAGGTTACGTGGCTAAAGAATGACAAGACTAGGATATAAATCCATGGGATCTTGTCCCAGATTTCAAGTGCCATATGAACTACTGGAAACTAAACAACCTCCTGCGGAGGTGGAGCCAATACTATGATTACTGGAGTCCTCTCCCTGTTAAACTCTATGCAAATACGGAGGAAATCTATCAACACACAGTGACATGATGTCTTTGGCTTCTTTGTATCAAAACTGTGCTCATGGAATGAACTCCTTAGGATTTCTAGATTTAGTAAGTAAAAATACAGATGCCCAGTTAATTTTTTTAGTATAAATATGTTCTATACATTCTCTGGAACATGCTATGAAAAGTAGCATTTTATCTGAAATTCAAATTTAATTGGATATCCTGTAATTTATCTGGGAACCCTACCTTAGCTACATCTAGTAGGTACATCACTAAAAGTTACTCCATGCTTTTTCCTACTGAACACGGCCATATACCTGATAAGGGGCTAATATCCAAAATATATAAGAAACTCATATGGCTCACCAACAAAAAAATTAAATCCAATTAAAAATGGCAGAGGAACTGAATAGACTTTTTTCAAAGAAAATACACAGATGGCTGATAAATGGAATGTTGCCTGCCATATCAGTAAACAGGATGTCACAGTCATCAGCAATTGTAGCCACAGTGAATGGTGAGCCGGTGAGTCCTGAGGGAACTCAGGAAGGAAACAAAGAATACCTGCCCTCTAGCAGCCGTCAGACTGCAGCCACTCCCCACGGTGAGCCCTGAGGAAACTCAGGACATAAAAACGCAGGGTACTGGTCCCAGAGAGCTGAGGTGCATACCAAAGGAATGATTTCAGTGAGCCCAGACTCTTGCATCTTCCCATACACAGAAAAGTGCTAAATTCCTGAACTTGGGATATCTGGTTTTCTTTAATTAACAACCATCTTTTGACGTTCAGACTACCTGCTCTTTGTGACAAAACTTCTGTATAACCTGGCTCCCCACCCCTTCCTCCTCAGAGCAATTCTCTCAGGGTTACTTGAGATGCTGCCTCCCGGGCTTGAAGTCCTAAAAATTCCTGCCGAGTTAAAACATAACTCTCAACTTTTAGGTTGTGAATAATTTTTTAGTCGACAGCCAAGATATGGAAACAACCCAAGTGTCCTTCGACACATGAATGGATAAAAAAATGTAGTGCATGAGGTTGTGTGTGTATATAGTAGTGTATAAGGGTATACATATATATATATATATATATATACACACACACACACATAAACATACACGTAATAGAATACTATTCAGCCATAAAAAAGGATATCTTGCTATTTACAACAACATGGATAAAGCTGGAGAATATTATTTTAAGTGAAATAAGACAGAATACTGTATGAAAATACTGTATACTTAAGATTTGCTAAGAAAGTAAATCTTAAGCGTTCTCACCACACAGAAAAAAGGTAACTATGTGAGGTGATGGATGTGTTCATTAGCTTGATTGTGGTAATCATCTCACAATGTATATATATTAAATCATGTTGTACACCTTAAAAATATTACATTATACAACCTAAGTATATGTCATTTTTATTTGTTAATCATACCCCAATAAACCTGGGAAAAAATTTAAAAGATTAAATGAATTAATACATGTAACACACATAGATCAATGCCTGGTGCATAGTAAATTCTCAGTAAGTGGTAGCTATTACTATGTTCTCTGTGTTTATACTCTGCCATGACTGGAGGAATCCTGTCACTTTTTTCACTTCCTTGCCTCAAATCTCTTTAGAAGAATGGGGTGGACATGGAATTGATTCCAAAGGTGCTGGTGAATTTAATTAACTTCCTTTATTTCTCCCTAGTCTAAAGGGCAAAATCATAGTAACAGCTAATATTCATTATATACTTACTGTGACAGATGTTGCACTACAAACGGTACATGGGTTGTTGGGAGGATTAGAGGCTGGTACGATTATTATCCCAGTTTTACACAGGAAGGGACCCAACCTCAACACCCAGCTGGGAAGTGGCCAAGCTCAGGAGTGCCCCAGCCCATCCACTGAGACTGAGCTTCTAACTACCATCCTGCCTTCCAGGACTCCATTGTTCCCCACCCCCACCCCCACCCCTCATCAGGTCATCCCTCCCTTTCCCCAAAAGGCGTATTCAAATGCTACTTGACCTCTAAAGTTTAGTTCTACCCTTTCAAGTTAGTCTTAGTGGCCTACGCAAGGCTATTCTGACCTCCTCTTTGATAATCTGAGTCTCGTCCTTTGGAAAATGAGGTTAAGGAGACAAGAATGAAAAGACAATGGTTTTGTTATTTTTAAGGACCTTCCTTTTAGGAATTTAATCCCTGCTATTTCCTACAATTACACACAAGATGGCAGTGTTCAATTAGTCAAAAGGAAAATCCTAGGCTCTGGATAGGCAGTATAGAAAAAGGCATTTAACCAATTCTAAATTGCTCTCAGACCCCTCAGAACTTCTTGGAGGTACTTGGTCAACAATTGTGGGACTTCCCTGGTGGTCCAGTGGTTAAGACTCCGTGCTCCCAATGCAGGGGCCCTGGGTTTGATCCCTGGTCAGGGAACTAGATCCCACACGTGGCAACTAAGAGCCCAGCCCGCGTGCTGCAGCAAAGATCCAAATAAATAAACTTAGAAAATCAACAATTTCAAGTGGTGCCACTATATTCTGACAGCATTCCTGAGAGCTAGCGGGAATGTGGATTAGCTTCACAGGAGCGACAAGGAAATTCATGCAGGGCAAGTGGAACGGGAAAGTCATGATCTGTAAGCGGCTGGCCTAGGACCAGAGCCCAGGTCTTCATGGTCACTTATGTAAACTTGTAACCTGAAAACTGGGTTAGCCTCTTGGTGGGGTTGAGCCAAAAGACACAACCAAGTCAAAGATTGGGAGAAGGAAGGATTTATTACTTGCAACAAGTAAGGAGAACACTGGGGATCTTTCCCAGAGCAGTGTCTCCCCAACAGCAAAACTGGGGAAGTTTTAAGCCAAGGGCACATGTATATGCATGAAGGGGCTTGAGCAGAGGAAAATTCAGCATAAAATTGGGGCAAACTTTAGTTGAAGTCTCGAAGGTCAGAAAAGGTCAATATCATCATCTCTGAGGCTCCAGTTGGTCTGGTGGTTGGGAGGTGAGGGGTAGGGGTGGTGGTTAAATTCTGGAAAACAGCTCAAGAAAGTGCTTCAGGCTAATTTCAACCAGCAAAGCAGAACTGGGGGTCTTTACAAATGATTCATTATCTTTGCTATTGTTACTTCTCTTGCCTGTTAACAATCATTTGTTCTTTTGTTCCCTCAAGATCTTTATTACTGAGACCTGTTCAAGGACAAGCATTGTGGCCCAACTTAGATCACAAAATGGCTTAGGCCAGAAATGGCTTCTCTTGTGTCAAAAAGCTATAACTGGTTCTTTTCCTCTGGGAGGCCCCCTACCCTATCTGCTCACAAACTGAAGGAACATTAAAGATAGTAAATGTAGGGAGAAAAAATAAACAAAAACAAAAAACCATGTGTTCTGTGTGGTCAAAGTATCTCAGAATACCTGTTCTGAAGGCAGTCTGATGACAGTAGGTGGGCATAAATAGAACAAACCCTGCAAAACCAGGGAGAAGTCAAGCCCTGTGATTCATCCACCACCATCCTTTTTTTCTATACTAATCATATGTATGACATAAACATACATTATTAACCTCATAAGAAAGTGAAATAGCTTAAAATACGTAGAACTGTTTAAACCAAAAATTGAGAGGAAAAATAGCCTTAAGTATTTATCTAAATGTAGGGTGAGGCCACTCAAGGTGGCTGTTCTCTTGCTCTCTCTGTACATCCCCTGCCCGGCCAGTGCCTGTTTCACCTACACCTAAGCACATGACTGACCTTCCTACATACTTGCCCCAGGCCCCAGCCAGTGACTGTTCTCATCAAAGGGGTGGTGAGGGGCGTGCCCCTCTACTGGTTTCCCTGGTAACTAATGAGCCCACCTGACATCAATTCCCCTATAACCTGTAATCTCCCCTTCCCCCTGGAGTGAAGACTGCCACCA
Organism: Aethalodelphis obliquidens; assembly: GCF_003676395.1. Taxonomy (NCBI): domain Eukaryota; kingdom Metazoa; phylum Chordata; class Mammalia; order Artiodactyla; family Delphinidae; genus Aethalodelphis; species Aethalodelphis obliquidens. The sequence continues at coordinate 38,020,130 of NW_020837950.1, forward strand.
TGTCCTGCCTGCCTTCTGCAGCACACGGTGGAGTGTTGCTCTAGGACCTTGCTTCAGACATGTAAGCTCCCCCATCCATTACACCACTGATGTCTCTGTTGCTGAGTCCAGGCTCTTTCTTCGGTCTTGTAGGTGGGCAAGCACAGGGCTAGTAGGCCTGCAGGGTGCAGCCCAACACTAAGTATTTACCATTTGCAATTATTCCTTCCTGAAGAGTCAGGTTCACCTTAGTGTTTTTTCTCTTCAACCTGAAGAATTCACTTTAGCATTTCCTGTAGTGAGGGAGTGTGGAAATGCTGAAAACAAATTCTCTTAATTTTCTTCCATTTGCAAATATCTTTTATTTCATTTCATCCTTGAGGGACACTTTTGCTTGATATGGAATTCTAGGCTAACAGCTGTTTCTTTCAGTACTTTCAGATGTTGTTCCCTTGTCTTCTGGTTTCTGTAGTTTCTGATAAGTCATTGATCATTTAAACCATCGTTCCCTATATGTATTATACATTCTTCTCTGTATGCTTACAAAATTCTTTTTATCTTTGGGGATCAGTAGTCTAAGATGTGCCTAGCCCAGGTTTTCATGTGTTCATTCTATTTAGGATTTGCTGAGCTTCTTAGATCTGTACATTTATTTATATCTTTACCCAAATTTGAAAAAAGTTTGACCATCATTTCTTCAAATATTTGTCCACTTCTCTCTACTTTGCTTCTAGGATTACAATTACCTGTATATAATTGCTCTTTTGATATTGTCCCACAGGTTCCTAAGAAGCTTCAATATTTGTCAAGTTGTATAACTTCTATTGCTCTTTCTTAGAATCTAAGTTATTCACTCTAGTGGCTTTTACTGAGTTTTCTTTTCTCTGGAGGCTTTTCAATGGATTTGGTTGAAAGTAAAAAACCTTGACCCCTTGACCCCAGCTCATTATTCTGCATTGAGCCATTTCCACAGACCTCAGTGACTAATCTCAGAAGAAAACCAAACTAAACCAACCAAAACAAAATCAATACATGCCAACAGCTATTCACAAACTCACAGATCAACTTCAGATTCATTCTCAAGGAGACCACAATCATGATTGCAGTGGTTTCCAAATTACTGATCCCCTCAAATATTCCCCTCTCCACTGGGTAGTTAAGTGAGAAATTTGGATTAAAAAAAAAAATCTAGCATACTCACCTTCTCTTACTTTCAACTGTCTCTTTAACTAAACCAGTTTCTGCTTTGATAACCCAGGTGAAATTTTAAAGTTTGTCCTCTTCCTGCAACCCTTCAAAAGAGAATCAGAAGGTGTGGACAAAGAATGTCACCGCCATATCAGTAAACAAAGGATGTTGCAGCCATCAAGCCCTCAGCCACTGCACCCGCCCAGACTGTACACCCTGAAGGGATTCAGGATGAAGAAAGGCAGGATACTGGCCCTAGATAGTTAAGGTGTGTATCAAAGGCATGATTTCATTGAGCCCAGACTCTTGCATCTTCCCAAACATAGAAAAGTGCCAAATAAATTAACTTGATATCTGTTTTTCTTTAACAGTAATCTTTTGATGTTCCAACTACCTGTTTTTTACAGCAAAAACTTCTATATATCCTAGCTCCTCGTTTTCCTCATTGGAGCAGTCCCTCAGAGACATCTGAGAGGCTGCCTTCAGGGCTAAAGTCCTCAGCAAGTCCACCAAATAAAATGTAATTCTCAACTTTTAGATTGTACTTTTTTTTTTTTTTTCAGTCGACATAGGGTAGAATATAACTTCCACAAAGTCCTGGTGATGGAGGTAGGAGATACACGTTCTCCGTACTCTTCATGGTATCCTCTGGATTCTCTCTTAACATCAGAGTGATGGATCTGGGCTGCTCTCTGGACTGATGACCTCAGAGAAATGAATGGTCATATTGATGAGTGTTCCCCAGAGAAAGAACCAATAGAATATATATGGATATATACAGGAGATTTATTATAGGAATTGACTCATGATTATGGAGGCCAAGGAGTTCCACAGTCTGCCACCAACAAGCTGCAGAATGAAGAAAGCCAGTGGTGTAATTCAGTCCAAGTCTGAAGGCCTGAGAAGAGAGGAGCTGATGGTAAGTCCCAGTCTGAGTCCAGAGGCCCGAGAGCCAGGTGTATTGGTGTCCAAGGGCAGAAATAGATGGATGCCAATTCAAGCAAAAAGCAAAACTGCCCTTCCTTTACCTTTTTGTTCTAGTCAGGCCCTCAGTGGATTGGATGATATCCACCTGCGTTGGTGAGGGTGACTTTTTAAACTCAGTTTACTGATTCAAATGTTAATCTCATCCAGAAACACCCTCACAGACATACCAAGAAACAACATTTCACCAAATATGTGGGCATTGCTTTGCCCAGTTGACACAAATATTAACGATCACACTGGTCCTGTCTGGATTTTTGGTGGACTTGATGCTAGAATGTGTGGTTCCAGGAATTCTCCTTTTGTTGAAGGGCCCTCTTACTAGGAACAACCACTTTATATCAAGCCTCGATCACTCTGCTTTCCCTGCCAGCTCTTCGGTGCCCCATCATAGAAGATGCTCTTTCCACGACTATGAGCTGCTAAGGTCATCAATTGGCTGCCTCTGTCCAACCACTATTCACGATTATACTGGAACTGGCTGCATGAGGTGCTTCCTCTAGGGTTTACAGCCTTCATAGAACTCACAGAAGTGAGTCACTTCCAACAGTTTGCCTTGCAGGTCCCTGATCAACCCAGGCCAGTCATTCCCCACTGCTCACGAGTCCATGTATAGCCTTACTTCAGGCCACTTCTCTCTACATCAAGTCATTGACCAGCTGCACAGGCTAATCTGTCCACTTTCAAAGGCCACCTCTGAGTGAGGCTGTGGCGCCCAGCAGTTTATTTTCCACTTGCACCAACATTCCATGCCGATTTAATCAAGCCTGAGCTTTTCTTCCTGCATTAGAAAGTCTGGGAGAACTCCCTCAAATCAGGTCAAAGATGTAAGCTGAGAGAGCTTATTCATGTCCTCTGGACCTGCTCGATCCCAATCCCATGTATCATTTTATTTGTTGTTCGTTTCTACTAGGCCTGCCCAACATTATGACTTAGTGTCTGACAGTGCCCATTGTGGGCATTTCTGACCACGTGACTGGGATTCACAAGACTCTTGCTCTTCATGGGATTTTGTTTAAATTTCTAGCTCCGATAACCTGATAAGGTGGTATATCAATGATATTACTCAGCAACATTGTTTATGGTAAACATGACTTTGATTGGTGAACCAAATCCGGACTTTGAGGAACTATCAATTCTTGATGGGGATACCATAGTTTGGGTTTCCCTGCATGCAGGGACTCTTGTAACCAGCACATGGGAACCTGGAAACTATACCAGTGGTTTTATTGCAAGAGAGCTGGGATCCTGTGTAGAATGAAGCTTTTGAGCCTGAGCAGTTCCTGTTCTTGCTCAATGTGGATCTGAGTGTGCGAACCTGAGTTATTCCAGGTGGCTACATGGACTGCTCTGTGGAATATTAGAAGGAACTGCACTGGAAGAGGAATGCCTGACGCGGCTACCCTGGCAAGGTGTGGTTTCTGTCCCGTGTCCTTCTGAGTCAACAAAATGTGTGAGTCTGAACATTTAGTACAGCTCATCAAGGCCCTCTGGTGGACATGGCAGGTTACATAGTCACCTCGTATCCCACGGGGCCATGTATCGCGCTCAGTTGCCATCAGGGCATGAGCCCAGAGCCTCTCATGCTTTGCCATAACAGGAAAACACTGAGGATGGGGGCCAGGTACTTTGAGTTTGCACCATGTGTGAATTCTAAGGAAACTCCCCACAGCAACAGCTGGAACAAAATACAGGTGAGGTAGAGGGGATCTGAAGTGGCTAAAAAGTTTCTAGTTCACAGAATTATAGAAGTTGGACATCAGGGATTGTGTTAAATAGCAGATTAGATAAGGCTGAGAGAAACAGTGAGCTAGAAAATGAAGCTGAAGAGATTACAGTGTAAAGACACAGAGAAGTGGAAATATGACAGAGCCATCAGGAGACGTGGATGATTAAGTAAGAAAGTTTTAAAATGTCTCTTTGGAGCTACAGAAAGTTATAACTTAAAACACAGGGCAAAGGAAACACTACTTGATACTGAAGGGTTAATGGCCAAGAGTTTTCACAGCTAATGAAAAACACCAATCCATAGATTTGTGAAGCTCAACCAATCCCAAACAGATAAAGGAAATAGAAATTTATCACCTAGACACATCCTAATGAAACTGAAGACAAAGGAATAATCTTTAAAAAACAGCCAAAGAGTAAACCATTATTATTTACTGAAGAAATATAAATTGCTATTTTTAAGCAGCAATATTGAAAGCTAGAAAACAGTGAGTTACACCTTTAAAGTGACAAGGGAAAATAACTGTCAATTTAAAATATATGTTTACTAAAATCATCTGAAAAGACATGTTCAGATAAAAAATTTACCACAAACCTAACCTCACTAACACAAATTCTGGAGAATTCCTTCAAATTCTCAGAAGGAAGGTGACAGAAGAATGGTTTACAATACAAACAAGGAAAACGGCAATTGTACTGGTAAATTTAAACAAACATTGACTATGTAAAATAGTAATAATGTTTAATCTGTGGTGTTTAAAAAAGTGAGATAACTAAAATAGGACATAGTGTCACATAAATCAGGAGGGAGTGATTGGAGTTAAAAATGCTCTCCATACCCTCTATGCTCCAGAGGAAGATAAAGATAATGGCTGATTTTAAGCATGTTCAGTTAAAGCATTTCTAGGCTACCCCCCCCAAATTGAAATAGAATATCATGCTTCTGGTAGAAAGAAAACAATAGACTGAAGGGAAAAAAATTCAAAAAGGTGGCAAGAGGAGGGAAAACTATAAAGAATTGAGACAAGTATGGAGCATAAAGTAAGTATAAATGTATCATTAATCACAACAAATATGAATGGAGTAAAATCTCCAGTTAAGCTGGAGATTACTAGACTTGGGGGGAGGGAACCCAGTCCATGGTACTTTCCAGGCCTATGTTGTCTGGCGGTGACCAGGGCAAAGAGGGGCATGAGGCACAAGGGAAGAGCCAGGCACTTGGTTGCCAGAATAGTCAGGTCCCAGGGTCCTCTGTGTGGTACAAGCAACAGGCCTGGCAATTCAGGCCTCAAGGAAAGGACACTGCTATGGCTTCTGGAGAGTTCCTAGTCAAAGACTAGGTGAAAGGGAAGAAATAGCCCTGGCATTCCAGGAACTGCAGCAGCCCAGGTGGAAGTGATATGTCAGTAGCCACTGATTAGCTATCAGAAAGTATGGTTTTATTCACCCACATGGCACTGGAGATGGTTCTTCTCCAACATGGGCACTTGCTCTGCCCTAATTAGAGTCCAGGACTTTTAGGGAGGAATTACATCTGCCTCCAGATGCAAAAGGCTTTACTACATTAGTACAGAAGGCCAGGAGGGGGCCACATTTGAAATTATGTTAAATTAAAAAAAAAAAAAAAAAAGAGGAAGGTGTTTGGGGAACAGAGGTACTCTGGGGTACCTGAGGGGCTATTATAACCATTTCTATTTTCAGCTACTAAACAGGCCTTCCAGAGGCTTAGGGGTCCATCCACCTGTGGGAAAACCATGATGATTACAAACTTAAAATGTTTTTTATTATTGTTTCAAAACACAAGAAAGTAGAAGAAATTAATATAATGTACTACTGTGTTTGTATTTAAATTATTTTGCTATCTTTATTTAAATATTTAAGATATAAAATAATTTCTATTTGTAAGATGTTCCCTTCCCTCACCTGTCTGCCCCACTGGAACCACCATTAAACACTATCTCAAGTTTATTTTAAGTATAAAATTTACATGATTTGTGTTCCACTAGGTAATAATATTATTTCATATATCTCTTTTATCCCCTCTTAGTGCAAGTTAATCGTATTGCTTTGGAACTCCCTAACTCTCTTTCTTGAGTTTCTGCAAGAGAAAAGGGAGAGACTTAGCTTAAACCCCTTAGCACCTGGGTCAGCTACTGGATAAAGAACACAGATATGCAAATGACCATCAGACCCAGTATTCATGATCCTGAAAGGCTGTATGGAACTCTTCTACCCAAGATTTAGCAGGCTTTAAGATTTTTAGGTGAAGGGAATCAAAATAATTACATTTTAATTCAACTTCACATAATAACATGGAATCCAATTAAAGCATTTGATAATTTAAATTGCTCTGTGAATTTGGGTTTAAAACATAGTTAAATGTGTTCTCCTTGATTCTATCACAGTGTGAAGTGAAAATGGAAACAGTTTTAGTTTATTTCACGCAAGACTTTTTTTTTAAACAAAAAAATGTTACATTAATCCTTAACACTTGCCTCATAAGTCAGATAACTATTATTACTTACATTAACCTTTAAGATTATATATGTAAACAGGTGTTTAAATTGAGTGTAATTAAAACTATTATCTTCATGAAATAAAAACCTCTTGGAAACTCATACTATACTGCAAATTATGTAGCTCTAAGAATTATTCCATTTACCTTAAAACTTAGCTAGGATACTGTCTTATACTTCTGACAAATTCTTAACATCAGAGATTATATTGTTCTTTAAATTACATTTATTTTCTAAAGTTCCTAGTTGACTTTGGTAACTCAGACTACTACAATACTGGAATTATCAGTTAAATTTGTTTTCTGGAGATTTCTAAAGAAATAATTCAGAGTAAGAGGAAATAACGTTCATAGCCATCACCCTATTTCCATGTGTGTTTTCATGCATTCTTATCCACATATAAATGTATCCTTTCTTCATAGCACTCAAGAGGATGAAAATCAGTGTGCTATAAACACTGACTTAAGACTATGTGTGTGTATGTGTATTTACATCTATATCAAGGTACACTTAATAAAGTTAAGAAAACAATAATTATGTTCAATGGAGAAGAGATTATGGGTAAATCAGAGAAAAGAAATTAAGTTGGATAAATATACTTTCCCTGGAATTTCAATTTGTTTAAACAGTGGATGCCTTGGGCATTGTGTTTTTCTCTCACATACTCCTGATTTTTTTCTTCTGGGGCCCAATATAATGAACAAAGAAATCAAAGAGTTACCAAAAGGAACAAAGGCACTTGGATTCAGCAGGCAGTGCTAGGCTCCCACACACTGAAGGAGGAAAGGAAATTAGTTAAACTGGTAAGACACTCAAATGAACCATTCCTGAAAGGAGTACTGGAGCGGTTGAGAACGAGCCTTTAGGCATGTATATCACCACTGCTGGGAAGGTGTGGTGGAAACAGATGCTCCCCAAGGCCTGGAATGGTCAGAGGCAGAATTAATACACACAGCTGTGTGACAAAAGTATCAAAGGACCTGGTAGAGTTAGTTGGAGGGGGAGGTATAGGCCATAGAATCTTAGGAATAAAAATGGTGGTAGGATACTACTTGCCTGATCTGCTGAAGGAGCATGTGGCAAACACCCAAAATATGATTATAAGAACCCAAGGAAAATATACTCTGGGATGCTAGTGTGGGGAAAAACGTTTTAAATAACATTATTCTAACAAAGACTGGGATGGAGCTGGCGGTGGTTGCTCATGGCCAATTGTGTGTATCTCTCTCTAACTCAACATTCAGTGCTATCACACTGGGAGCTTTCAATCAACCAGGGTAGAAGCATTTACACCATGCAAACTGGCAAACACTACAAATTAGAACTCATTTTCCCTAGAGAGCTGCATCAAACTTAAAAGCTTTTGCACAGCAAAGGAAACCATCAACAAAATGAAAAGACAAACTATGGAATGGGAGAAAGTATTTGCAAATAATGCGACCAACAAGGTGTTAATATCCAAAATATACAAACGTCTCATACAACTCAATATCAAAAAAACAACCAAATCAAAAAAATGGGCAGAAGACCTAAATAGATATTTCTCCAAAGAAGACATACAGATGTCTAACAGGCATATGAAAAGATGATTAAATTGCTAATTATTAGAGAAATGCAAATCAAAACTACAATGAGGTACCACCTCACACCCATCAGAATGGCTAAGTCTGCAAATAACAAATGTTGGAGAGGATGTGGAGAAAAGGGAACCCTTGTACAGTGTTGGTAGGAATGTAAATTGGTGCAGCCACTGTGGAAAACAGTATGGAGGTTCCTCAAAAAACTAAAAATAGAGTTACCATATGATCCAGAAATTCCATTCCTGGGTATCCATCCGGAAAAAACAAAAACATTAATTTGAAAAGATATATGAACCCAATGTTCATAGCAGCATTGTTTACAATAGCCAAGACACAGAAGCAACCCAAGTGCCCATCAACAGATAATTGGCTTAAGATGTGGTGTGTATATATATATATATATATATATACACACACACACACACACACACACAACAGAATATTACTAAGCCATAAAAAAGAGTGAAATGTGCCACTTGAAGCATTATGGATGGACCTAGAGAATATTATACTTAGTGAAGTAAGTCAGACGGAGAAAGACAAATACCATATGATATCACTTATATGTGGAATCTAAAAATAATACAAATAAATCTGTATACAAAACAGAAACAGATTCACAGACATAGAAAACAAACTTAGGGTTACCAAAGGGGAGAGGGAGGGAGGGACAAATTAGGAGTATGGGACTAATAGATACAAACTACTATATATAAAATAGATACGCAACAAGGATTTGCTTATATAGCAAATTAGGAAATTTGCTATAGCATAGGAAATTATAGTCAACATTTTATATTAACCTATAATGGACTATAATAAAAAATAACTGAATCACTTTGCTGTACACCTGAAACTAACACAGTATTGTAAATCAATTATACTTCAATTAAAAAAAAAAATCACTGGCTACTGGTTCTCTGAGTGGTTGGGCGTGGTAACCTCTTAAGGCAAGGACTTGCTTTTGCCCAAAGGCAGTTCTCCGGAGGAGGGGGCTTCAGTGAACCTTTAGCAGCCAAGGCTCCCAGCAGCAAGCAGGTTTATAGGATCTGGGAAGGACACCAATAGCATTTGCACCAATGTGTCTCCAACTTCCTGTAAACGGTACTTAAACCTAGGTGCTTGATCCAGATCAGGTTCTATCTTTGGTACGACTACGTATAAGAGAGTGCTACGTGCTTCCTCCTGCACCACATCACAGGCCACCTTGTATCTGCTTATCTTACAAAAACTTAATGCACAACTCCGGTACTATTAAATATTTCTGCCAGAAGCCTATTTAATTATATTGTGAGATAAGTTGGTTTAACAAAGAGTTTGAGAGTGTGGTTTCACTTAATTTAATAGTGAAACCCAGCAGGACCCTGTGGGGCTCCTGGGAACAGAAGCCTTCCATTTCTTATTTGTAGGTCAAGGGATGTACATAACAATATCTTGAGCTCTTCTGCAGAACTAAAACCCCCAACAAGTGGAAGACACTAACTACTTAATGAAGCATTCCTCAGAGAAGATCAGGAGACCACCCGAAGCCAGATTAAAGGAATCATGGAGCTCATCAGGAGATCACCTGAGGCCAGATTAAAAGAATGAAGGCCCTGTACACACTCTGTTCCTTATCAGCAACCCCACCCTTGAGCCATTGCTATAAAACTCCTCATCAAATTCCCCCAGGTTGGGGGACACAGTTTTTCAGGGCATGAGCCTGCTGTGGCCCCCTTTGCCTGGCAAAGCAATAAAGCCATTCTTTTCTATTTCACCCAAAACTCTGTCTCTGAGATTCAATTTGACACCAGCACATCAGTAGGGTATATGTTTTTATGTATATTTTATACCTCATTATAATCCATATGAACGTATAGTACTTGTGTGAGAAAATCTGTTTTCTAACAACAAAGCTGGAAAAGTGTGTGCATTCTTTCAGTTTCTTCCAGATGACTGGGAAGGAAAAATCTAACTGGCTTAAATAAAAAAAAATCATTAAGTCCCTCACTTAACTGGAGAGTCCAAGACAAAGTCTCCAGTGCAGTTGGATCCAAGATCTCAAACATGTCAGAAGTCATTTGTACTGCCCCCATATTATGTTTCCTCTTCCTGAGGCTGCATTGTCAACCAGAATCATGGCATTCGGGGGACTTTCAACATTATCAGGTTTACATCTTATTCTCCCTTCGATCCCAGCCGATTGGGTGTCATTCTTCCCAGAAGTCTAGTAGGAACTGAGTTTTGTTGCTTGTGGTAATTTGCATCTCATAGGATGGGATTATCAAAACAGCCTCACAAGAAGCTCTTATCCAAGATCTAAAGCTGCATTAACAATTTCAAGGATAAGGAAAACCATGAGTCACGAGCAAAGCAGGGAGAGATTCAGGAGCACCAACGTCTCACCCATGTCCCTTCTTGCCACCTTAGGACCTTCTCTGACCAACATTTAGCAGGCGAGGTCTCTAAATGATGCCTACACTCATACAACTTACGCGGACAGGGGGTTTCATCATGAAATGTCTATTTTATATTCCAATATTTATGCAGCCTCCATGACACGTTTATATGCCCCATAGACTCACAGATTACCAGCTTTAGAATAAGCAATTCTAGATAGATTGAGAGTCCAGATAAAAATATTCTGTGGATAAGGAATCTCCTAGAAAAAAAAAATTAGTGGTTTTCCAGGACGTTTACAAAGATTTGACCAGCTCACTACCTTTTTTTTCCAGAGGTGTTTCCCCATGAAATAAAGAGAATGCTTTGCAGACCTGCTTATAACCACTTCCTTCCCACTAACATGTAACTGAGCCCATTGGTATGACCAGGAGCTAAGATGACCTGGTTGATCAGGACTAGATTCTTGACTTGAACTGAATCAGCTCAACCTAAACACATGGAATGAGAGAAAGCGGGGTGCTGGTACCAGAAAGAGGGCAATGCATGCTAAGGAGGCAAGAAGAAAAGGTGTCCCCCACCATGTCCTGACAAGGGTCCAGGGAGGTCTCAGTACACAGACAGATTTTCTAAGAAATCTTCTCTTTCGTCATGAGGATTTGCAAAAGAGCAGGCTCTCAAAGCTCAAGGATCTAAACTCACAGTTTAGAAAAGAGGTGTGAAACCCACGCTATTGATTTAATCAGTGGATGCCATGATCACAATCTCTCTCCGGCATCTCATTTACTGTAGGTTGGTCTCATGCTATGATGAGGCTGTATGGAGTCTGGTCCCAGTGGATCCAGCATACTGTAAGCCCTCAGACCAGCGTACCATAAGCTAGAGATGCTCCCTGGGGTTCTCACAGTAAAATAAAAAAAAAAAAAAAAAAAAGCAAAGCCACACCTAGAAGAGGTGTCATTTGTGAGTATATACCACCAGACCTTCTAGGGTTGGGAGGGCCCAATGTAACAAGCTTACCACCACCTAGCTAGCTGGTTTCCTTGAGAAATGGTGTCATACTGCGGGGGCGGGGGGGGTGGCAGTGGTCAGTGTCAGTCTCCATTGTTGGCAGGTTGGACAGTCAGTGGCTGCGATTGCTAGACCAGCCTTGGGAAGTGGAAGCCTGTGCTGTTGAATCCATTCATAGATTCTACCTCTGTCACTGCAGCCACTTCGTTCATGTGCTCATCTTGCCTGCACTGGAGCGGCCAACACCATGGGGGACCTGAACCATTTTTTCTACTTCATTGTTAAGTGATGGATATTTTCTGGAGATTTAACATGCAGTTAAAACTCCTTTATGTCCACCAACATACCGCAACCCCAGACCTGCTTGTCCTCGATTTTCCAATCTTTCTCTTGTTAGGCCTCTGCCCAGATGACCAGGCCATATAACCCGGCTCAGGAGTCCATATATATGCTAACTTCAGACCACTTCTTCACAAAGTGAATGACTAAGTGAACCAACGTATATAGCCCAAGAGATAGAGCTGCTTGGACCCTAGCCTGGATCTTCTACAGAACTCATTCCTGCTCTGGGCTCCACTCAAAACAGGCAACTTCTCATGTCACCCAATGTCTGTACTTGGACAGTATTCCCATGGGTGTAATAAGCTCTCTCCAGAGCCCGAAGAGATCGATGAATCATTATACTTCCTTCTTTGCGATGGGATGTGAAAGATGGAACAATTTCATATTTTAGATGGTGTGGTGCCCATGGAAAAGGACCCACTGCAGGAAGCATGACTGAAAGCCCCAGATACTGCCTATTTGGGCCCCCAAGTACCACGTTCAGACTGAGGCCATGCTTTCCACCAGCTGCTCCCAGCCAGCAACAGAGCTCAGTGAGATACTAGTGCTCCCCCGCCCCTATTCCTGCCCAATAGGAGAGTCCCCAGTTGGGACACACCTGCTTGGAGATTCCCCCATGGGCCTAGCCTGCAGTCTTAGGCTCTTCCCACCCCATCCTCCCTCCTCCCCTCTCTCCTTTCATACGTATCGTACCTGCATTGAGGACTGAAGATGCTCCTTGCTTCCTCCTGCTTCCTCTTCCTCCATCTTTCACAGGCATTTCTCCCAATAAGTCTCTTGTACATATAACCCATTTTGGCATCTGCTTCTCAGAGATCACAAATTGTCACAACTGAAATAGTCTGGCATGTCCCTGACTACTAGCCCCCCTTTCATAGGGGTCTGTGATTGATGTGGAGAATGTATGCAGTGATTATGTTCTATCCTCTGAGTGCACGTGTATCATCAAGGCCACCAAAGCACTGACCACTTCTAGCTCGTAGTAGGTCAGTGTGATGCTCTGCAGGACATCTGGACAGCCCAGATCCCTTCTGATTATGACAGAGAAATGAAATGAGATGCCCTTGAGATGAAACTGTAAACATATACTGCTGTCCAAGTGTTGGTAAACTTCAGCCCACAGGCCAATTCTGGCTTGGCATGTGGTTTTGTGGGGGTTTTTTTGAATTTTATTTTATTTATTTTTATACAGCAGGTTCTTATTAGTTATTTTATACATATTAGTGTATATGTCAATCCCAATCTCCCAATTCATCCCACCACCACCACCATCCCCCACCACTTTCCCCCCTTGGTGTCCATATGTTTGTTCTCTACATCTGTGTCTCTATTTCTGCCTTGCAAACCGGTTCATCTGTACCATTTTTCTAGGTTCCACATATATGCATTAATATACGATATTTGTTTTTCTCTTTCTGACTTACTTCAGACTGTATGACAGTCTCTAGATACATCCACGTCTCTACAAATGACCCAGTTTTGTTCCTTTTTATGGCTCAGTAATATTTCATTGTATATATGTACCACATCTTATTTATCCATTCATCTGTTGATGGGCATTTAGGTTGCTTCCATGACCTGGCTATTGTAAATAGTGCTGCAATGAACATTGGCGTGCATGTGTCTTTTTGAATTATGGTTTTCTCTGGGTATATGCCCAGTAAAGGGATTGCTGGGTCATATGGCAGTTCTATTTTTTTAGTTTTTTAAGGAACCTCCATACTGTTCTCCATAGTGTCTGTGTCAATTTACATTCCCACCAACAGTGCAAGAGGGTTCCCTTTTCTCCACACCCTCTCCAGCATTTGTTCTTTGTAGATTTTCTGATGATGCCCGTTCTAACTGGTGTGAGGTGATACCTCATTGTAGTTTTGATTTGCATTTCTCTAATAATTAGTGATTTGAGCAGCTTTTCATGTGCTTCTTGACCATCTGTATTGCTTCTTTGGAGAAATGTCTATTTAGGTCTTCTGCCCATTTTTTGATTGGGTTGTTGTTTTTTTAATATTGAGCTGCATAAGGTGCTTGTATATTTTGGAGATTAATCCTTTGTCAGTTGCTTCATTTGCAAATATTTTCTCTCATTCTGAGGGTTGTCTCTCGTCTTGTTTGTAGTTTCCTCTGCTTTGCAAAAGCTTTTAAGTTTCATTAGGTCCCAATTGTTTATTTTTGTTTTTATTTCCATTACTCTAGGAAGTGGATCAAAAAAGATGTTGCTGTGATTTATGTCAAAGGGTGTTCTTCCTATGTTTTCCTCTAAGAGTTTTATAGTGTCTGGCCTTACATTTAGGTGTTTAATCCATTTTGAGTTTATTTTTGCATATGGTGTTAGGCAGTGTTCTAATTTCATTATTTACATGTAGCTGTCCAGTTTTCCCAGCACCACTTATTGAAGATGCTGTCTTTTCTCCACTGTATACTCTTGCCTCCTTTGTCATAAATTAGGTGACCATATGTGCGTGGGTTTATCTCTGGGCTTTCTATCCTGTTGCATTGATCTATATTTCTGGTTTTGTGCCAGTACCATACTGTCTTGATTACTGTAGCTTTGTAGTATAGTCTGAAGTCCAGGAGTCTGATTCCTCCAGCTCCATTTTTCTTTCTCAAGATTGCTTTGGCTATTCGGGATCTTTTGTGTTTCCATACAAATTATGAAATTTTTTGTTCTAATTCTGTGAAAAATGCCATTGGTAATTTGATAGGGATTGCACTGAATCTGTAGATTGCTTTGGGTAGTAGAGTCATTTTCAAAATATTGATTCTTCCAATCTAAGAACATGGTATATCTCTCCATCTGTCTGTGTCATCTTTGATTTCTTTCATCAGTGTCTTATAGTTTGCTAAGTAGAGGTCTTTTATCTCCTTAGGTAGGTTTATTCCTAGGTATTTTATTCTTTTTGTTGCAATGGTGAATGGGATTGTTTCCTTAATTTCTCTTTCTGATATTTCATTGTTAGTGCAAAGGAATGCAAGAGATTTCTGTGCATTAATTTTGTATCCTGCAACTTTACCAAATTCATTGATTAAGTTTTCTGGTGGCATCTTTAGGATTCTCTATGTATAGTATCATGTTATCTGCAAACAGTGACAGTTTTACTTCTTCTTTTCCAATTTGGATTCTTCTTATTTTTTTCTTCTCTGACTGCCATGGCTAGGACTTCCAAAACTATGTTGAATAATAGTGGTGAGACTGGACATCCTTGTCTTTTTCCTGATCTTAGAGGAAATGGTTTCAGTGTTTCACCATTGAGAACAATGTTGGCTGTGGGTTTGTCATAGATGGCTTTTATTATGTTGAGGTAGGTTCCCTCTATGCCCACATTCTGGAGAGTTTTTATCATAAATCGGTGTTGAATTTTGTCAAAAGATTTTTCTGCATCTATTGAGATGATCATATGGTTTTTATTCTTCAATTTGTTCATATGGTATATCACATTGATTGATTTGCATATATTGAAGAATCCTTGCATCCCTGGGATAAATCTCACTTGATCATGGTGTATGATCCTTTTAATGTGTTGTTGGATTCTGTTTGCTAGCATTTTTCTGAGGATTTTTGCATGTATATTCATCAGTGATATTGGTCTGTAATTTTTTTTTGTAGTATCTTTGTCTGGTTTTGGTATCAGGGTGATGGTGGCCACATAGAATGAGTTTGGGAGTGTTCCTTCCTCTGCAATTTTTTGGAAGAGTTTGAGAAGGATGGGTGTTAGCTCTTCTCTAAATGCTTGATAGAATTCACCTGTGAAGCCATCTGGTCCTGGACTTTTGTTTGTTGGAAGATTTTTGATCACAGTTTCAATTTCATTACTTGTGTTGGTCAGTTCATATTTTCTATTTCTTCCTGGTTCCATCTTGGAATCTTTTACCTTTCTAAGAATTTGTCCATTTCTTCCAGGTTGTCCATTTTATTGGCATAAAGTTTCTTGTAGTAGTCTCTTATGATGCTTTGTATTTCTAAGGCATCCATTGTAACTTCTTTTTCATTTCTAATTTTATTGATTTGAGTCCTCTCCCTCTTTTTCTTGACGAGTCTGGCTAAAGGTTTATCAATTTTGTTTATCTTCTCAAAGAACCAGCTTTTAGTTTTATTGATCTTTGCTATTGTTTTCTTTGTTTCTATTTCATTTATTTCTGCACTGATCTTTATGATTTCTTTCCATCTACTAACTTTGGATTTTGTTAATTCTTCTTTCTCTAGTTCCTTTAGGTGTGGGGTTAGATTGTTTGAGATTTTTCTTGTTTCTTGAGGTAGGATTGTATTGCTATAACCTTTCCTCTTAGAACTGATTTTGCTGCATCCCATAGGTTTTGGATCGTTGTGTTTTCATTGTCATTTGTCTCTAGCCTAATGGCAGCCATTGCATGGATAGTTATGATCCCAGATCCAATCTCTAGCTAAAGAGGGTCAGTCCTTTAGAAAACAGGGCTCTGCAAAGCCACAGAAAATATATCCAATAAAGTCTCCAAATCCTTCCCCAAACAGACCTAACAAAATATTTCCTATCTTCCTAGGAAAGGATTTATTATTGATTGGTCATAGCAACAGTAACTACCAGAACAATTTTTAAATCTAGCCCAATAGATCCATGACAGTTTTGCATCAGGAACTACACACCTACAAGCCAGCCAACTGAAAAATAGTCCCCTGAAAGTCAGTCCATGAACCTCCTTCTGAAAGTCTGTCAATCACTCAACTTTTTTCAACCGCTGTGTAAGGTTCTCTCTCTGCTTATTTATGGAGACACTCCGAAGTATAGCTCTCCCTTGTTTAGCAAGCAATAAATTCAGCATTTTGGTTCAAATATTGAGTGGCAGCATCTTCCTTTGATAGGCTTTTTTCCAGAATAAATCAACACTAAAGAAAGGGAGTATGCAGACCTTCGAGGACTGTTGGGTAAAGGCTCTGAATTGGCAATGATACCCAGGGATTCTAAGTACCATTAAGGTTCTCAGGTTAGAATAGGTTTCTGGAGCCCAGCACAAAAAATGAGTCATGGTAGTACTCGTTCTCATGGTGATTTCAATTGGAATGCAAAGCAAAGCCACCATGTAGTTATTTATACAGTCCCAAATGTATAATTAAGATGGTTATTCTTAATTAAGTTGTATAACCCTTTGTTTACCTAACTAGTAGAATAAGAGCCATCCTTGCAGTAAAGGCCAAGTGGAAGCCTTTGACACTTCCTCCATCCCCCAGGCCAAGATGATAATTCAGAAGCAATATTGCATCCCAAGAGTATATGCGAAGATTAATGCCCCATCAACTGCTTAAATGCTTCAGAGGTTACAGTCCCCATCATATATCCTTTTCAATTCACCTACATGTCCCTTGAAAAACAATAGTATAGATTATGGTGAATGGTGGTGGATTACCATAAATCTAATCTAGTTGTAGGCTTAATGGCAGCTTAATCTGAGTATTAATATGGTAAATGTGATTTTATTCCAATCCTCACCAGTAGAAAAGCTAAAAAGCAAACATACCATCTTGCGGAGATTTCCGTTGACACTCCTGATCTCAATCACAATGTAATCCTGCAGAAACCTGGATTGCTTGACATTCCATGAGATATCATGCAGGACCTTGAGTGCTGGATGTTAGTTGTCAGCTCTGCATTGCAGAGTAGAAGCCATGTGTACAGCAAAGACATTCTCAGAATGACCTTTTCCCAAACCTCCTGATATGGCAGACAGACTCCAAGATAACCCCCAAGCATCTCTTCCTTCTGATATTCACACCTTTGTGAACTGCAATCCCTGTGAATGTGAGTGGGGCCTGTGACTTGCTTCTAATAGAACACAGCAAAGGTGAGAAGTTGTACTTAAGATGGTAACAACCTTCTTGCTAGAACAACCTCTCCCATCAAAAAGGCTTTCATGGGCTTCCCTGGTGGCGCAGTGGTTGAGAGTCCGCCTGCCGATGCAGGGGACACAGGTTCGTGCCCTGGTCCGGGAGGATCCCGCGTGCCGCGGAGGGGCTGGGCCCGTGAGCCATGGCCACTGAGCCTGCGCGTCTGGAGCCTGTGCTCCTCAACGGGAGAGGCCTTAACAGTGAGAGGCCCGCGTGCCGCAAAAAAAAAAAAAAAAAAAGGCTTTCATGAAGCAAGCAGCTAGGTTGTGAACTACTCTACAGAGAAGCCCAAAGGACAATCAACTAGGAATTTCTGGCCAACGGTGAGCAAGAAACTGAGGCCCTCAGTCCAACAGGCCCCAAGGAACTGAACTTCACCCACACGCACATGAACTTAGAAATGGATCCTTCTCCAGCCATAACTTGAGATGAGATTGCAGCCCCTGCCAACCCCTCGACTGCAACTTTGTGCAATTCCAAAGCAGAGGACTCATATACCTAATTCACAGAAATTCTGAGATACTGCGTTGTTTTAAGCTGCTTGTACTATGGTAATTTGCTACACAGCAAGAGACAATGAATACACATGCCAGTATGGTTTGGAGTTGAAGTTTGCCGATGAAAAGATACGGAATACAAGAGGTGTGGTACTAGATCCCGTGGTTTTGCAAACTTCTCCATGAGCTCCAGCTTCTAAGATCTCTTTGTAAACTTCTATCTGTCATTATGGCAGCCAGATGTGGCAGCACCTCAAAAATTCTGAGTTCCAATTTCTTCACCCTTACCACCACTTCTGGCTAAAGCCATTAGTGAATTTTCCCCCGATCCTCCAGCCACAGCCTTCCAGACATTCATTCTTCTAGTTCCTCCTATACTCATGTAAATTTTAGTTCCTATAGTATTCCTATGATACGGACAGTGGCTCTATTTTTTATCATAAATGCTAACATATACAAATAATTACATCAACTCAACCTATTTCTAACAAACTTTCCTTAATTATGTTTGCATGAATTAATGTTATATAAAATATAATGGTTTATATGTGCCACATCTTCTTTATCCATTCATCCGATGATGGACACTTAGGTTGTTTCCATCTCTGGGCTATTGTAAATAGAGCTGCAATGAACATTTTGGTACATGACTCTTTTTGAATTATGGTTTTCTCAGGGTATATGCAATGGAATATTACTCAGCCATAAAAAGAGACGAAATTGAGCTATTTGTAATGAGGTGGATAGACCTAGAGTCTGTCATACAGAGTGAAGTAAGTCAGAAAGAGAGAGACAAATACCGTATGCTAACACATATATATGGAATTAAAAAAAAAAATGTCATGAAAAACCTAGGGGTGAAACAGGAATAAAGACACAGACTTACTAGAGAATGGACTTGAGGCTATGGGGAGGGGGAAGTGTAAACGGTGACAAAGCGATAAAGAGGCATGGACATATATACACTACCAAACGTAAGGTAGATAGCTATTGGGAAGCAGCAGCATAGCACAGGCAGATCAGCTCGGTGCTTTGTGACCGCCTGGAGGGGTGGGATAGGGAGGGTGGGAGGGAGGGAGACGCAAGCGGGAAGAGATATGGGAACATATGTATATATATAACTGATTCATTTTGTTGTGAAGCTGAAACTAACATACCATTGTAAAGCAATTATACTCCAATAAAGATGTTAAAAAATATATATAATGGTTTAGATATTAGCTATCATAGGACAAGATGGCTTGACTTAAAGCAGGAATGGTATCCAAGGCTATTCACTAATTAGTGGGTAATCCCACAGCTTCCCTCCTTATGGCTCTAACCAGAAACCAGACTCAATGTTGGACGCGGTATAGACTTTGGATTACATCTTCGCCCTCTTGTGGCAATTGGTAGCATTGCATGCGGAGAACCTTCATTTTTCCTTTTTCTGTTTTGGGAACCAGACATTGAAGACTAGCACATTCAGAAGCAATTACATATTTGAGGAAAATTAGAAAGTGACCATGCATGCCTAGGGAAAGTCACAGGCTCAGAAAAGACCTTCATTTAAACCTTAAGCGGATCCTTGGCACAGAGACAGTCTATAATGATAAAAAAAAATGAACACACAAGAATAACAAAAACAGCTAACCCTGTGGAAGGGGGAGAATCAGAATACAGAGAATACAAACTTACATTATTAGATTGAAATGCTCAGTTTAACAACAACAACAACAAATCATAAAGCATGCCAAGAAAAAAAGGCAATATGGCCCAAAGGGGGGAAAATTAAGCCAACAGAAACTACCCTGGAAAAAAGATATGAGGGCAGATCTATCAAAGGTTTTAAAACAACTGTCTTAATATCATATGATATCGTTTATGTATGGAATCTAACAAATGATACAAATGAACTTATTTATGAAACAGAAATAGACTCACAGACATAGAAGAAAAATTATGGTTACCAAAAGGGAAAGGTGGGGGGGAGGGATGAATTGGGAATTTGGGATTAACATATACACACGACTATATACAAAATAGATAACCAACAAGGACCTACTGTATAGCACAGGGAACCGTACTCAATATCTTGTAATAATCTATAAGGGAAAAGAATCTGGAAAAGGATACATATGTATAACTGAATCACTTTTCTGTACACCTGAAACTAACACAACATTGTAAATCAACTATGCTCCAATATCAAAGAAAAATTTAAACATCTTCTTTGACTTCTAGGACCATCTTTCCTCCTCAAAAAGAGCTGGAGCACATGGAAGTACAAGCAGTCCTTTGCTGGAATGTCCCAGCCCACCATAAACCTCTTAGAGAATGCATCAACAAATTCCAGCCCACTGGACACCTCTTAGAAAATGCATCGACGAGAGGAGGCACACTCCTCTTCTTTCTCTCCCATTCCTAGAGGTGGTTCCTTTTGGCCTCAACTGAAGGAGAACATTGAAAGAGGGAGGGGAGACCACTCCCTTTATAGGGCCGTGTCCTGAAGGTCAAAAACAGCTCATACTCCACGGCCAGAATTAACTACCTAACCTCAGCCAATGAAAGAGTAGGGAAATCAGCTTTATTCTCCTTGACCCATGAGGCACTAACCTCATTGGGCAAGACAAGTTATAGGGATATATGCTCCTCTCTGAGATCCCCTCCTCTGGCCTGTACAATCTTCCCCTGGACCAGATAGTACAGGGCAGATTAATTACCTAAGGGCAGCCAAAGCAGAAATCCAACTGGGAAAGGACACCATACACGAGTCATCAGATTAAGCGAGAGGGACATACCCTCGTTTCCACTTCAGTGTGGGACTGCCATGCTTTTAAAAAAGAAGAATCAAGTCACCTCATCAAAACTGCTTTTAGCAAAAAGACAGTTTACCCTCTGCTCATCTTTATTACATACGTGCTGGGGGAGAGGCAGTGGCCCTCATAAACCACCTCTGACCAAGAAAGGATTCTAAGAATACTTTGCAACAGTGCTTGAGATCCCAAAGAGAGCTTCCTTCATCTAAGATGGCAGTAGGAAATAAAGAGAAACTTTTTAAGTCACATGAGAAGTTACTGCTTTGTAAAGAGCTGAGTGGGAAATAATCACACCTTCGGTGACTCACCTAACCACTTGGTGACCACAGCCAATGACTCGTGCCAGGAAATAGAGAGTTTACGTCCTAGGTCCTACCTATGGCCCCTTGGGTTTAACCAGGAACGCAGCTATCACCTCACTGCTCCAGACAGACCCACAGCTACAGAGCACATGAATCCCCAGATGCTCAGTGGCTGGAGAAACACAGGAAGGACCAGCCCACTTCTCTCAGGAATTAACAGGGAGCAGCTCCCACACTAAGCACTTTTTCTGCTGGGAAGAAGAGGACTGTGTGTTTTGGGGAGACGGCCCACACAGGCTCCTGTGTGTCTGATATTTGTCATGTTTAAGTATTACAATCTGTTAAGTTTTTCTAAACCTGGATTTTGCTACTTTAAGAGTTGGTTTTGCATCTTGAAGGGACTCTTGGTACCTTCGCACTTCTTGGCCACCTCCTGGAAGAAGTGGCCCAATGCCTCTAGTGCCTCATCATCGCAGTCGAAATAGAAGCCCAGAGAGGAGCAGGTCCAGCAGGTTCGCAGATGTAGGACCAGGAGGTGGACCCCAGCCTCCACTTCCGTGGAATAATTCTGATGAATCTGGGAGTCATAGGTGATTGGCAATAAGGAACTAAGCTCAAAAATTGGTGTTGGCCGGTCCTAAAGGCAGGGGATAGCAGAGAGGATGGTTTTCAAGTTTGTGGCTGGAAAAGAGGTTGGAGGGAGGGGTCATAGGCTGGAACAAGGGGTGTCCCTGGTACTGTCCCATCCAAACACTACTGAAGGGTCCGATTGGACGCATGGCTATGCGTGATTCTTTGCTGACCAAACAAGCCTGTGTGAAGCAGGAACCTCACTGGCCTTCTGAAGTATAGAGCTGCCAGGAGAGGCAAACCCATCACCCTACCTCCTGATGGACAGCATGTTCTTTTTAAACAATAGTCCTCGCACTGTTCATTTTCCTCTTGTAACAGCCATTCCCTCGGGACCTCTGGGCCATTCTCCCCAGAAAATCATCACCAAGAATAAACCAGAAAGGGGCTAAGACCCAGAAGGTATGGCCAACAGCTGTTTCTCCCACCCAGAAAGTGTCTCTGGCTCATGGTTTGCAGACCAATATAAGTATTTTCAGCCGCATGAGACCGTGGGACTGTGATGGTTTCAGCATCCTGCCCATATCTCCTGGATGAGTCTTAGCTGCCCACAACAGAAGGTACAATGTTGTCCACGATAAGCACGTGATGTCCCATCAGTCTGGGACATTCTCGTTACTATTGGTGCCAAAGACTTTCATAAGAAAAAAAAAAGAGCACCCAGCTCCTACCTTCTAGCATTCAGGTCTTCTCTTCCTGAGCATATATACTCACCAACATGCTAGATTTAAACTATTTCGATTTTCTAACTGATTGAGACGATGTCCACCTGGGTTGAAGAACTTTTGTACTGAACCTGGATGTCCTCCAAAGCCGGGAGCCCTCACGTTCTGCTCCTTGAAATTTCCCCAGAGGAAGCAGAGTCACCACAAGAACACAAAGTTCCAAGAAACTACATAAAGGGCACCAGATTCTAAAGAAAACAACCTATACTCTATAAAGAGATTAATAGATCAAGAAGTTAAGATATTCAATATTCTCAAAGACACAGGGGTGGATATTAGCCCAAAGAATTCAGACATAAAACATAAAAGGAAATATTCAGCATGAATACCGTATTGTGTAAAGCTATGTGGGATCAGTAATAGAATGAACATGGCTGAAGATCAGAGGAAGAACTCTCAAAAAGCGTCAGGAAAAGACAAAGGCTAAAGCATAGAAGACGAAGGGACAGAATGTTTTCATCTCTCTCACTCAAACATTCCCTTCCTCAGGGTCCCCACAGTGCAAGGGAGAGGGTAATAGAAGACATTCATGCATTTGGGTTCAGGGTCCCATCCATGGCCACGGATCGTGGTTAATTCACTGTGGCCCATGTTGGGCTCAGACAGCTGATCTGACTCTGAATTACACCAGACCTCATTAGGAGTAGAAAGAGGTAACAGATTATTTTCTAAATATATAATATACAGAAGAACTATTTCCATCAGCATAAGATGCCTTTCTTATTAATGAGAATGCAGATTTAGATCCAGATTCTACTGAGAAGTCAGGACTGAGTGTGGAACCAAACCACACTTAAACATAGGCATTTCTGAGAACTAAAAAGATGACCTGGAATATTCAGGGTTCGATTCCTGATGTAGCATGGAGAATTGCAGAGAAGATCATAAAACCTTGAGAAATAGCTCCCTGTCTCTCCTAAAACCATCAATGCTGAAGAACCACAGGAATGGGTTTACAGATGGAAACCATTTTTTGAGAAGGCGGTACAAGGGGAAAACACCCTGTCACTGAAGGTGAGGAGGGTCCCCTGACAAGGGCAGGCACCCGCCACAGGATTTGCCTAGAGAGCAGAAGATATAGACCTTGTCTCTGCATCACAAGAAAGCATCAGGCAGGAGTTTTTCTAGTGGTTTAAGTCCTTCAATTCACCTTCAACCAACTCACGCCAACAAAGAAAGTCAGGGCTGGTTCCGTGAAGGGGACACACCTGTGTCAAGACAGCCAGGCAACCAGGGTCAGAGCTCAACATGAGGTGATCAGGGCAGAGGGGGAAGTATAATATGCTCTATAATATTTTAGACCAGTTCATGATATGTAAGGGAGACCTGACATATAGGAGGATGTAATTTTTCATCTTTAAACAGTACATTCTAATCTTTTTTTTGAGGTTGACAGAGAATAAATTTTAAAAAGACATCATCGTTTCGATATTTGTAAGTCTCTTTTGTGAATAAATTCATTTGTATCATTTTTAAGAATTAGATTCCACATATGAGTGATATCATATATTTGTCTTTCTCTGACTTACTTCACTTCGTATGATAATATTTAGATATCGAAAACAAACTTAAGGTTACCAAAGGGGGAACGTGGTGGGAAGAGATAAATCGGGAGCTTGGAATTAACATATACAGATGACTATATATAAGACAGATAACCAACAAGGACCTACTGTATAGCACAGGGAACTCTACTCAATATTCTGTGATAACCTATATGAGAAAAGAATCCAAAAGAGAATGCATATATGTATGTATAATTGAATCACTTTGCTGTACACCTGAAACTAACACAACATTGCAAATCAACTATACTCCAATAAAATTTAAAAAATCAACAAAACAAGACACCATCCCGTGAACATAATAAAAGTTAATTATTAAATTTGGCACTTTCAGCTATGTAATTCAGGAATGCCCTGCAGGGGGCGCAGGCGGGTTAAGACTGGATGGGATCTAGAGGGCATGTGAAAGATCTCTTGCCATGAGAGGGAAAAAGGCTTCTCCACAGAAAGACGGATGGGGGCTTCTTGTTTCAGTACGCACTGAATCTGCTCTTCTGCTAAAAGGGACATCCAGGAGGTTGGGCATTCTTCTGGAAAGATTGGGCTAGTGTGTGCCACACCCTCAACCTCTGTCCACTTGTTTTCACACGGAGCCACATCTCAGTTGCACAGGAAAATTGACATCTCAGGCTGCTAAGGTGACCACAAAGAACTTGGCGGGTAGAGTTGATGCATAGGGGGGACAATTCTCAGATTCGCGCTGCGTGGATCCTCGGAGGGCCCCCTGTGGCATTCGGCCCCAGTCACCACTACAGGCGACCAGCTGAATACGATACACACCAGTGACTGTTCCATCCTATTTCTGATTCACTACTCCCTTCCCTGGGTTTCCTGGGATCACTTCCAAATAAAGTTCCAGATGCAGGAGTTTAAAGGACTCCCAAAGATTGTCATATTCCAGTCCTCAGAAACTGTGACGTTGTTTTGTTATGTGGCAAGAGATAATGAAGATAAAGAAAATCCTGACTCTGAAGATCTAATAGAGGGGCCCAAGACAAGGAATACCGAAGGCCTCTAGAAAGAGGTTAAGGCAGGGAAACAGCTCATCTTCTAGAAAACAAGAAAGGAACACAAGCCTGCAAACACCTGATTTTATCCAGTTATGCCCATTTCTGACTTATCCTCCACAAAACTGAAAGATAATATTGGTTTTGATGTAAGTGGAAACTTGGTGGTTTTTTTTAATAGCAACAACTGGAAATTAATATAGTATCTATCCAAAATTCTTACTTCACATTCTTTATTGAGGGTAATGCATACTAACTCACTGGGGTTTGCTTCATACTTCAAATTTTAAGATTAACTATTCTTTCCCAGGCAGCATTGACAAAAAAATCATAAGTATACCAACATTTCCTTAGTATCCCAACGTACAGTATTGAGAGTATATTATAAACAGTGTTCATTTAAACTTCAAATGTAGAGCATGAATGCCATGGAAGACTTAAATTATTAAAACCTACCCAAGAAAAAGTAGATTTTGAATATCCAGGGTTTTTATGATAGACAGTACACATTTGAAACCTTCCCACAAATTTTTCTCTGGGCATGTCTACAGAGGCTGGGATGCTCTGTGATATATCTTATGGGACGCTTGTTTTTAACACAGCACAGCAGTGAGATATTTTAGTCAAAAGGAGACCTTGTGAATAAAAGTTGAGAATCACAGGAGAGAATGCAAACTCCATATCTGTCTTTGCAAAGTCTAGAGCCCTCTCCTGAATGCGGCTCTTCTCAGGCTAACTCTGGCCACACAGTGGAATGGAAGGTGACTCAGTGACCAAAGACAATACAGGCTGGGTCACATGAGAATGGGTGCTCTGTAGGGACAGACACACCCAATGACAGGTCCATAATCTGGGTGTTTAGGAGATAATCTACCACCTCTGGGACCATCTTCTCCCTTCAAATGTAGCTCATGGTCACGAGTGGCAGAGTAGACCATTCTGGGATCTTAGTTCAGTCACATCACCTGGAAAATCCATCAGCAAGACCCTCAGTGGGCACTACTCTGTTTGCACTGACATTCACAGAGGGCGTCACACCCAACCTAGTCAATAAGGAGGACATTGGAAGAGGGAGGAGAGACTATCTCCTTTTAGAGGGAACAGTCATGAAGATGGGACGTCATCCCTTCACTCATGTGACAGGACCAGATCTTATCTACCAGACCCAAGCTGACTAAAGACAACAGGGACACCAACTTCATGCAAGTTCATTCACGAGGAACATCAGGACCCTGGAAGTTATAGGAATAGTCCCCCTCTTTAGTTCAGCTCGAAGTACAGCTGTTTTCTTCTAAATCATGCCACATAGGGAAGCTTAGAAAAAGTGAAACCAAAAAGAAATCCACTGGAGAATGATCACCACACCCCTGTTATCCCTCCTTGCTGACATCTCTATTCTTTATAGATTTCACTCTAAGCTAGTCGGCTAGAAATTCAGGTAAGGAATATACTTCTTATTTATAGTTTGGTGGGGAAGTGCTTTGCATAATTAAAAGAAAATGGATCTCTTCACTAATAATGTCTTCTGCAAAGACATAATTTATTCTCTTTATCTACATTATTTTCATTCAAATTTGGAGGTGGAGGTGGGCAGTGATCCTCATAAGCTCTCTCTTGCAGGGAAGACTCCTAGGGACATGCAGCTCATGGTCACAACCTAGGCTATACATAAAATCCTACATATCTTATTTACAGGTACGCTCACGGAACAGAGGGAGCAATGCAAGGATCATGTCAATAGAAAGCACATAGTAGTATGTAACCAGACTTGAGAGCAGCTACATCGAATTGTAAAGGTAAATGTATAATATCATCTGTGCTAACGTCTTATACGCGTGTTTGAGGTCATAAAGTTGGCCCCCTTAATAAGATGATACAGAAAGAAACTCTGAAGTTTCATAGGGAAGTAATGCTCTGAGAATAGTTGTAGTGGAAATCAGAAGCTCATTCAACCAAGGTGGACCATCCTTCAACAGGACTGAGATCTGATACATGTTCAAGTTGATCTCTTCCCCCCAAATATATTTTCAGACACAATAAAGAAAAATAATGGAAAATGGAAACCAGAGATCAAGGAAGGCTGTCATGTGTAGGTACCACTACATTAAGACATGGAACCCACACCAATGAAGACAGTGCACTGCCATGGGATCAAGGGTCAATGATTGAAGAGCCAACGATGAGAGCTCAAGGATATGAGTCTTGGGGAAAGACCTGAGTGGCCCAGGCCCAACATAAATACTGCCATGTAATCAGCATCCAGTGGATGTGTCCAGGAATAAATTAAAGCTGAACTTCCTTTCAGGACATGCAAAAGGTCAATGGCTTCACCCAGAGCTTCACTAATACTCATGGATGAAGAAGATCACTCTGACCCATAAGAAACAAGAGGTTCAGGCAGACAAGTGTTAAAGGATGGCCTAGACTGTGTCCAGCAGGGATGGCAGGATGACAACGACACCCCAAAATAAAACCTGGATGGGTGGAGCGAAAGCAAAATAGTTATGGAAGCCTTTACCGTGGTCAGTCAGCACAGTCACTAGTCCAAGCCTGCCCTCGGGTGAGACACTGCAGGCAATGCAGCAGCAGAAAGGTTTCAAGCCCATCTCACACGTCCTTCTGATTCAATCCTAGGAGGTTAAATGGAAAGCAGCACCTCCTAGTACAGGCTTCACTAGAATGCTTGGGGCTGCAGGAGGAGGTGCAATGTCACAGTGTGGAGTAAACTCTTCCCTCCACAGATGAGCAATATTTGCTCATATTCAAGGGACTGACATTTCTTAGAAGCTCGAGGAGGGTGTCCAAGATTCACTTACAAAAACTTAAAGGTAGTGTCCTTTTTAGTCATAAACTAATATTAAATAAATAGGAATATAATGAATTGTACCTTTGGAAGGGGAAGAGGATGTCCATACACCATTAGAAATGTGGATATTTTAATATATCTGTCACTCATAGGAATGGAACCTGACACCTCACTATCCATTCCACTGCAATACAGGAATGAGATGTTGTAGATTTCTTCCACAATATTTTTCTTAGCAAAATTATATGAAATTTTAGCTAATATGCCAACATGGCCTTAGCTTATTGCATGGAAAGTGATGTTAAAAAGACAAAGCAGGGCTTCCCTGGTGGCGCAGTGGTTGAGAGTCTGCCTGCCAACGCAGGGGACATGGGTTCGTGCCCCGGTCCGGGAAGATTCCACACGCCGCGGAGCGGCTAGGCTCGTGAGCCATGGCTGCTGAGCCTGCACTTCCAGAGCCTGTGCTCCGCAGCAGGAGAGGCCACAACAGTGAGAGGCCCGCGTACCGCAAAAAAAAAAAAAAAAAAAAAAGGCAAAGCAATATTTCTCATAGAGATCAGGGTAAGAAAATCTAATTTATTAGCATTCCAGCGTACTTGATTCTGGATGACATTACTGAGAGACAGAGATGACAAGAGAATGGGATTAGGGATTGGACGTCAGAGACCTCAGCTATGGCATAAGAATAGCCTTGCTTGAGTAGACTTATGTGTCCCTTTTCTACTAAAGAAAACCTCAGGAGGTTGGCATTTCTTGAAATTGGGTGGGGTCTGTGTCAGAGAACAGGGTGCTCCATGACACATCCTCTAGATCCTGTTTTCAGCACATCTGTGGAGGACAGCACCACACCCGTTGCCCACATTTCACCAGGAGACCTTGTTGTGATGGGTCAGGTTCTGTCCTAAAGCTTTCCCCAAAGTCTTCCAAGAGAGCTCAACACAGGCACAAGGTCCTTGTTAGATGTGCAGGAAGGAAATTACCTCAACCAATGGGGTGGATGGAGTTGGTGGATGAATCCTTGGATTCCTGTCCTTCCAGGGAGGACATCCTGTAATATATTCTACATGGTTCTTCACAGTTCTTCACAGGGTTCCCTTGGGAATGCGACACCCACCGGGGGAGGTGACAGCTCAGTGCTGTGCCTGTTACTGGCCATTATCCCCATCCGGTCTCACATTCACACCTTCAAGCCCCATGTGTTACCTGGGATCACTTCCAAATAAAGTAACTGGCTCAAGTCCAGATCTCAGATTCAGGACTCCAAGATTCATACTAAGACATTCAGGTTTCACTTTCTATTTAAAAAATGAGAGCTCTTAACTATTCTTTCATCATCATGAATGAAGCAGCTAGAAGGGCCTAAAAAGGGGGCCCAAGAAATATTAGGAAAGTTTAAGGAAAATGATGAAAACAGACATGACAAAAACTTGGGAATCAGAGTAAGGAGAATAAGACTGATTTTAATCTCCCTTACTTGTCTGGGACAATCTGGAACTTTCTTTCCCAGACCTGGTTATTATCACTAAGTCTAAACCACTTTCCATTCCATCTGCATGACTGGTGTCTTAAGCCTATAAAACTGGGCACATAGGAATGGGTGCTCTGGAGGGATCAACAGACACCCTCTGACAGGTTCCTGACCTGAAGGTTTCAGACTTCCTGACTTCCACGACCCTCTCCCCTCCAACCCTCCAATGCAGATCAGTACCATAAATGAAAAAGTAGCTCTTTGATGGATTTCCCAGCACACTGGCTACTTCTTAGAAAATACAACGGCAATGATGCTTCAGGAACACCCCTCTCATTTTTCTCAGCCATTCATAAGGTGGTCACGCATAACCTCAGCTTTGAGGACACTGAAAGGGGCAGGGGAGACAGGATCTTGAAGGTCAGATGTAATGCATACCACATGACCAGAACTTAAATAAGTGACCCCAGCTAATGAGAAACAGCAGGGAAATCAACATCAGCCCCAAACACCAACCAATTCCTCACGGCAATTATCAGACATAAATTCTTCATATCCCATATTCATAATTCTTCTTATCCTATTAGTGGAGTACCCTAGTGAGACAGGAGTAAAGTCAGATACTTTAAAAAATGGCATAATCAGCTACATCAAAATGACAAATTCAAATGTATATTATCACTAGTACTACTTCTCTCTGAAGGAGTGGTTGAGAAGCCAAAGTGAGCCTCCTTCAACAATCTAGGATGGCAGTGAGAGTTGGAGAAATCTTTTAAGATACATTGAGGTTACAGCTTTGAAAAGAGCTGAGTGGAAAATAACCACATCTTGGGTGATTCACCTAACCACTTGGTGACCACAGTCAATGACTCACACCAGGAAATGGAGAGTTTGCGTCTTAGGTCCCACCTATGGCCCCGCGGAATTATCCAGGAACGTAGCTATCATCTCACTGCTCCAGACAGACTCACAGCTATGGAGCACGTGAATCCCCAGATGCTCAGTGGCTGGAGAACACAGGAAGGACAAGCACAATTCTCTCAAGAGTTAACATGGAATAAGTTCCACATAAAATGCTTCTCCTACTGTGAAGATGGGAGCTGTGTGTTCTGGGAAGAACTTCCCACACAGGCTCCTGTCTGATGTTTGCCATCTTTAATTGTCATACAATCGGTTAAGTTTTTCTAAACCTGGGTATTTGCCACTATAATTGACAGACCACCTTTGTTCAGAAAAGAAAACCAGATACCCACGAATGAGTTTTCAGGAGACCTTCCCAGGGATGTGGGTTAGTGAAGAAAGATAGGAACTGGGGATGTGTTACCTGCTCCCTCATCTTCCTGCTGAAGGACCCACAGTCTTTCATGGTCATCTCAGCTTTGGACAAAGATGTAGGAGCTCTTATCTTCCACTGATCACGGTTTTTGAGAGCAAGTGTGAGAGGTTACAATCTTCTAGTTCATTTTGGCTAAGGCTTTCTTCACCCTACATAAGGAAAACTAACTTTCCATCCTGAAAGTGACACAAAGTGATCAGTCACCAGCAGTAGGATCAAGGAACAAGAGGCAAGTTATGACAAAGGTGAATAGCTGGAGTGGAAGTAGTATGAACATGCCCCATCTGTATCAAATAATGATAAGCTGCCAGCAATGGTCAGTATAAAAAAGAAAACTGAAGCACTTTACTGGGAGCTAATGGGGAGTCCATTGAATGAAGCCATAACATGCTAAGACAGCCCACTATTGAAGACTCAAATAGGTTGATAACTCTGCTCTCTCAGGCATGAGCAAGAATTCCAAATACATACCAGGAGGTAATAACAAGCTCAGAAATCTATTCCCATGAAATCATTAGGAACTGGAATTCCACCTCGGCACAACTGTCTAGGCTGAATTGGTCTGGTACCTTCGGTAGTGGGTGTCAGAACACAGGGTGCTCCAGACTCAGTGGGTTTGTCCCTGAGAACCTAGTATACTGAGTCCACTGGCTGAATTCTCACCAGATTTACTGCTAGAGGAACAAAGATTCATGATTCTTTGTACTTCAGACTAATGATGTCCTTGCTTCCCACAGGCTTGTTGTTGAGCAGAGCGGCCAGGAGAGGCAAATCCTTCTCCCTCTCTGCTGACAGACAGCATGTTCTTCGTGAAAAAGAGGCCTAGCATTGTTCATTTTATTATAGCCATTTCTCAGGACCTCTGAGTCATTTTCCCCAGAAAATCATCATCAAAAATAAACCAGAATGTGACTAATGCCCAGATCGTATAGCCAACAGCTGCTTCTCCCGCCCAGAAAATGCCTGTCTCTGGCTCACAGTTTTGGGTTAAAGGTCAGTTATTCCCAGCTGTGTGACACTTGGGATTGTGATGGTTTCTGCCCATGTCTCCCAGATGAACCTTAGCTGCACACAAAAGAAGGTACAGTGTTGTCCTTGATAAACACTGTTCCCCTCCTGTCTGGGACATTTTTATTACTATTGGTGCCAATGGCTTTCAGTAAAAAAGCTTGGGTGTCCAAGTTTCTAGCACTTATGTCTTTGCTTCTTCTGGGAAACTTTCAAGGAGCAGCACCTGAGACATTCCAGGGTCGGAGGACAACCAGGTACAGTACAAAATGTATTCAACATAGGTGAACATAACCTCAATCAAAAAAACTAGCATTTTAAATTGAGCCTCTCCTCTTATGTATTTGCTCAGGCAGAAGAGTCACTACAAGAATTTACAGGTCCAAGAAAGCCACCTTAAGGGCATCATTTCTTAGAAAGTTGAACCTATACTCCATAAAGAGATTAATAGATCAAGAAATTCAGGTATAAAGTCAGTGTCCTCAAAGACACTGAGATGGATATTAGCCCAACAAAGCAAGAATATAAACAAAAGGTAGATGGAAATATTCAGCATAAATATAGCACTGTGTAAAGACACATGGAATTATAATTGAATGAACATGGCGGAGGACCAGTTGAAGGAACTCTTAGCAAGGCATCAGGAAAGGCAAAGGCTATAGTGTGAAAGACAAAGGGACAGAACTTTTCATGACACTTGAACATCTCTCTTCAGGGGCCCCAGAGTGTAAGTTTTTTATCTTGTTTCTATTGAGAAGTTGGGAGTGAGTATCAAAGTAAACCACATGAACACTGGCTTTTCTAAAAATAAGGAGACCTGGAATATGCAGGGTTCAATACCTGATGTAGTCAATCTTGGAGCATGGAGGATCTCACAGAGGATCAAGAAACCCTAAAAAATAGCTCAACGTCACTTCTAAATCCACTGCAGAAGAACTGGGCTTACGGATAGAACAATTTCCGATGGAACCACCCAGTTTTACAGAAGGCAGTATGAAGGGAAAACACCCCATCATGAAAAATGAGGAGTGTCTATGGCCCCTGACAAAGGAAGGCGCCTACTCTATGACTTGTCTGGAGACCAGGAACCTACAGAACTTGTTCCTGCATCACAGGAAATCATCAGGTAAGGGGTTTCCTAACGGGTCAAGTCTTTCACTGTCAACTCACCCCAACAGAGAAAGTCAGAGCTGGTTCCATTAAGAAGACACCTGTAACAAGACATTCAGGTAGCCAGGTTTGGAGCTCAACATGAGATGATCACGGCAGATGGGAAGTGCTTTCCTCTAAAATATTTATCTGGGAGCAATTTATGACATTTAAGGGAGATCTGACATATAGGTAGATCTAATTTTTCATCCTTAAACAATACATTTTCATCTGTTTTGTAGTCAAAAGAATGAGTTTTAAAAAGACAAATCAGGGCTTCCCTGGTGGCGCAGTGGTTGAGAGTCCGCCTGCCGATGCAGGGGACGCGGGTTCGTGCCCCGGTCCGGGAAGATCCCACATGTCGCGGAGCGGCTGGGGCCGTGAGCCATGGCCGCTGAGCCTGCGTGCCCGGAGACTGTGCTCCGCAACGGGAGAGGCCACAACAGTGAGAGGCCCGCGTACCGAAAAAAAAAAAAAAAAAAAAGAGACAAATCATCCTTTGAACACAATGAGAGCTCATTGTTTATTTCTGGCAATCTAAAGTATGTCATACAAGAAGCAAACCCTGCAGATGGAAGAGGTGGAGATAAGCCTGAATGGGGTATAGGGTGTGTGTGTGAAGGGTTTCTTCCCAGGACAGGCGAAGTCTTCATTACAGAAAGACAGATAGGGAGCTGCTTGTTTCAGTGGGCACTGTACCAGTCCCTCTTCTGCTAAAAGGGAAATCCAGGAAGTCAGACATTCTTTGGAAAGATTGGTTGGCCTCCTGCCACATCTTCACTTTCTCCATCCACTTTGATTCATACAGAGCCACATCTCAGGTGCACAGGAGACAACACAGGCTAGTAAGTTGAACACAAAGAGCTTGGCAGTGTTGGTGATTAAATGACTAGACTCTTGTCCCCAGGAGCGACAATTCTCAGATGTATTCTACAGGGATCTTCAGAGTGTTCCCTAGGGGATTAAGCCCCAGTCCAGTAGGTGTCCAGCTGATGCCTCCTTTGGTGTCCATTTCCTGCACCCCATTTCTGATTCATCCACCCTGTCACTGGGCTTCGTGGGCTCACTTTGAAGATTAACATTCTATCTATAGTAACACAGTATTATATTCCTGGATCAAAAATAGTATTTGGAAAGACAAAGCAAAACCACCGATAGAATCCAACAAAAGCAAATTAATCTCCAGTAATTGGAATACTAAGATATTTGATTCTGTCAGGAATTACTGAGAAGCATAGACGGGAACAAGGAATGAGAGATATAAGGAATCTTTCTTAGGAAAATAAGACACCATCAGTAGACGTATGTCAGAGACTTCAGCTATGGAATCGGTTAAGTCTCACTGCAGTGCGACTGATCTATACTTTTCCTACTGAGAGGAAAACCCAGGCATATTGGCGTTTTTGTTTTTTTTTTTTTTTCTGAAATGGGTGGGCATTTCTCCAGCGTGTGCGATGACCCATGACAATTTCTAAACCTTGTTTCAACAAAGCAGAGCAGTGAGGCACACTCCTCTGCTTTTGCACTGACATGCCTAGAAAGGTCACACCTGGCTGAGTCAAAAAGACGCTGGAAGTGTGAGGAGAGACCATCTCTTTTCAAAGGGAAGGATCTTGAAGCTAAGACAGCATCGTCACAGACAGAATTGTCTGTGCATAAGTTGGATCACTCATCTCTTCCAGGGAAGCTGTAGAGTATGACAACTCACCTGGACATCCCAGGTGTGCAGGGAAGGAAGTTCCCCCTTCAGATGTAGAAATAAGAATATTGGGTAGACAAAGGTAAAAGACCAAGGTCTTACCCAGCAAGGGCTCAGGTGGTGGGCATTACTGCCTACCTTCTTAGCCACCCACAGACTTCTGGACAGAAGTCAAAACAACATATCTTTGTAAGGATTCCCCTCTGAACATCAGTGCAGGATCTAATGAGGCCATGTTCTGGGATTAGGCTCTGCCAAGATTTGCAAATAAGGAAAGTGGTGGAAAAAACATCTCAGTCTCCTTCTGGAGGCAACCATGGGAGTTTCAAATGGGAAGACAGAATGGCTTCATTTGAAATAACAACAGCTGGAGAAGGTGGAATGTCAGAGGACAGATTACGCTATTTTGAAAGGAAAGCTTGGAAATTACGCTATTTTGAAAGGAAAGCTTGGAAAAGCTTCAAACACAATTTTTCCCAGCAAACAAGCAAGACAACGCAACCTCCATTCCCTGTATAAGCAAGATGAAATCTCTCCTTTGGATGTGACTGTTTCTCTTCCTAACACTGTGATGCCTTCAACTCAGCTGGCAAATGGTATCTGAGAAACATACATTTTGGGGTACATGATAAAGGGTGGGTGTTTTGAAGGAAACAAAATATACATAATACGGTATGTTTCTTTGCTTTGCAGATTACAAGCACCCTACCTACTGCCAGGACCATCTTCTCCCATCAAATGTAGCTCAGGTTCATGTATAGGAAGTAGCTCTTTGCTGGGATGGACTAGCCCAGTGGACACCTCTTAGAAAATGTACCAGCAAGAATGCTCAAGGGACACACTTCAGCTTTAGCTCTTCCATCCCTAGAGGGGTTCAATCTTAGCCTTGTTCAATAACAAGGATAATGGAGGATGAGGGGAGGTCACTTCCTCCACAAGGGCATGATCCTGAAGGTCAGTCATCTCTTTTGCTTACATTCAATGGCTAGTACATAATTATAAGATAACAGCTAATAGAAATAAAACAGGAATATCACCTTTATTCAAGTTGACTCATGAGGAACACGTGTGCCTGTGTAAGTTACAGGCATACAAGTTCCTTCTCTCTGGCCCCTTCCTCAGGGCAGCTACCTCTGAGAGCTTCTCCTGGATCAGGCAGCACAGAGATTCAGAAAAAAGTCATCCAAAGCACAAGTGAAACTGGCAACAAATGACACACCAATCATCCCATCTTCCAGACATGCCCAATTTTAAAATAATTCATTGATAGTCTAAGATTTTGGGGAAGGGGTATAACCCCCCAAGCCCTCATCAGTAGAAGAG
This sequence comes from Aethalodelphis obliquidens, assembly GCF_003676395.1. Lineage (NCBI taxonomy): Eukaryota > Metazoa > Chordata > Mammalia > Artiodactyla > Delphinidae > Aethalodelphis > Aethalodelphis obliquidens. The sequence goes on from NW_020837950.1 coordinate 38,056,004, forward strand.
AGTAGTGCTTACTGGACGAAGAAAGCAGGTCTCTTCACCAACACTTCCTCTCCATAAAAGCCAATTTTCTCTTCCTAAACTATGATATTTTCATGAAAGTTAGGTGGTGCGGTGGGAGAGGGGGTATCGAAAATATCTACGGCCAAGGGAGAATTCTAGAAACACACAACTTTCAGCATACCACCAAGATTTAAAGGCATAAAATTCCCCAGATCCTATTCAGTAGGGGTCCCTACTGAGACAGGAGGAACATCCCTAAGGTCCCTTCCATAATAAAGAACAAGAAGGGTCTAAAAATAAAGAGCAGGCAGAGGTGAGGAAGGATAGCTAAACCAAGATAGGGATAATATGGTTGAGCACTGGTGCAAACTGCTCCCTGTATGAGTACTTGAGGTGGAGATGGGTCTTTCTACAACTACCTGATGAGTGGAAGAGAGGAAACTCTTACCTCCTGAAAGATACTGCTTTGAGTTGGTGGTTTGGGAAACATCCAGAGACATGATGTGTCGTATTCAACACTAGAGGAGACCTCCATTTGATAGCACATCCCAGGAAATGTTAAAATCCTGACGTAAATGTTAAAATCCTGACGTAAAACAGATGGTCCAGGATACCATATTACTGTTCCAACAGAAGCATGCCTCCTGGGAACATGGTCCCCAGACGCTCAGCGTTTGGAGAAAACAGTAATGACAGTGCTGGCATCATCGAACAGGAAGAGGCCCCCCACACTGAACTCCTCCCTGATACTGATGATCAGAATTGTGTGTTGTGATTCAAAACTCAGTGTAGTTCATCATAGTACTAAAGAAAAACTACACGATCATTTCAGTAGATGCAGAAAAAGCATTCAACAAAATTCAACATCCAGTCTTGATTTTTAAAACCGTCAGCAAACTTGGAAGGGAAGGGAACTTCTCCAACCTAATAAAGGGCATCGGTGAAAAACACACAGCTAACATATACTTAGCAGTATAAATACTTTCCTCTTAAGATCAGGAAAAAAAGCAAGGAAGTCCATTCTGGGGTCTCTAGCCAGTGCAATAAGGCAAAAAAAATGAAGAAAAAGGCTTCCAGATTGGAAAGAAAGAAGTAAAACTATCTCTCTTCAGGTATCTCATTATTTAAAATATTGATTATATGCTGAAATAATAATGTATATGTTTTGGGTTAAAATATATTTTATAAAAGGATTGTATGATTTAGAGAGATGCCTCAGAACTGCTCTTATGAGTAATTTTTCATCAATAAGAGATACAGTCATTTAAAAAAATGTTCTGGGTGTCTCTCATGGTAATTGACAGACTCGTTTGTATCAGGAAAGAGAGAATAAACATTTCAGGAGACCACTCCTAGGGATGTGGGTTCATGATGACTGGAGGGACTGGAAATGAGCCCCTGCTCTCTTATTTTCTTGCTAAAGACAGCTGCTGATTGCATGCTATTGCCAGCTTTGCACAGAGGAACAGGGCTCCTGTCCTCTACTGCCAGAGATCTCAGGAAGCAATATAGGGGGCAGTTTTATTTGAAGACATCTTTCAGCCTATGCTAAGGAAGAATTCAGTTTTCATTCTGATGGTGCACTGGTTTAAATATCATGGTGACCAGTTACTAACAATATAATGCAGGGACCAGTAATAATGAAAATGAAATAGCCTGAGTAAACCTAGACTCCACAGCCTCCATCCTTGAACATTTAATTTTGAGATGTAAGAAGTTAAGGTCAGCAAAATAAATGACAAAAATATCACTTGGAACCAGCTGACAGCACGGATAGGAGTATAGCCAGATGAGACATTATTCTATTAAGTCTAAACTCTCAGGAAGGAAGAGAAAGTCAGATTAGACATGAGGACACAATTTCACATCCAGACATTTATTTTCCTGACGCAAATCACACTCTCCCAGAAGAGACTCCAGGCTGGAAAAAAAAGAAAAAAAAAAACCTGTCTGGTCTGGACACAGAGTACCCTGGGCTCATCACTGAAGAGCAAGTAGACTGTCAGCTCCCCTGGGGGCTCCTCAAACTACCGTCAGAGGAGCCAAGGAGGGGCGGAACTGCTTCTGCTCAGAGTTGGCCTGTGGGCTCTCTGCTTCCCAGTAGCTTATGGGTCAGCAGGGCAGGCCCAGAGAAATGGAACCCTTCTCACCATGCACCAGCAACCCAAGTCTATCTGACATACATTCTGAAAGTTATTTTCTCCCATGGCATCCATCCTCCAGGATCTCAGAAACATATTCCCCAGAAACATATCACCAGGCATAACCAGACAAGCGTTAAGTCTGGGAAGACAAGCATAGCACACATCTCAAGCTAGAAAATACACCAGACTCACGTTTTTACCTCAAAAGATACGTTGAAGCTCAAGCAAGGTGTCATTGTGGTGGCTGGAACAGGTACAGAATTCTGCTCCACGTTTCCAGACTGGGTCCCAGCTAGGCAGAGCAGAAAGTGCAGCTACTGACCACCAGGAGCACTCTCCCCTCAGCTTGTCTGGGTCGATCATGTTGCTGGTGGTGTCAAAAGCAAAAAGGTTAAGGGACGTCTAGCTGCAACCTTCCTATATTCAATCTGCATGTCCACGTGCACTTTCCAGCAGGAGTACCCTATACCTTGTGGTCTAAAAGCAACCATCAGCTTAGCGAATAGATTTACATCCAACTTGGGTGGACCACCCTTCAATAGGATGGAGATCTGATTCATGTTCTGGGATGATCTGTTCCCCCCAAATATATTTTTGGACAGAGTAATCAAAACCTGTGGAAAAAGGATCCCACAGATTAAGGAAGGCTGTCACCTGAAGGTGCCACCACATTAAGGTATGAACCCATTGGAAGATGATCTCATGGCAGCATGAAGTGTCAGAGACCTGAGATCAAGGTGTGCACCTTGGGAGAGAACCTGAGGGACCCAGGTCGTAGTACAGAAAATGTGTCACGTGAGGTACATCTAATTTTACATCCTGAAACAATCCATTCTCATCTATTATTTTGAGGGGTTAGAAGAGAATGAGTTTTTAAAATGGAAATCATCCTTTGAATACAACGAGGTAAATTATTGCAAATTTTCGGCAACCAAAGGTATATAGGCAGGCTTTGCAGAAGAGAGAGGTAGGGGTAAGTCTGGATGGGATCTGGGGACTCTGTAAAACTCTTCCTGTGGTGGAGGCTTTTCCCCTCTCCTAGGAGGATGGTGAAGGAAAGCCTGGCTTCTGTAGCCACCGCACCTGTCCTTTCTGCTCAAAGGGAAACCCAGGGGCTCCTGGAGAGATGGGCTGCCTCTCCCAACACCTTGCCTTCTCAGGCCCTCGTTTTCATACAGTCAGATCTCGGCTGCACAGGGGATAAATAGGAGGTAACCACAAACAAGGCGGCAGACAGAGGGTGTGTAAATGACTGGATGCTTGTCCCTCAGGTGAGTATTACAATGGTATTATAATGAGAGGTATATAATGGTATTGAGAGGTATTATAATGGTTCCTCAGAAAGTCCCCTGGATTGAGCCCAGTCACTTCTATGGTGACCAGCTCAGTAGTACCCAATCCAGTGGCTGCTCCTACCATCCCCCATCTCCGGCTCACTCCTCCCTTCCCTGGGCTTCCTGGGATCACTTCAAGTACCAAACAAAACAGACAGTGAAGTAGACTGCTGAAGAAGTTCACCCCCAAATCCTCAGACTCTTGAACATGTTATATGACAAGGGAGAATTAAGGCACAGATGGAATTAAGGCTGCTGACCTCAAATTAAGGAGATTATCCTGGGCACCATGTAATCACAAGGGTGATGAAGAGGATAAAGTAGAAGCAGGATTTGGGAGTAGAACTGAGATCTGTTTCAAGATGCAAGGTGAACTTTGATCTTCAGAGTCAGGACTTCTTTTTCTTCAAAGATGGGGTCCAAGGTATGAAAAGCAGGAAAGCCTTAGAAGGTGGAAAAGGAAACAAAACATCTTCTAGAAAACCAGAAAGGAGCACAACCCCAGCAAACCTGATTTTATCTGAGTCACACCCATTTCAAACTCTGATCTCCAAGACTGAAAGATAAAATAGATTTTGATTTCAGTGGAAACTTGGTTATTTGTTACAGAAGCCATAGAAAATACAGTACCTATCCACGTATCTTATTTCAGATTCTACATTCAGTGGAATCCATACTAACTCCCTGAGGTTTATTTTACATTTCAAAAAATAGGATTCATAAATATTGTTTCCCTGGCAGCACTGATCAAGAAGAATACAGTCATAGAAAGTGCAACATACCTTCTTAGCAGCCCAACCTCCAGTATGGAAAGGGTATTAACATTGTTCATTGAAGGCATTTATGCTTCTACAGCACTTGAAGTTTACATTCAAAGACTTAAATTACTAAAGTTTACCCATGAAAAAATAGATATTATCCAGGTTTTCTGTGAAAGGCACTAAATATTAGAAACCTTCCCACAAAGTGTTCTCTGGGTCTACTTAACTACCTTCTTGGATTCTGCCATAGGTTGAAGAAATATACTAATCATATGCAAATTATTCTTTTGAAGAGGAAAAGCCTGAAGAGTTTTCAAAAGGGCGCTTTTCCCTGATGACCAAGGGGACTAAGACGCTGGTCATCCTCAAGTTTTCCTGCAAGTTCTTTCTGACACATGGCTCTGCACCATCTCTATCCTCCCCTAGGACAGCCACCCTAAAGGCCCTCTGGATCACCTGGCCAAAGAAACATCACCAAACACACACCTGAAGGTGCTGAGCTCTTGGAAAGCAAGACCACCTGCTGTTTGCTCATCACACAAGGCAGAGCTGGCTCACAATCTGGTCCACTGGCCTGGCAGGCTCAGGATCTCAACACCGAGGTGACGGGATTGACTCAGAATCCTGCCCCCTGGCTTAGAGAACATGAGCCTCCCTGCCCCCAGGAGAAGGTGCTGGTGTTGAGTGATCAGCACTGTCCCCAGACTTTCTGGGACGTGTTTCAGTTGGTACCGAAGGCACTGAGAAAGAAAGGCAAGGCTTCCACTGTGAGCTCCTTGCATTCAAGCCTTTGTTTCCTTTGGGCACATTTCCGAGATGCAGCACTTACCAGTGACTGTTCCGAGAAACGACGAGAACAGATTTAAATCTGGCCCATCAAGGAACACCTGCTGCTCACAAGTGGGTGCTGTGACTTGGGGGAGTCTATTCTGCTCAACCGTCTGGAGGGAATTAGACAGCAGAGACAGAGCCCCAGTGCCGTTGTAGGTGGTCTAACTGACACTGATGACACATCAGCTCCCAGGCATCAGGGAACAGTGTCTCCTCCTGTCTGGAGTCTACAGGCTAGAAATAGGAAACACACTTCTTAGTGCTCCCTTAGTCTTGGATGCCCAGTGAGCAGGGGTCACATGGGGATTGGGAGTTGTGCACCAGACCTGCTACCACTGGCAAGGCAGCTGTTCCTTGTCTAATAAAAAAAAAATGGTTGGGTTTCAGGTCTCCATATGCAGCCACTTCCAAGTCCTAACGGAAGGGAAGGCCAGAGGGTGGGATGTGGGACAGGATGACCCTGACTGTAGTAAGTGGACTTCAGTTTACAGGGGCTCAGTCTCTGGCACTGGACTGAGAACTCTCCTGGCTCTAGGCTGTGGAATGACCCTGCATGTTGGAACAACCTGAAGCCAAGAAGGTGAAACTTGAAGACACCTCTCAGGACAGAGATGCTCTGTGGAAGCCAGGCAGTGATTGTATCAGGACCACACAGGATGCTCCATCCACGTCTCAGTGGCAAGCCTTCACCTGGCCCCGTGAAATTGAGCCTGTGTTACCAGCAGTTGCCAAAACAGTGTATTTTGGCCCCTATTACTGAAGCACCTTTTATATCTACAAAGATGTATCTGATTCTGTTAGGAAACTCTTAGTATATTGGATCCAATTTTACAGTTTTCATGGCCTGGACAATAAAGCCCTCAGCCCAACTAGACAGTTATGAACTACAGACATTACCAGAGGGCTATTGTCCGTTCAGTCTCGGTGCTCACCTTAAGCAGATGAATCACCATAGGAACCAGAATTGCAGCTGGAAGTGCCCCTCTCTGGGACCTCACCTTATGCCCTGAATGTAGCATGTGTGGGAGAAATGTAGATCTGGCTACACGAATCCTCTGGGGTGGGGGAGGCCCCAGTGTGCCAGGCTCCAGGAGGGACTTGACTGTGAGTCAATCTGGGAGGAACTCTGAGTGTGAAATGAGGACATTACCCCTTGAGCATCGGAAGAGAAGAATGCCTATACTCCAGATTATTAAGAACACTGTTTTCATACCTTCTTATGTGTCCACTCTGTAATTACTGGTGGAAAAATTAGAGAATGGTAAGGCAAAGGAACAGAAGGTTTTCATTTCAATCACTCAAACACCCCACCTCAGGGGCACCCACAGTATAGGGTGGAGGAGGTACAGACTTTCAGACTTTTAGACTCAGGGTTTCCTTCACGGTCTTGACTAGTATTCAAACACTTAATGAACCCACATTCTCAAATTCATCACTGCTAATGGAAAAAGGAATCCATATACCAAAGAGGCTGCCAGAAAGGAGAAGAGTCTTGGTAGATACTGGAGTCTCCACCCTCAGGAAGACCTAAGATCTCTTTAAAGGACTTCTAACTGTGGGATGAATTGGGAAATTGGGATTGACATATATACACTACTATGTATAAAATAGACAACTAATGAGAACCTACTGTATAGCACAGAGAATGCTACTCAGTGCTCTGTGGTGACCTAAATGGGAAGGAAATCTAAAAACAGAGGGGGTACATGCATAACTGATTCACTTTGCTATACAGCAGAAACTAACATAACATTGTAAAGCAACTATACCCCAATACAAATTAATTTTTTAAAAAGGACTTCTAACTGAATCGGGACCACCCAGAATAATCGCCCTTTTGACAGCTTAAAGTCAACTGATTTGGGACCCCAATTACATGTGAAAACTCCATCATGCTTGCCATGCAAGGTAATCTAATTATGGTCCTAACACCAGGGGGCAGAGAGCCTGGGGCCATCTGAGAATTCTGCCCACAACAGCAAGTTCCCTGCTAGTACCATTTTACTTAAGCCACTGACAGCAGTGAAAACCACACTTTCTGCTCTCCAAGGGACACCAATTGAGGCAAGATGTGAAGTGTAGGAAGGTAGTGACTTCAGAGCCCACATGACAAAGGAAACTGAGGCAGACAGAGAAACTTAGAAGTGAACCCGCTGATTGAACTACTGTATACCCCAAGAAGTCTTCTCAGCTGTAAAGACCATGCAGCCCCAATGGGCTCACTGTGGCTTTACTGACAGAGAATTGAAGGATGTCTCCACCCAGATTGGCTACCAACTCTCAACTCTGATAGGCTGCTAATTCAAGCATGGCTGCATCAAATGGAGAAAAGAGTAGCACAAAATTGAGCAATGATCATCGAACGCACCAACCAGACAGTTTCAGAGCAGAAAGAAGAGGTTTCCTTACACAACTGCAAATATTTGCCCTGTGAGTCCTAGAATTTCTGATGCTTATGACCCTGATATGTCCACACTTCCGGCACCTGGACGGGCTGACGCCTCTATTTGGAATTCATCATGGGATTCTCTACCTCAGGATGACCAGCGGACACGTCTGGGGATCACAGGACCCTGATGGATCTCCATTTTATGAGACAGATCAACTTGCACAACCCTACCCTCTCAGGGAAGATGATCCCAGCATCCTAGATAATATCTCTTTGCATTGTCCCACCTGATAGGAGGTGCCACCCATCTTCAGTATGGCTTGTGATCCAGCTATGCAAATCCTGACAAAGGACTGATCAATAGAACGACATTTCCAAAATCTTTAATGTGTACTTCTGAGTCTAAACAAAACAGAGCTCAAGAAATTATTTCAGTTTAAGAAAAAAAAATTCCCACCTCATCCCTTCTTCCATACACAGACCTCTGGACAGAAGTCAAAGCAACAGTGCTTTGGGAAGACTCCCTTTAGAGCATCAGCACAGGGTCAAGTCAGGCCATGCCCCTGGGCTAGGCTCTGCCAAGATTCCCATACAAGAAAAGTCTCAGTCTCCCTTCTGACTCAACCACTGAGTGTCCAATGGGAGGACAGGATGGCCTCATTAAAAATAATGGGAGCCGGGCTTCCCTGGTGGCACAGTGGTTGGGGGTCCGCCTGCCGATGCAGGGGACATGGGTTCGTGCCCCGGTCCAAGAAGATCCCACATGCCGCAGAGCGGCTGGGCCCGTGAGCCATGGCCGCTGAGCCTGCACGTCCAGAGCCTGTGCTCCGCAACGGGAGAGGCCACAACAGTGAGAGACCCGCGTAACGCAAAAAAAAAAAAAAAAAAAAAGACAGGCGTAACATTATCAAGGTCCCTTCCATAATCAATGGCAGGAAGGACGTACAAATAAAGAGTAGGCAGGTATGAGGAAGGGCTGCTAGATGAGGACAAGGATAATATGGCTGAGCACTGGTGCAAGCTGCTCCTTGTATGAGTAATTCAGGTGGAGATGGTCTTCCTGCAACCATCCAATGTGTGGGAGAGAGAAAACTTACCTCCTGAAAGACACGGCTTAGAGTTGGTAGTTTGGGAAATAGTGACATGATGTCATATTCAATACTAGAGGGAGACCTCTATCTGATGGCCCATCCCGGTAAATGTAAAGGGTTAAAACCCGGAGCGCTAATGGTTGGACCCAGGGGTTTGTCCAGCACACATGATATCATCTTACTGCTCCAACAGACCTACTCCTTCTGGCCACGTGGTCCCCAGATTCTCAGTGTTGGAAAAACAGTAAGAACAGTGCTATCATCCCAACAGCTAACAGGAAAAGGCTCCCCCATGCTGAATTCCTCCTTCATTGTGATGATCAGGATTGTGTATTTTGGAGAGATGTCTCAAAACTAATCAATTAGAGATTTTTCATTATTATTATTTTAGAATTTTGGTTTTTTTATTTTTTGGCTGTGCAGCTTGCCAAATCTTGGTTCCCTGACCAGGGATCAAACCTGGGCCCCGGCAGTGAAAGTGCTGAGTCCTAACCACCGGACCGCCAGGGAATTCCCTGAGATTTTTCATCTTTAAATGATAAAGTAACTTTTCCATTTTTTTCTGGTGTTTCCTATGATAAGGAACAGACTTCTCTGTGTCAGCTAAGAGATCCTCAGCACAAGCATTTCAGGAGACCACTCCTAGGGATGTGGGTTCATGATGACTTGAGGGGCTGGAAATGAGCCCCCTGCTCTCTTACCTTCCTTTGAACACACCTGCAGCCCCCATACCACTGCCAGCTCTGCAGAGAGGAACAGGGCTTCTGTCTTCTACTGCCAGAGATTTCAGAAAGATTGGTGTGGTCATACCTCACAGTGAATTTTGACTCACAGACGTCGTTCAGGCTATGCTAAGGAAAAATTCAATTTCCATTCTGACAGTGCACTGGTCTAAATATCATAATGACCAGTCACCAGCCATAGAAATCAAAACCAGAGACCAGTAATGACGATGATGAAATAACCTGAGCAAATCGAGACTTTTAACGTCCATCCTTGGACATTTAATTTTGAGCTGGTAAAGGAAAGGCCAGGAAAATAAAGGGGAAAAAACACACAGATTCAGCTGACAGCACTGATACAAGTTGTAACTCGATGGGACATTATTATAGCAGCCCACAATGAAAAAGACTGAAACACTATTAAGATTTTTTTGTCATTGGTGTAATGTTTTAAATTCTTGGGGCTGGTAGGAGGATCCAGTAAAGCAAAGGATGTAAAAAAAGAAAAAAGTTCTCAGGAAGAACACTCAGAAGAGACATGAGGACCCAATTTCAAACATTTTTGAAACATTTGAGGACATTTTCATGGTGGGAATCACTATTTCCCAGAGGAACTCAGCCCGGGCTAAAAGGATTACACTCCATTTCCAGGTGTAGTCTGAAAACAGAGCGCACTGGGTTCACACTGGCTTCACTACTGGAGACTAAGTGGACCCTCAGCTCCACTCAGGGCTCCTAGGATTTTACTGCCAGAGAATCTAAGATGTGGTGGGAGTAGTTCTCAGAGCTGGCCTGTGAGGTCTTCCCTTCACATCTGCCGATGGTCAGCAAGTAGCCCAGAGAAGTGGAACCCCTGCCACCATGCATCCACAAACAGCAAATCTGACACACATTCTGAAAGTTATTTTCTCTCATAGCATCCATCCTTCAGGACCTCGGAAACATATTCCCCAGAAAAAAATGTCACCACGCACAACCAGTAAAGGGATATGTCTGGGAAGGCACAAACATAACATATATCCCCGCCCAGAAAATATGGTAGACTCATTTCTATCTCAGAGGATACACTGAAGTCCAAAGAGGGTAACACTATGGTGACAGAAAGAGTTTCAGAATTCTGTTCCATGTCTTCAGACAGAGCCCAGCTACCCAGAGCAGAAAGTGTTGCTGCTGACCATCATAATCGATATCCTCATTTTGGCTGGGACAATGTTCTGGTGGTGCCCAGGGCATGGAAAGAAAACTTCAGGGGCATCTGGGTGCAACCTTCCTGTATTCAAGCCTTTACTTCCTATGTGCACTTTCCAGAAAGCATGTCTGACACCTCAAGGTCTAACAGCATTCCATCAGCTTACAAATAGATTTCCATTAACCCAGGTGGACAATCCTTCAACAAGATGGGGATCTGTTGAATACATGTTCATGATTGAGCTCTTCCCCTCAAATACATTTTCAGACACAGAAACCAAAACCAATGCAAAATGGAAACACAGATCAAGGAAGATGGCAGATGAAGGCCCCACCACATTAACATATGGAACCTATACTGATTAAGACAGTGCACTGCCATGGGGTCAAGTTCACAAGATTGAAGAGCTAGCTGAGGGGTATGAGCTATGGGGAAAGACCTAAGTGGCCCAGGCCTGTCACAAATGCTGCCATGTAATCAACAACCAGTGAACGTGCCTGGGAGTAAATTGGAGCTGAACTCCCTTACAGGACATCCAAAAGGTTAATGACTTCACCCAGAGCTCCACAAATACTCATGAATGCACAGAATCCTTCTGATACATAAAGAACAAGAACGTCAGTCACACAAATGTTAGCGTACGACCCAGGATGCGTCCAGCAGGGCTGACAGGACGAGAATCACACTCCAAAATGAGATTCCTCAGGCAGCTGTGGAAGTCTTTAACCTGAGGAAAGGGTTGGACTAGTGACAGCACTGATTAACAAAAGTAGACCCTGCAGGCAGTGCAGCTGCAAAAGGGTTTCAAACCCATCTCACACGTCCTCCTGATTCAGTCCTAGGAGGTTCAATGGGAAGGCAGCACCTCCCAGTCCAGGCTTCACCAGAATCCATGGGGCTGCAGAAGAAGATGCAAATGTCATAGTGTGGTATAAACAAACTCCTCTCCACAGACGAGCATCATTTGCTCATATTCAAGTGAGGGACAGTTTTGAGAAGCTCAAGGATTGTGGATGAAACTCCCTTACAAAGACTGAAGGTAATACGATTTTTTATAATAAACTAATCCTAAACGAATAGGAACATGGCAAAGTGTGTTCCAAGAAGAGGATGTCTATGTAGTAAAGTGTATACCATTAGAAATGAGTCACTGATAGATTCCATCCCTGTGAGAATATTTCAGTATAACACCTCAATATCCATTCTGCTGCAATACAGGAATGAGATATTGTAGATTTCTTTCACAATATTTTTTCTTGGCAAACTCATATCAAATTTTAGATAATATAACAACATGATTTTATATTCCTGGATGGAAAATAATGTCTGAAAAGAAAGGAAAAGCACCCTTAGGAATCAGGGTAAGAAAACAAATCTCATTTATCAGTGCTCTAAGGTACTTGATCCTGGCTGACATTGTTGAGAGACAGAGATAACAAGGGAATGGGATTCGAGGTCTAGAAAGAATCTCATCTCAGGAGAGGAAAATAGATGCCCTCACAAGAAGATGGATGATGGAGACCTCAGCTGTGGTGTATGAATAGCCTTGCTAGAGTAGACTAACATGTCCCTTTTCTACTGAAAGGAGAACCCAGGAGGTTTGTCATTCTTCTGGAAAGGGTGGTTGGGGTTTGTGTCAGAGGACAGGGTGCTCCATGATACATCTTCCAGACCTTGTTTTCAGCACATCTGTGGAGGACAGCACCACGCCTGTTGCCTACATTTCACCAGATGACCTTGCTGTGATGGGTCAGGTTCTGTCCTAAAGCTTTCCCCAAACTTTTCCAAGAGAGCTCAGTGCAGGCACAAGGTCCTTGTTAGATGTGCAGGAAGGAAATTACCTCATACGGTGGGGTGGATGGAATTGGTGGTGAATCCTTGGATTCCAGTCCTTCCAGCGAGGACATCCTGTGATACATTCTACATGGTTCTTCACGGGGTCCCATTAGGAGTGAGACACAGGGAGAAGTGACAGCTCAATGCTATGTTTGTTACTGGTACTTCTCCCCATCCAGTCCCACATTCACCTCACTAACTTGTGTGCGACCTGGGATCACTTCCAAATAAGATATCTGGCCCAAGTGCAGGTGTCAGCTTCTGAACTCAAGGAATTGAACTAAGACATTAAGATTCCACTTCTTATTTCTAAAACGAACACGCTTTTGTTTTGTTGAAATGAATGATGAGGACAGAGTGATGCGAAGAGGGGGGCAAAATGATGGAGAGTTTGAGGAAAATAAGGAAGACATGACAAGAACTTGGAATCGCAGGAAAGAAGATGACTAATTTTAATCTCCCCTACTGTCTGGGCCATGCTACCATCCTCTCTCAGACCTGGCTGTTATTAATTGAACTCTGATCTTCCCATTCCATCTGTGTTGACCTATAAAACTTGGGGCACCTTGGAATGTGCACTCTGCAGGAACCAACAGATATACCTACTGATGATAGGTACCTGATTTGGACATCTCAGACTTCCTTTTCAACTCTCCAGGACCCACTTATCCCCTCAAATGCAGATCAGGACCATAATGCCAAAATATCTCTTAGCGAGAATGTCTAGCCCACTGGATACCTCTTAGAAAATACAACAGCAAAAATGCTCCGAGCATGCCTCTCCCATTTTTCTCTGTCATTCTTAAAGTAGCCACTCATGGCCTCAGTCTTGAGGACATTGAAAGAGGCAAAGGAAACCACTAGCTTTTACAGGCAGGATCTTGAAGGTCAGATATAACTCATACCACATGACCAGAACTTGATTTCCCTGCTGTGATTCTTTAGCTGGGATCAGGGAACTATCTTTATCCTAGTTGACCCCAGAGGAGCTAATGTGATCCAGCAAGACAACTTATGGGGATAAAGGCTCCTCTGAGGTCTACTCCTCAGGTCAGCTACCTCCACAGTCTTCCCCTAGTTTGGGCAACACAGGGTAGATTAGTTACTAAAGGTGGTCAAAGCAGAAATCCAATTTATAAAAGACACCATAAACCTGTCCCCAGATTTAGAAGGAAGGGACATACCTTCATTTCTACTTCACAGGAGAATTGCTGTGCTTCATGAAAGAGGAATTTTGTCTCTTCATAAAAACTGTTTTTTAACAAGGAGACAATTCACTCTCTGCTCATCTACATTTTATTGGCACTAGTTAGAGAGCAGTGCTGTTGAAAAGCCATCTCTGACCAGAAGAATGCTAAGAAACACATCTTCACGGCCACCACCAGATCTAAACCCAAAAAAACACCTTATGGACATTATCAAACCTAAATTCACACCTAGAAGTGAGGGACCCCCATAGGACAGGAGTAAAGTCACCAAGATACCTCCTATTTATTATGTAAGATAAGGAAAAGTAGCTACATCAAAACGACAAAATGTACATTATCACTGGTGTTAACTGTTGTGAAGGAGTTGTAGAGATCTCAATGAGGTCCTCTTTATCTCACTGGCATCATACATTGTCAAAGTTTTAAGTCACATGAGAGATTTAAAAAGCTCTGAAAAGGGCTGTAGTGGGAAATAACCACACTTCGGGTGATTCACTAACCACTTGGTGACCACAGCCAATGACTTGTGCCAATGACTAGGCAGCAGAAATTTACATCCTAGGTCCCACCTATGGCCCCATAGGACTATTCAGCCAAGCAGCTATTATCTCACTGCTCCAAACAGACCCATGGCTACTGAGACCATGAATCCCCAGATGCTCAGTGGCTGGAGAACCCAAGAAGGACCAGACCAGTTCTCTCAGCAGTTAATAGGGAAAAACCTCCACATAAAATGCTTCTTCAACTATAAAGGTGAGGGCTGTGTGTTTTGTGGAAGACGCTCACAGGCTCCTATCTGATATTTGCCATCTTTAAGTTTTGCCACTATAGTTAAGACTATCTTTGTTCAGCCAAAGAGAATCAGACACACAAGCAAGATAGTTTCAGGAGATGCTCGTAGAGATGTGGGTTAGAGATGAAAGATAGAAATTGAAAATGAACTTCCTGCTCCCTCATCTTCCTGCTGAAGGATCAACAGCCTGTCATGGTCATCTCAGTTTTGGACAGACACAGGAGCTCTTATCTTCTACTGACCAAGATTTTTTAGAGCAAGTGTGGGTGGTTACAACCTTCCAGTTCATTTTGTTTCTAAGGCTTTCTTCATACTACATAATGGAGGACTCACTTTCCATCCTGAAAGTGGCACACATGAAAGTGACCAGTCACCAGCAGTAGGATCAAGGAACAAGAGACAAATGATGACAAAGATGAGTAGCTGAAGTGAAGGTAGTCTGAACAGCCCCATCTGAATCAATTAATGATGAGCTGCCAGCAAAGGTCAGTAGACAACAGAAAACGGATGCATAGTACTAGGAATCAAGGTGAAATGCATTGATTGGACCAGACCATGCCCAGACCATGTCACAAAGCCCAACATTGTAGAAGACTCAAAACAGGCTTATAACTCTGCTCTCTATGTCATGAGTAAAATTTTGGAATACACACCAAGAGGCCATTACAAGTTCAGAAATCTGTTCCCAAGGACTCATTAACAACAGGAACTGAGGACCTCAGATAGTTTCCCAAGGAAAGCATCAGCAAGAATAAACCAAATAGGCTAATGTTCAGAAGGTATGACCAAGAGCTGCTTCTCCCACCCAAAAATGTCTGTCTTATTTTTGTGACAAAGGACAGTTATTTCCAACAGTGTGGGACTGATGATTTCAGAATTCTGCCCATGTCTCCCAGACAAGCCTTAGCTGCACACAAAAGAAGGTACATTCTTGTCCATGATAAGCACTGTCTCCCATCTCTCTGGAACATTCTTACTACTCTTGGTGTCAAAGGCTTTCAAGAAAAAAGGCTAGTGGGCATCGGATATCAACCTTCTAGCACTTATGTCTTTATTTCCTCTGGGAAAATTTCAAGGAACAGCTTTGAGAGCTGAGACACCACAGCTTTGGAGGACTTCCAGGTAGAGAACAAAATGTATTCAATCCAGGTGGACGTCACCATAGTCAGTCAGAAAACTGAAATATTTTAAATCTAGCATCCCAGTGAATATATATGTTCAGGAAGAAGAGTCACCATAGGAACTCAAAGATCCAAGAAAGTACTTAAATGGCACCATATTCTAAAGAACACTATACTCTATCAAGAGATTAATAGATCAAGAAATTAACACAGAATGAACATCGTCAAAGACACAAGGGTGGATATTTCCCAAAGAATTCATGCACATAATACAGATAGAAATATTCAGGATAAATATAGTACTGTGTAAAAATACATGGAATCAAGAGTAGAATGAATGTGGTTGACGATCAAATGAAGGAACTCTGAAAAGGCATCAGGAAAAGATGAAGGCTAAAGTATGGAAGACAAGGGGACAAAATTTTTTCATGTCACTCACTCAAACACCCTCATTCCAGGGGCCGCCAGAGTACAGGGTAAAGAACACAAATGCATTCATGCGTTTGTGTTCAGGATCCCATCCATGGCCATAAATTGCTGTTAGTGCACCTAGAGCTCCTGTTGTGCTCAGACAGCTCATCTAACTGAGTTACAGCAAACTTCCTTAGGAACAGCAGGAAGTAATGGACAGTTGTTCTTTATATGTTTACAAAATATATTTCTATCATTATAAAATGTCATCCTTCTTAATGGGGGCATACATTTAGATCTAGATTCTATGGAGAAGTCAGGACTGAGTGTGGTACTAAATTAGACAAATTGGCTTTTTTAAAAACTAAAGAAACCTGGAACATCCAGGGTTGAATTCCTCATGTAGTCAATCCTGGAACATTGTGGATCATACAAAGGATCAAAAACCCTGGAATTAGCCCTTTTGTTCCTCTTCTAAATGCATTAATCCAGAAGAACCATGGGACTGGGTTTACAGAGGGAACAATTTCAGATGAAAAATCACCTATTTAGAGAAATTGGACCAAGGATAAAATAACCAGTCATGGAAGAGAAGTAAGGTTCTGTGGCCCCTGATGAAGGCAAGCACCTGCAACATGACTTGTCTGGAGGCCAGCAAGCTACAGTCTCTGTCTCTGCATCAGAAGAAAGCATCAGGCAAACTGTTCAAGTCCTTCAATTCACCTTCAATCAACTCACCCCTAGAGGGAAATTCAGGGCTGCTTCCATTAAAAGGACACACTTGTGTCAAGCGAGTCTGAGAACCAGGTGTGAAAAATGACAGGCATGAGTATTCAACACCAAGGGAAAAAAATACTTCAAATTTGAACTGCTGTAAAATTTCAGAATACCAGGAAGAGAACAGTTAATCCTAAGATGCGAAAAAGAGGCCACATGAAACATTCTTCCTATCTTCACTCAGAATGGTATATGGAGAAAGAGGGCTAGGGCCCCACAAGGAAGACTAAGGCCATAGCCTCCTAAAATTGTAACCACTTGAGATTTTGAACATCTAAATAATGTTGAGCATTTAAAAAATATATCCATGGAGTAGCCAGCAATGGTGAGTAATAGTTTACTCAAAGCAAGAAGATGGAAAATGGACATTTGAAATGCCTTTCCCCGCCAAAGATTCCTGAGTCAGATCTAAAGTTCTGCAGGTGTCTGAGCATCAAGAGGAGAGGGAAGCCTTGAACAGAATTTGTAGGGAGCAACACTTTTGTAACCACAGAATTTTCCTGCTTTATACTCTTATTCCTCCTTTACCCTCACACCCCAACAAGATAATCAGGGCTGGTTCCATTAAGAATACACACCTGTATCAATACCTCCAGGAAATTATTTTAGGAGCTCAACCTAAGACCATCAGGGCGGAGAGAAAGTGCTTTCTCAGAGGTAAGGTCTATCAGTAGGCCAGTCCTGCACACAGCATGGGCATTCTGGGACTGAACCTCAGTCCTTCACCCCCTCCCCCGCCCAAGGAACCCCATGCCACAGATAGCTGAACTCCTGCCACTTAAGAGCCATGGGTGTGGGTGTCTAGGGGAGAAGATCTAGTTGACCCGGGCCCATGATAAACACTGCCCATGTAATCGACATTCACTGAGAACTGAATACATATAAATTGGAGCAGTCACCTCCTCTAGGGCAGATGTATAATAAGACAACTAACCAGGACCACTCCAAATATGCAAAAAGATAGGACCCTTTTTAGAAATGTAGGAACAAGAATATCAGGCAGATAAAGTTAAAGACCAAGTTTGTGTCTATCAAGGGCTCAGATGGTGGGCATTACCCCACCCACCCCAAAAGACCTGTATACAGAAGTCAAAACAACATAGTTTGCAAAAGACTCTTTAGAGCATCAGAGCACACACCCTGGGTTAGATTCTGTCAATATGAGGTGGTAAAGAGGGAAGAGATATGGGAACATATGTATATGTATAACTAATTCACTTTGTTATAAAGCAGAAACTAACACACCATTGTAAAGCAATTATACCCCAATAAAGATGTTAAAAAAAAAATGAGGTGGTAAAAAAAAAAATCTCAGTCCTTTTGTCTTAACCATGGAAGTTTCAGGTGAAAGAGAGAATGGCCTCATTAAAAATAATGGGAGGTGAAGGAGAAGGTGGAAGTTTAGAGGACAGATTCCAATCTTTCCTTTCCAAATAGCACACATGATTGCAATGCCATTTAATTCCAGCAAGAAAACAAGGCAATGAACCTCCACTCACTGCCTGGACAGCAGGAAGCCCCTCCTAGATGGGGCTGTTTCTCTTCCTAACACTGTGATGCATTCAATTCCAGCTTGCAAATGATGTCTGAAAACCATCATCTTGGGGTACAGGGTAATGAGTGGGTGCTGTGGAGGCACGAGCACAGACTATAGTATGTTCCCCTGATTTGGAGGTGATAACACCCTAACTCCACCTCTAGGACCATCTTCTCCCGTCAAACGTGGCTCAGGGTCATGTATAGGAAGCAGTTCTTTGCTGGGATGGACTAGCCCAATGGACATCTTTTAGAAAATGCTCCAGCAAGAATGCGCAAGGGACACTCTTCTGCTTTAGCTCTGCCAACCCTGGAAGGGTTCAATCTTAGCCTCAGTCAATAACAAGGATAATGGAGGACAAGGTGATTCCACATCCATTAAAGAGCATGACCTGAAGGTCAGTCATCACTTCCATTTACATCCAAGGTCCAGTACATAGCTAAGTGACAACAGCTAACTGAAATGAGACATGGAAATCATCTTTGTTCAGACTGAGTCTCGAGGAACTCAGGTGGGCCTGTCAGATAAGCTATAGGAAGAATACAAGCTCCTTCTCTATGGCCCCTCCTCAGGACAGTGACCTGTAAGGTCTGCTCTTGGATCAGGCAGCATAGGTCAGGTTACCTCCCAAGTACAAACCCAACTGGCAACAAAGCACACAATGGCCGTCCCATCTTCCAGTCATGCCCAATTTTTAAAGGTTTCATTCAAAAGATACTCTAAGATTTAGGGGGAGGGGTGTAAGCCCCACACACTCCTCAATGGGGGAGAGGAGTGCTTGAGGGAAGAAGAGAACAGGTGTCCTCACCAGTCCTACTTCTCCCCAAAAGCCAGTTTCCTTCTTCTAAACTATGGCATTTTCATGCAAGTTAGTTTGGGGGCGGGCAAGATAGCTATGGACAAGGGAGAATTGCAGGAACAACTTTCAGCAAGTATCTGAACAGCACACCATTCCTCAAATTCTATACCGTGGAAGCTCCTAAGAAGACAGAAGAAATATCACCACGGTCCCTGCACACAACCAAAAAAGGCAACCCTACAAACACCCGATTTTATCCAGCTAACATCCATTTCAGACTTCTGATCTCCAAAACTGTTAAATAGAACTGGTTTTGATTTAAGCCAAAACTTGGTCATTTGTTACAGGAGCAATTAGGAATTAATATAGTACTGTTTGAAATTCTTACTTCAGTTTTTGTATTCAGGGAAATGCAGTGCTAACTCACTGGGATTTACTTTATATTTCAAATAATAGGACTTATAACTATTCTTTCCTTGGCAGCACTGATCAAACGACAATAGCTATAAAAATAGCAATTTATCCTTCCTTTGGTACTGAAAAGATTATGAACAATGTTCATTTAATTTAAACTCCTAATGTAGAAGCAGAAATGCCTTTGAAGACTTCGATTATTAAAGCTTATCCAAGAAAAAGTAAATATGGAATATCCAGATCTCCTATGAAAAAATTAAGTATACATTTAAAACCTTCCCACGAAGTATTCTCTGGGCCCAGATAACTCACTTCCTGTATTCTCCATGAGATCAGACAGAAATACACCAATCACGTGAAAATTACACCAGGTAAAAGAAAAAAGTCAATTTCTCCAAATAGCACTCTTCCCTGACAAGCAAGTGGGTTGATGAATATGCTGGTCCCATTCTCAACTTCTCTAGCAAGTTGTTTCTGAAAACCAGCTTTGCACCTTCTCTACCTTCCCTTTGGAGAGTCATCCTAAGACCCTCTGGTTATCTCAAAGAAACACCACCAAACAAAACCTATGTGGACTGAAATGAAGAAAAAAAAAAACCTCTCCCTTCACAGGGGGCTCCACATGCAGGGTGGAAGTACATATTTTCAGGCTTTTGGGTTCAGGATTTCCTCCATGGTCTTGACATGCGATTTGAAAACCTATGAACCTACATTCTCTGTCAGAGTCACTACAACCAATGGGAAAGAAATGCACAGGTGAAAGAGTCTATCATCTGACGGTTCCACCACTTTAAGATGCTGAACTTAGAGCATTAGTCTTCATCACACTGCCGTGGGGTCCTCCTTCCAATGTTTATCATCTTGTTACTAACAGTCCAGGTACGTCAGCCTTGGGGGCAAGACTGGATAAGCCCAGGCTCCCAGTACACACTGCCAATGTAATTAGCATGGACTTGTCCAGGAAGAAATTAAAACTAAACTCTCTTTTTCAGCGTCCAGAAAGTAAGACCCTTGCCTGGTCAATCTCAAGTACTCTGGAAGGGAAGAACCCTATTTCTGAGACATACAGAAGAAGAGAATCAGGCAGAAAAGTTGAAGATGTCCTAGGCTGTGACATGGGAGGATTGGCAGGATGAGGGTCAAACAAAACCTTCATAGACCCCTGTGGGAATGTCAAAGCCTTAGCAGCCTTCACCTTGGTCCATCAGCACAGTGTCTAAACCACTGTGACACTGGGTTAGACACTGTAGAGAAGGCGGCAGGACAAGAATTTCAAACACACCTCACCCCTGTTTCTGATTCAATCCTGGAGTTTCAAAAGAAAAGGCAGCGCTTCTCAGGCCAGGCTTGATTAGAATTCATGGTACTAAATGTAATTCCCAGAGTTGGAGTTTAAGTACTTCCCTCCACCAAAAAAAAGTAAAAAAAAGAAATTCTACCAATAAAATTTATACAATTAAAAAAAAACCCAGATGGATCATATTTAAGAGAGAAGTAGACATTTCTTAGAAACTCAAGTTCTGAAAAGGGTCATTTGCCAAATTTAAGGGTAATAGAACAGTTAGATAGTACTGTGCCCTAAGTGATAGGAATATAACAAATTGTGTACCATTAGAAATGCAGTAATTGATATATTAAAATACAGGAATGGAAACAGGAATGGAAACCTAAAATCTCAGTATCCACTTCATTGTGATACAGGAAAGAGATATTGTAGATGTTTGTCATGGAATGTTTCTTAGAAAATTCATTATATCCAAGCCAGATTGAATTTTAGATAAAACAAGAACACAGTGTTATGTCATGGATGGAAAAGAATATTTATAAAGACAAACAAAACCACTTACAGGATCCAATGAAAGTAAATGAATCTCCAGTAATCAGAATTCTGAGGTATTTGATTCTGGCAGACATCACTGAGAGGCAATGATGGGACAAGGCATAAATGAGATTAGAGGTCTATAAAGAATCTCTTCTCAGGAGAGGGAAAAAGACACCATAATAAGAGTATGAATGTCAGAGACATGAGCTATGGAATCAGAATAGCCTTGCTTCATGTGGTTTGAGGTTTGGCATTCTTCTTGAGTGGTAAGCGTGGCAGAGACTGGTGACATCCTCTACACCACTTCTTTGAGCACAACACAGCAGTGAGATGATATTTTAGATGCAAGGAGACATTATATTTTGGAGATACACAAACAAAAATCTCTCCCACCTTTCCTGGCAAGCTGGGAGCTCTTTCTCCTGAATGTGGCTCTTCTTAGACCACCTTTGAGACACCATTTATTCCACGTGTGTGACCAGTGGCTGAAAGACAATATATCCTGGGTCACATGAGAAAAAGTGCTCTGTGGGGACCATACACACAATGATAGGTCCCTGATCTGGGTGTTAAGGACAACATCTTCAACCTCTGGCATCCTCTTCTCCCTTCAAATGTAGCTCAGGGTTATGAATGGGAGAACAGATCTTTGCTGGGATGTCTTAGTCAAATGGACATCTCTTAGAAAACCCATCAGCGAGAATGGTCACAGCACATTCCTATGCTTCTGCCATTCTTAGACAGAGTCACTTCTAGCCTAGTCAGTAAGGAGGACACCAGAAGGAGGAGAAAATACAATATTCTTTTAAAAGAATCTTGAAGATCAGAGAAGTTTGCTCAATCCCATGCCCAGACACTCTTTACATGACCCCAGCTAACTGAGGACAACAGGAACTTAAACTTCATACAAGTTGACTCATGAGGAATGTACATGATGACCCTCTAAGTTATAGAAGTAGTCCTGCTTTACTGTGACCCTCTATCTAGGACAGCTTGATGTACAGCTGTCTTCTCAATTAGGTAGCATAGGGAAGCTTAGAAAAAAGAGGCTCAACACAAACCCGCTGAGGATAAACCACCACTCCACTGTCATCTTTCCACTGAAACATACCTTTTTAAAAAGTTTCATTCTGGGACTTCCTTGGTGGTGCAGTGGTTAAGAATCCGCCTGCCAATGCAGGGAACACGGGTTCAATCCCTGGTCCGGGAAGATCCCACATGCTGTGGAACAACTAAGCCCATGCACCACAAGTACTGAGCCTGCGCTCTAGACCCCACGAGCCACAGCTACTGAGCCTGCATGTCACAACTACTGAGGTCCGCACACCTAAAGCCCGTGCTCCACAGCAGGAGAAGCCACCGCAGTGAGGAGCCTGCTCACTGCAAAGAAGAGTAGCTCCAGCTCGCTGCAACTAGAGAAAGCCTGCACCCAGCAACAAAGACCCAACGCAGCCAAAAATAAAATAAATAAATTTATATAAAAAAATATGTACTATGTGAATACAATTTTAAAAAATAAATAAAAAGTTTCACTCTAAGCTAGTCTGCTAGGATTTGGGGGTAAGGAATATATCTCTATCTTCCAGTTTGGTGGAAGATTGCTCTGGAAACATAAAATAGGAAGTACTTCTCTTCGATACTGTCTTCTAAAGATACAATTTACTCTCCAACTCAACATTACTTTCCCTCAAATTTGGACGTGGTGGGGGTGGGCAGTGATCATCATAAGGTATCTTATTCAGTAAAGAATCCTAGAAAGAATTCAGCTCTTCATGGTAAACAACCTAGACTACACACATAAAATTCTCCATATTTTATTTATGGGGATTCTTGTGGGACAGAGGGAACAATGTCAAGGTCATACCTATAATAGAACAGCCACATCAAAATGGAAGGGTAAAATGTATGGTTTAGCATTGGTGCTAAACTCTTGCTTTATGAATGGTTGAAGTCAGCATGACGTCCTCCTTATTCTAGATGATGGGAAGAAATGGAAAAAACTCAAGTCCCATTGGAGATTAATGTTCTGAAATAGTTGTAATGGAAATTAACCACATCATGAGTAATTTTTCAAAATAGTGGATCTTCTCTAACTGATGACATATCCCAAAAAAAGAACAGGGTCTAAGTTCTGGAATTCCACATGTGAGCCCGTGAGATTATCCAGCATGAGTTGATGTCATCTTGTTTATCTAAGCCAAGGGGAAATTAACCCTCCATAGTGTTTCAAAATATAAAGTTGATCAGTCTTCTGTCTCAACCAGTAGAAATAAGGACCAAGGTCTTAAAGGCCAGAAGTCATTATATTACATCAGAGTAAACAGAATGTAGTTATGGACTCAGCTGCCTGAGAGACAGCAGGAAAATTAGATTTTTTCAGGTTGACTCTGGGAACTCATGGGCCCCTTCAAGACAAGTCATGGGAACACAGGATCCTCTCTGAAAACCCCTCCTCACATCAACTACCTACATATCCTTCATCTGGATCAGGCAGTACAGGGCAGGTTAGTTTAAAAGGACGCCTGAGCAGAAGTCCACCCAGGGAACAAAAAACCCACATAGTGGCCATCAGATGTACAGGGAAGGATACAGCCCCATTTTTCACTGTGTGGTTATTACACTCATCTAGAGCAGGAGTTGCAGAAGGTGGTATTTGTAAGGAGACCAGAGAGAGATTTACCTTTCTCTTCATCTACCTATATTCATGCAAGATAGGAGGTGGGATGAAGTGAGAGAGTGGCATGGACATACATACACTACCAAATATGAAATAGATAGCTAGTGGGAAGCAGCCGCATAGCACAGGGAGATCAGCTTGGTGCTTTGTGACCACCTAGAGGGGTGGGATAGGGAGGGTGGGAGGGAGATGCAAGAGGGAGGGGATATGGGGATATATGTTTATGTATAGCTGATTCACTTTGTTATAAAGCAGAAACTAACACACCATTGTAAAGCAATTATACTCCAATAAAGATGTTAAAAAAAAAAAAGATAGGAGGTAGAGTGGTCATCATAAGCTCTTTGACAAAGGAATTCTAAGACCAACCAACCAACCAACCAGGAACTAAAAGCAACAAAATTCTCCATATAATTCATGGAGGACCCTAATGAAACAATGTTGATGTTGCCAAAATACATTCAACATTAAAGAGTGAAGGCAGATGAGGAGGAGAAGCTATATCCACATGAGAAGGAAAAATCACTAGCACTAACTTGTCATTATATGAGGGGTTGAGTCCCAGTGAAGGGCTCCCTGTGCAGTTATAATCACAAACACGAGGGCAGTGTCACCCAGCTCACTCCGCACATCAACAGCTCTGGGCTCCTGGGGTAGGTTAGACAGAGCAAGGTTTTAGGGAAGGGTGCTAGGTTCTGTTGCTCTATAGCAAAGTACCACCTACTTAGTGGCTAAAACCAACACTCATTCATTATATCACTGTTTCTGGAGCTCAGACATCTGGGCACAGCTTAACTGGGATTTCCTCAGGGTCTCACAAGAGTCAAGCAAAGGTCATAGCTGGACTGCATTCCCATATGGAAGCTTGATTAGGCAAGAGTCCACTTCCAGATCCCTCAGTTATTGGTAGAATCATTTCCTTGTGACTGTCACATTGATCAAAGCCACAACGGGGACAGTCTGCTCATACTGGAACCTCTTCCCTCAGGGAAGACTTAGGATCTCTTTAAAGAACTTAATTCGGTCAGGCCCACTAAGTATAATCTCCCTTTTGACAGCAAACACAATACTACTGATTTTAGACCCCAGTTACATTCACAAAATTCCATCAACCATGCCATACAAGATAATCTAATTATGGTCATTTTCCCTGCTAAGAAGATCTTTAGTTAGCCAGTGACAGTGGTGAAAATCACATTTTCTGCTACCCAAGGGAAAAAAAAAAAGGCACAGGATATGTGATGTAAGAATGTTGTGACTCAGTCCACAGGACAGAAAATTGAGGCAGACAGAAACTTAGAAGTGACCCAGCTGAATTAACTATTGCACTCCCAAAGGAATCACATCAGCAAAGTCAAAGTGTGCCCTGATGTAGGAAGGTACCTGCCAAATGATGTGTCTTAAGGCCAGCAAGCCACAGACACTGTCCCTGCATCAGATGAAAGCATCAGGGAAGGAGTTTTCCTAACTGGTCAAGTCCATGGTGCTGGGAAAACTGGACAGCTACATGTAAAAGAATGAAATTAGAACACTCCCTAACACCATACACAAAAATAAAGTCAAAATGGATTAAAGACCTAAATGTAAGGTCAGACACTATAAAACCCTTAGAGGAAAATATAGGCAGAACAGTCTATGACATAAATCACAGCAAGATCCTTTTTGACCCACCTCCTAGAGAAATGGAAATGAAAACAAAAATAAACAAATGGGACCTAATGAAACTTAAAAGCTTTTGCACAGCGAAGGAAACCATAAACAAGACAAAAAGGCAACCTTCAGAATGGGAGAAAATATTTGCAAATGAAGCAACTGACATAGGATTAATCTCCAAAATTTACAAGCAGCTCATGCAGCTCAATATCAAAAAAACAAACAACCTGATCCAAACATGGGCAGAAGACCTAAATAGACATTTCTCCAAAGAAGATATACAGACTGCCAACAAACACATGAAAGGATGCTCAACATCACTAATCATTAGAGAAATGCAAATCAAAACTACAATAAGATATCATCTCACACCAGTCAGAATGGCCATCATGAAAAACTCTACGAACAAAAATGCTGGAGAGGGTGTGGAGAAAAGGGAACCCTCTTGCACTGTTGGTGGGAATGTAAATTGATACAGCCACTATGGAGAACAGTATGGAGGTTCCTTAAAAAACTAAAAATAGAACTACCATACGACCTAGCAAACCACTACTGGGCATATACCCTGAGAAAACCATAATTCAAAAAGAGTCATGTACCACAATGTTCATTGCAGCTCTATTTACAATAGCCAGGACATGGAAGCAACCTAAGTGTCCGTCGACAGATGAATGGATAAAGAAGATGTGGCACATAGATACAGTGGAATATTACTCAGCCATAAAAGGAAACAAAATTGAGATATTTGTAGTGAGGTGGATGGACATAGAGTCTGTCATACAGAGTGAAGTAAGTCAGAAAGAGAAAAACAAATACCGTATGCTAACATATCTATAGAATCTTAAAAAAAAAATGGTTCTGAAGAACCTAGGGGCAGGACAGGAATAAAGACGCAGACGTAGAGAATGCACTTGAGGACACACGGAGGGGGAAGGGTAAGCTGGGACAAAGTGAGAGAGTGGTATGGACATATATACACTACTGAATGTAAAACAGATAGCTAATGGGAAGGAGCCACATAGCACAGGGAGATCAGCTCCCTGCTTTGTTACCACCTAGAGAGCTGGGATAAGGAGGGTGGGAGGGAGACGCAAGAGGGAGGAGATATGGGGATATATGTATACGTAGAGCTGATTCACTTTCTTATAAAGCAGAAACTAACACACAATATTAAAGCAATTATACTCCAATAAAGATGTTTAAAAAAAAGAATGTATATACATATGTATAACTGAATCACTTTGCTGTACAGCAGAAATTAACAGAACATTGTAAATCAGCTATACTTCATAAAAAACTTTAAAAATTCTTTTGTTCCCTAAAAAACAAAAAAGAACGAAATGAATTTTATACAATTAGAAAAGTAGTAACTGACATTAAAATATTCACATATGAATGGAAACCTTAAATTTCAGCAATCAATCCACTGCAATGTAGAAAGGAAATCTATGGAAGAAATCTACAGTATCAATTTTTGGAAAACATTACATTCAAGTCAGACTAAATTTTAGATAACAGTGTTACATTCTTGGAGGGAAATGAAATATATTTGGAAAGAAAACAAAATTACCCAAAGAAGTCGAATGAGAGCAAATGAATCACCAGTAATCAGAATTCCAAGGTATTTGATTCTGGCAGACAACTGAGAGGCAAGATGGGGACAATTCTGAATAAGAAGAGGAATCTATAAGGAGTCTCTTCTCAGGAGAGGAAAAAGACACCATCACAAAAAGATGAATGTCAGATATAAGCAATGGAATTGGAATAGACTTACTGTACTAGGACTAGTCTGTACTTTTCCTGCTTAGTGGAAAACCTAGGAACATTGTCATTCTTCTGGAATAGGTGGAGATGTCAGCAGAGGCTGGGGTACTGTGACATCCTATAGAATTTTTGTTTAACACAATACAGCAGTGAGATATTTTACTTTAAAGGAGACATTACGTCTAAAATTTAAGATTTACAGGAAACAAGCAAGGCAAATCTCCCTACCTTTCTCGGCACACCTAAAGCCTTCTCTCCTGATGTGGCTATTCTCAGGCTAACTCAGAGCCACTATCCACTCCACCCTGTGGCCAGTGGCTGACGACGATCCATCCTGGGTCCTATGAGAATGAGTTTTCTGTAGGAACAGATAGATACATTCAATGACAGGTCCCTGATCTGCTATTAAGGACAATCTTCTACCTCTACAACCATCTTCTCCCTTCGAATGTAGTTTATGGGAGAGTAGATCTTTGCTGGGATGTCTTAGTCAAATGGACATCTCTTAGAAAACCCACCAGCAGAAATGTTCAAGACACACTCCTCTACTTTTGCTCCACCATTGCTATAAGGGATCACACATATTGCCTGGTCAGTAAGGAGGACATTGGACGAGAGAGGTGAGACCATTAAAGGAATAAAATCTTCATAATGGAGGTCAACAATTAGACGAAGAAAATTCAGATCTTAAGAAAGAAACAGAGAAAATTAAAAGAAATATTTCAAGAATACTCTGAAAAATAAAGGGCATGAGTATTCAACACCAAGGGAAAAAAAATACTTCAAATTTGTGTTGCTGTGAAATTTTAGAATACCAAGAATAAGAGAAAAGTTAATGCCAAAATAAGGGAAAAGACTACATGAAACATACTTTCAATCTTCAGACAATGGCATAGAAAGATGGCTAGGACCATGCCAAAAAGACTCTAAGGCTATATCCTCCTATAACATAGGAGGATAAAATAGCCTCCTATAAAATAACCCCCTGAGATTTTTACCCTCTAAAGAACATTGTTGAGCATGTAAAGAACATATCCACTGAGATGCTGGCAATGGTAAATGATTCTTTACCCAAAGCAGTAACAAGGAAAATGGACTTTTGAAATGCCTTTCTCCACCAAGGTTTCCTGAGACAGGTCTGAAGTTCTTCCCTCAAGAGAGGGAAGCCTTGAACGGAATGTGTGGAGAGCAGCACTTCTGTAACATTTTAGGTTGTCACTGCCCTGAATGACTGAAGAAACAGAGGTAATTCTCTCTAGAGACAGAATGTTTCCATTTTCACTCATCCCCCTGTTCTCCAAAGAGGCCCTTAGAGGGTGGTTCAGGACCCTCTGGCATTTCTGCCCAGTGTCCCCTCCAGGACACTAGGCAGGTGACAAGCACCTATGGACCTTGCTATTCTTGGCAGCTCATCTGTACATTCTGAGGTTATGACAGAAGACTTCATGAGGAGGAGCAAGGTGCAAGTGAGGAGACCCATGTAAATTATGCTGTAGGAAATATGTATGTGGATAAGCATCTCCAAGCTAATTGAGAATGTTAGTATCTTATATACTCAGACAATATAAAGGAGAAATCAGGGCCAATTTATCAAATATAGAAGGAAAGGTATACTTCAGGATCAATGGCTAGACTATTTTAAGAACTAAAAAATAAAATATGCAGTGTTGAGTTCCTGACCTAATCACTCCCAAGACATGGCTCACCCTGAGAGGATCAGGAAACCTGAAACATCTCAGTCTCTCACCTAAGGAAAGCCATTACTCAAAGAGAAGCCCAGGATAAGGCTTTTGGGTAGAGTAACTTCATGATGCAGCCCATTTACTTCTAGAAAAAAATCAGCTCAGTGGGACACTGCCTAATCAGGAAAGATGAGAAGTGGCGAGTAGTATCTACCCTGAGTTCTTCCTGGAGGCTATGAGCCTACAGAACTGTCTAAGTATCACAAGAAGAACATCTGTAGAGAATATTCCTGCTTTACACTCTCATTTCTCATTTATGCCTTCATACCAACAAGGAAAAACCAAGGCTCATTCCATTAAGAGGACACACATACGATAATACCTCCAGGCAATCAATAGCAGCTCAACTTAAGACCATCAGGGTAGAAGGGAAGATGCTTTGTCAGAGGTGGGATCTACCAGTGGGCCAGCCCTACACACAGCATGGGCATCCTGGGCCCTGAAGCCCAGCCCTTCACCACCACCCTTCAAAAGGGAGCCCATGGCACAGACGGCTGAACACCTGTGACCTAAGAACCATGAGTGTGGGTTTCTGGGGGAGAAGATCTAGATGACTCAGGCCCATAATAAATACTTCCTGTGTAATAGACATTGAGAATTTAATGGAATTTAGGTTCTTGTCTCTAAAAAACATAAGTGGATCATGTTTGAGAGAAGTAGATAGTTCTTAGAAGCTCAAGGAAGAGGAACCATTTCCAAAACTTAAAAGGTAATTTTAGATCATATTCTCCTCTAAACGACAAGAATATAGTAAAGTGTGAACTATTAGAAATTCAGTAATTGACATGTTAAGGCATTCACACAGGAATGGAAACCCAAAACCTCAGCATCCATTTCACTCTGATGTAAGAAACAAATGTAATGAATTTCTCAATAAAACTATTGTGGGAGAAATCTACAATAGCTAAGTCAGATTGAATTTTAGGTAATACATCAGTGTTCTATTCCTGAATGGGAAAAAATATTTGGAAAGAAAGCAGATTAACCCCCAGTTATTGGAATCCTAACTTGACTCTGGCAGATTACAGAGGTAGAAATAGGATTGAGGCTAAAGGGATTAGAGGTCTATAAGGACTATCTTTTCAGGAGAGGGAAAAAGACACCATCACAAGAAAATGGATGTCAAACCTCAGCTACGGAATCAGAATAGCCTTGCAGCAGTAGGGCTGATCTGTACCCTTCCTCTCTAAAGGAAAACCCAGGAGCATGGCATTCTTTTGGAATTGGTGGGCATTTCTAGCAGAGATTGGATTCCCATATGACACATCCTCTAGACTCCATTTTTTTTTTTTAGCACAGCACAGCAGTGAGATGCTATTTTAGTGAAAAGGAGGCACTGTGACTAAAAGTCGAGAATCACAGGAAATAGAACAGGACAAACCAAGGTATAGTAATACTCTTCCCTGACCATGACCCTCTCTTTAGATCTGAATCTGGATCAGGCATCACAGGGAAGCTTAGAGAAAAGGTGGCCCGCACAGAAAGCCACTGGGGAATAAGCCAACACAGTCCACTCATTCTTTCTTGCAGACATGTCATTTTTTTTTTTCTTAAAGGTGTCACTCTAGGCTAGTGTGCTGCGATTTCAGTTAAGGAGTATGTCTCTTTCTCACAACAATCACCCACTGAAGTAGAAATGAAAGTAGAAGAAGGAAATAGGTCTCCCCCCAAACTCTGCTCTCTGCAAAGAGATAACTTCCTCTCTCCTACTCTACATTAGCTTCATTCAAATTGGGTGGTGGAAGTGGTGGTCCACAATCACAAATGGTCTCTCCAAAGAATAATCTCAGGAACATACAGCAATTCATGGGCATCAATTTAGACTACACACATAAAAATTCCCATATACTATTTGTGGGGGAGATCCTCATGAGATGGCAGTAACAATGCCAAGGTCATACCAATAACAGCACAGGTAAGGTGTAACCAGGTGTGAGGGAACAGCAATGTCAAAGTGGACAGTAAAACATATGATGTATCCCTAGTTCTAATGTCTTGCTGTACAAGTGCTCAGGTCAACGTGCAGTCTTCAACCATCTATGATGAGAAGGAGAGGATAAGAAAACTTTGAAATCACATTGGAGTGTAATTCTCTGAAAATATTTGCAATGGAAACTAACCACATGTGTAATTTCTCAAAATAGAGGGTCACCTCTACCTGATGACCCATATCAGGTAATGCACAATTAAGTACTGGGAACCCACCTGTGGACCCATGAGATTATCCAGGACCAGCTGCTATCATCTTACTTTCCTAAGCCAAGGGAGAATTAACTTTCCATCCTGAGTGTTTCAAAATAAAGGTGACTAGTCTCAGTAGAATCAAGGAACAAGATTCTGAAGGTCAGATGTCACTACTGTTTACATACGAGAACCCCAGAGTAGGCAGAACTTACTTATGAAACCAAGTTGAATAAACCAGCTTTATATCAAGTGACCCCAGGGATACATAGGCCCCTGTAAGAGAAGTTTGGGAATACAGGCTCCTCTCTGTGGACCTTTCATCAGTCCAGATGCCTTCACAGTCTTCTCCTGGATCAGGCATCACAGGGCATATTAACTAAAGGGGGCCAAAGCAGAAATCCAACTGGGAAACAAGACACCACAGATCTGTCATTAGATTTAAGGTGGAGGCACACATCCCTCATTTCTACTTCAGTGGAGGATTGTTGCTCTTATGGAGAGGACGAAATCGGTCTCTTCACAAACACGCTCTTCTACAAAAAGAATTTATCCTCTCCTCATCTACATTATATTTTTGCAAAATGGTGAGAGAAGGAACGTCATCATGAGCTATCTCTGGCCAAGGAAGAATTACAAGAACAAACTACCAACCAGAATCTAAAAGTGTAAATATCTTCATATGCTGTTTCATGGAGGACCCTAATGAGACAATGGTGATGTCTCCAAGAAACCTTCAACAACAAAGAGCAGGTAGGGAGAAAACAGTTAAGAGCAGCTACATTAAAATGACAAAGAAAAAGATGATTTATCAGTCGTGCTAACTTGCCATTGTATAGGTGGTTGAGGTCCCGATGACCTGTCCAACAATCTAAGTTGGCAGAGAAAAAGAAAGCTCTTAAGTCTCAGGAGAGGTTATACATTAAGAAAGGCTAGAGCAGAATATAACACCCTTCTGGGTTGTCTACTTAATTAACTGGTGCCCAACAGCCAGTGGCACATGCCAGCAAATGCACAGAGCTTAAATTATCACCCTACCTATGGGCCATGGTATTAAACAAAACCGAATGGCGTCATCTTACTGCTCAGAACAGACCCATGTCTACCAAGCAGTCTCCAGATGCTTGGTGACTAGAGGATGCAATGAAGAAAAGCTCAGTTCTCTCAGAAGCCAGCAGGGATTTTCCCACAATGAATTCCTCCCTGATTGAGATGAGACTGTTTGAGAAGAACAATCCTGAAAATTCCTGTCTAACATTTTCCATCTTTGGGTGACACACAATCTGTTGGATGTCCTCTAAGCCTAGGTTTTCCCCAAAATAACTTACAGACCCCCTTTTAATCAGGTACTTAACAGTCACAGGAATATGAGCATTTCAGAAACCCTCCTGGGGCTGTGGGTTAGTGATAATGTTTGGGGTAGGTGACTGGGAATGAACTCTCTGCTCCCACATCTTCCTGGAAGACCCATGGTCTTTCATACCCATCTCCGCTTTGGACAGAGACACAGGAACTCTTCCTTCTGATAAATTTCAGAGAACAAGATGGGTGTGGTTACAACCTTCCAGTTAGTTATGACTTTAAGATTTTCTTCTACCTATACAAGACTAATTTTCTATTCTCAATGTGATACAATATCAAGGTGACCAGTCACAAGCAGGAGGACCAAGGAACAATAGACAAGTGATGATGAAGATAAAAGAGCCAGAATAAAAGTAGTCTGAATGTGCTCCCATCCTTGGATGGGCAATGGTGAGCTGCCAGCAAAGTCAATATGACAAACAAAACTGGAGAATCTTATTTTGAGCCAATGTGGACTCCATTCATCACAACAACCCAACCATTGAAGACAGACACAGAACTCTGCTAAGGAAGGAGGAAAAGTTTGGAATACACACAGAATGCAATTACACACTCAGAAGTCTGTTCCAACAATAATGATGAGCAACTTCAATTCCCCCTTACAAAATTGTCAAGGCTGAATTGATCTTTCAGGGTAGTCATGACACAGAGCATCCCAGACTCACAATGGGTTCATCCCTGAGGACCAAGTAGACTCACTAAGTCCAGTGGTTGAACTCTCACCTGCTTTACTACTAGAATAAGATACGGAACTCCTCAGCCTTCACAAGCTGCCCAGTGAGGTCCCGGCTTCACAGGCACTTGTCGGTCAGCAGAGCTGCCAGACAAACAAAACCCTTCACCCTGTACATTGACAGCAGCAAAACTGGGGAAAAGCTTTAGCATTATTTTTCTCTTATTAGGTATAGTATCCCCCACGAGCTCTGATTCAATCACCACAGAAAACATCACCAGGAATAAGCCAGAAATGAGCTAACGCTCAGAAAGCATGACCAACAGCTGTGTCTCCCAAGCAGAAAATATCTGATCAGTTTGGGGCAAAGAGTCAGATATTCCCAGCAGTTTGACATCATGAAACTATGACAGCTTCAGAACTGTTCCCTGTCTCAGAGACAGGACCTGGCTTCCCAGAGGAGAAGGCATAATGTTGCCTATGATGAGCACTGTCCCCCACCTGCCTGGGACATTCATGTTACTACTGGAAATGCCAGAGGCACTCAGAAAAACTACAGAGGGCATCCGGAGCCAAGCTTCTGGCATTTAGGTCTCTGTATCCTGTGGGGAAAATTGAAGGAGCAGCTCCTAAGACATCACATCTTCTGAGGACATCCAGATACCATATAGTTTGACATTCAACCCAGGTGGACCTCTGACAAGTATATCTCAAGCCTCTTAGCCAATATATATGTTCAGGCAGGAGAGTCACCACAAGAAGTCACAGGACAAAAAAAGTCACCTGAAAGATGCCGTCTTTAAGAAATCTGAACCTATTATTGTCAATGAAGAGAATTAAACAAATATCAAGAGACTTAACAACAAGTTCATTTCTTCAAAGATATAGAAGCTGATTAGTCAAATAAAGTGTGAATCGGAAGTCATAAAACATGGAAATATTTAGCATGAAATATAGTACTGGTGCAAAAGTATATGGGATAAAGACAATCAACATGGCTGTAGATCAGATGAAACTTTTCCAGAGGCATCAAGAAACTACAAAGTCTAGAATGTAGAAGACAAAGGGCCAGAATTTATTCATTTCAATCACTCAGACATCCTACATCTCAGGGGCCCCTCCCAGTGCACTATAGAGGGAAGTATAAGACTTTCAGGCATTTGGGTTCAGGGTCCCCTCCATGGCCCTGAACGTGTGGTTCGAATACCTATGGACCCTGCTGTGCTTGGACAGCTCATCCAACTGTCTGGGTGAATGAAAACATGTGAAGAAATGGTAGTAGGTAAGACAACACTTCTTTTCTACACTATATATTTAGAAAATTTATTTTCTTCAATATAAGATCCATGTTAACTGGAAGGCAGGTTTTGATCCAGATTTAATGGAGAACTCAGGACATCAAAATAATTGGCATTTGTGAGGACTGAAAAGAGACCTGGAAGATCCACTGTTGAATTCCTGATCTATTCACTCCTAAAGCATGCTGGACCACTCACAAGATGGGCAATCACTAAAATCTAGCTTATTCTCTTTTCCTGGAAAACCCTTAATCTGGAAGGATTGTGGGATTAAGCCTTTCAGATGGAACCATTTTTAACATGGAACCCATCAACTTTGACAGGAGGCACAACAAGGGAAAAGCACCCAGTCAGGAAAGATAATGAAGAGTGACATCTGTCATGAGCACCTACCAGTTGATTGGTCTGGATGCCATGCGGCTAGAAACCTTGATTTGGGTTCACAGGAGAGCATCAAGCCAGGAGTTCTCCTAGTTGGACAAATCCCTCAATTCACCTTCAACCAACTCACCCCAATGAGGAAACTCAGGGCTGGTTCCATAAAGGCACACCTCTGTCAAGACCTCCAGGCAACCACATTTGGAGATCTTAGGATCTCAACATAAGATCAGGGCAGAGGGGAAAGTGCTTTCCTCACAGAAGGGAACTATAACAGGCTCAGCCCTGCACAGAGCCCAGACATCCTGGGTCCTGAACTTCAGTCTTCCTCACACCTACAAGGAGCTCAAGGCACAGAAGGCTGAACACATGTCTTTGAGAACTACAGATGTTGGAGTGTAGGGGAGAAGACCAGAGTGATCCGGGCACACAATAAGTACACCAACATTCAGTGGAACTTCGATGAGGGTATAAGGAATTGAAGTTAGGTGGTGTGAAACCTCACCAGGATCATTCCAGATACTCTGGCTTGGGAATGACCCCCATATGGATGCCTAAAGTACAGGAATGGTCAGCATACAGTGATCAGAGGATGATAGGACCATGTGGAACATGGGTAGGATGATGGGGGGTGGGGATCAGCTTCTGGCACAGCTGAAGACAATGTCAAAGCCAAACACGCCTTGGCAGCAGCTTCCATTTGAGGTCAATACAGGGTCTGCTCGATCCTGGGTTAGCCTGTCAGCAACTGCAAGCAGAAGGGTTTCAAACAAATCCTTCTTCCTCATTCATTCTAATAAGAGTTTTAAATGGCTAGACAGGTGAATTGCTTGGCTCCTTTAAACTCGTGGAAGCTAAAGGAAGGGAAACTTTGGAGGAGAGAATAAGTTCTCACACACGCACACAAAAAGCACATCAATCACTGAAATTTGTGTGACATGTAGGCAGTTCTAGGAGCTCAAAGAATGGAGAAAAGGATACTTTAACAAGCACTAAATGTTAAGATTTTAGATCATACTTGCCCCTAAACAATATATACAGGTATGTAGCAATTAAATGCAATAATTGACATAATAAACTAGTGTGGAAATCTAAACCCCCCTAACCTCCACCACATTCCAATGAGGAAAGAGTTGTCGATTTCTTTGAAAATATTTATCTACAGCAACTTGTAACAGGTAAGAGATCTGACATATGAGGTAGATCTAATTTTAGATCCTTAAACACCACAGTCTCATCTATTTTTTGCAGTAGAAAGAGCATGAGATTTAAAGAGACAAATTATACTCCTCCCTGAAGAAGAGATTAAGATCAAGAAATTGAGATATAGAGTTATTATCATCAAAATTCTCTGTAAAAATATGGGATAAATGATACAATAAATGTGGCCGAAGATTCAGTTTAAGAAACCTCCCAGAAGCAGGAGGAAAAGGAAAGGCAAAAGTGTGGAAGACAGTATAGTTTCATTGCAATCACTCAAACTCCCCTCTCTTAGGGGCCACCAGGGTGCAAAGTAGAGGATAGTACATACGTTCACGGTCCCATCTGTGCTGGACATGTAATTCACCCATGGTGCCTGCTATGCTCAGGCAGCTCATCTGGCTGAGTTATAGAAGATGTATTAGGAGTAGCAGGAGGTAACAGACAAGTTCTCTGTGTCATGTTTACAAAGTCATCACTTCTATCAGTATAAAATATCATCTGAATAATGGGAATGCAGATTTTGATCCTGACTCCATTTAGAAGAACTACAGCACATTAATAATTAGCTGTTGTGAGAGCTGAAAAGGAAAATATCCAGTGTTGGATTCCTCATCTAGTCAATCTTGATTCACACTGGACCACTCAGAATCACAAAAACCTGAAAACTATTTTCTCTTCTAAAACATTAATCAAGAAGAACCACAGGACTGGGATTAATGATGGAACAATTTCTGATGGAAAACACCCATTCTTGAGAAGGCAGTACAAGGGGAAATTGCCCCATCAAGAAAAATGAGCAGTGTTCTGTGGGCCCTGGGGAAGGCAGGCACCTGCCACATGACTTGTGTGGGGGCCATGAGGCTGCATTGTTCCTGCCTCACAGGAAAGGGTCAGGCAAGCATTTTCCATAATTGGATAAATCCTTCAATTCATCTTCAGTCAATTCACCCTGATAAGAAATGTCAGGGCTGGTTCCATTAAGAGGACACAGGTGTGTCACAACTGCCTGGTAACCTAAGATGACCAGGGCAGAGGGGGAAATGCTATCTTTCCAGAGATATGATCTACCAGGGGCTCAGCCTTGCACACAGTGTGGACATTGCTGACCCCTGAGCCTCAGCCCTTCACCACCCTGCAGAGAGCCCATGGCACAAAGTAAGACCGAGATCTGGACTCACACATGTGGTAGAGGGAGGTCACATGAGTGACCCAGGCTCACAGTAAATCCTGCCCTGGTCATCAGCATCCCTGGGGGCAAAATGGAGTGCTCGCTCCCCCAGAACAGACAGGTAGTAATAAACCCCACCTGGACCATCTGAACCACCTAAATACTCTGGCTTGGAGATGACTCTCGTATAGGCACCAAAGACTAGGAGTTTCTGGAAGACATGGGTCAATGAAGGACCTAGGCTTTGACCCCCATCATCCCAGCCCCTGCTGGGCAAACACCACACAGCTGAGGGAGAAGCCAGAGCCCAGCGCACTTGGCCGAAGCTTCCTCTAGAAGCAGCACAGGGTCTGGTCCATCCAGGCCTGGGCCTGCCAGGGACTGCCAGCAGGAGAAGGAGTTCAACACATCCCCTTTTTCCTTCTCATGCAATCTTAGGAGTTTTAAGTGGGGGAGTGGGGGAAGGCAACCTGACCAGACTAGGTTCACAAGAATTTATGGGAGCTGAGGAAGGTAGACTCTCAGGAGAGAAGAAATTCTTCTCATTAAAAAAGCATCAATTGTTCCAATTTGAATGAGATGTAGACATTTCTTAGAATCTCAAAACTGAAAATACTTAAGAAAACTAAATATTAACGAAATAAAGATTTTAGATCACATTCCCCCCTAAATGGTAGAGGTATATAGCAATGAAATGCAAGAGTTGACGTATGATAGTATCTACATGAATGTGAAAACCTAAACCTGCTGATCTCCATCACATGCCAACAAGGAAATCAGTTCTCGAATTTTTACAATACGTATCTTAGAATGATTCATGACTTGTAAGGGAGATCTGCAATGAGGTAGATTTAGTTGCACATCCTTAGTATACTCTCATCTGTTTGTGGAAGAGAATGAGCCACCCTTGAATACAATGAAATTTTGTTAATTTGGGGCATCCTAAGATATTAAATACAGGCAGACATTGTGGGAGGCTGAGATGGGAACAAGGCTAAATGGGATCTAAGGAGGTATAAAAAAGATTTCCCAGAAGAGGGAAAAGTCTCCATCGCAGGAAGATAGAACAGGGAGCATCTTGCTGGAAGCAGCCCTGAACTAGTCCCTCTTCTTCTAAAAGGGAAATCCAGGAGGTTGGCATCCACTGAAAGGATTGGGCTGCTCAGTGCCACACCCTGACCCTCTCTGTCCCCTTGTTTTCATACAGAATCACATCTCAGAAGCGCAGGGGAACAGATGGCTCGGGGGAGGGAGTAACTGCAAAGAACACAGCAGGTAGTGGGTAAATGGCCAGACTCTTGACCCCAGGAGGCACAATTATGAGATGCATTCCACATGGCACCTCACGGGTCCCAAGTGGGGTTGAGTACCAGTCACCTGTAGAGGTGACCAACCTAATAACAACCCCTTCAGAGCCTACTCCCTTCAACTGGTCTCAGGTTTCCCCTTCCTCTGGGATTCCTGGGGATCACTTCCAAATAAACTACCATAAAGTTGATAACAGCATGCCCCAACCTTGTTAACATCCTAATCCTGGGAACCTGGAAACACATTATGTTACATGGCAAGGGGGAGTTAATCAGAAGAGGAAATTAAGTTTGCTAATCAGCCGACCTTAAACCAAGGAAATTATCCTGGATTATGCAACATGGGCCCAATGTATTCACAAGAGTGAAATAAGGTGAGTGAGAGGCAGATTTCAATATTCACTGCCAACTCTGAAGTTGAAAGAGGGTCAAGAATCTGAAGATGAAAGAAGAGGCCACAAGCCAGCAACTTCTGGGGGCCTCTAGAAAGGGGATAAGGCAGGGAAACAAACTGTCCCCTGCCACCACCAAAAATGATGCAAACCTGCCAACACCTTGATTTTACCCAAGAGAGGCCCCTGTCAAGCTCTTGATCTCCAGAATTCTAAGATAAAATTTGTCTTCACTTAGGCCCCTAACCCGGTGGTCATTTAGTTACACAAGCAATAGGAAGTTAATACGGTGCCTGCCCAAAATTGGTATTTCAGGTTCTACGTTCAAAGGAATCCATACTAGCTCACTAAAGTTTATTTCAAATATTTGAAAGCCGCATAGCAACATATCTTCCTAGCATCCCAACCTACAAATGAAGGTATGAAGAGTGTTCAATTTGAGTCTTTCAAGGCATTTATACCTATGCATTTGAAATTTAAATTATTAAAACTTATATACAATAAATATTGAATATTCAGTGCTTCTATGAAAGGGACTAAATACACAATTGAAACCCTCCCCAAAAGTATTATGTGGGCCCAGATAACTTCCTTGTAGGATTCTACTACCAGTTCATCTAGAAACACACCACTCATGTAACAAATTATTCACAAGAATAGAAAAAGACAAATTTCTCTAAAGGGCTCTCGTCCCTAAAACTAAGTGGATTGTCTAATACTTCTGGTCTATTTCTCTACTTTCCCGCCAAAGAGAACGAGATGCTATGAGAGGCCTTGCCTTTCAGGGTGAACCGCAAGGTACCTGCTTCACAGGAACTATGAGTCATCAGAGCTTCCAGAAGAGGTGATAAGTTTCTTACTGTGCCCTGACAAACAGCCCTGAGTCTTCACTGTCCTCTCCTAGGGCAGCCGTGGTCCAGGCTCCCTGACTACCTCCCCAAAGACACCTTGAAATCACAACCAAAAAGTGGAAGCCCCGGGGCTTCCCTGGTGGCACAGTGGTTGAGAGTCCACCTGCTCATGCAGGGGACACGGGTTCATGCCCTGGTCCGGGAAGATCCCACAGGCCGCGGAGCGGCTGGGCCTGTGAGCCATGGCCGCTGAGCCTGTGCGTCCGGAGCCTGTGCTCCACAACGGGAGAGGCCACAACAGTGAGAGGCCCGCATACCGCGAAAAAACAACAACAAAAAACAACAACAAAAAGTGGAAGCCCCGGAAAGCAAGACCAGCAGCTGTTTGCCCATCATGGAAGGTACCACCAGCTAACACTTAGAATCCTGGGCTGTCAGGCTGTGGGGCAAACACTGGGGTGATAGGATCGACTCTGAAACCTGCTCCTTGGAACACTGAAGCCTTCCTGCCCAGAGAAGGTGCTAGTGTTAACCAAGACCAGTACTGTCCCAGACTTTTTGGGACACATTTCAGTTGGTACCAAAGGCATCAAAGAAAGGCAGAAGTTTCCACTCTGTGCTTCCTGTATTCAGACCTTCACTTCCTCTGGGTGAATTCCCCAAATGCAGCACCCACTAGTGACCACTCTCAGAAAATGCCAGAGCTGATTTAAGTCTGTCACCTCCAAGAATGACCTCTGCTCCTCACAAGGTGAGCTGTGCCTAGGAGAGTCCATGATCTGCTCCGCAATCCAGGGGTCACATAA
Source organism: Aethalodelphis obliquidens (assembly GCF_003676395.1). NCBI lineage: Eukaryota > Metazoa > Chordata > Mammalia > Artiodactyla > Delphinidae > Aethalodelphis > Aethalodelphis obliquidens. Next base: position 38,096,638 of record NW_020837950.1, read on the forward strand.
GGATGGGGGTCAGGGACCACCCTGCTAAAACTGACAAGACAGCTGTTCCTTGTCCAAACACAGAAGAGTTTGGCTCCAGGAACGTCCACATGCAGTTGCTTCCCCAGACCAGAGAGAACAAAGGTCAGAGGTGGGTTGGGGGCAGGATGACAGTGCAGGCAGCCTGTGACAAGTGGACTTCACATTTCAGTCTCTGGAACTAGGTTGCCGAGTAGTTTTCAAGGTCCAGGTTAAGCAATGATCCTGCACAAGTGTAGCACCTTGATGAAAATACTAAAGTGAAACTTGAAGTGCCTCTCACTGCAGAGCTGCTCCCTGGGCTGGGCAGTGACTTGCAGGATTCCAAAGGATGCTCCCGTCACGTGGCTCCAAGCATCCACCCACCCTTCGGGAGGTTCTAGCATGTGTTGCCGTGGCTTAGTGAATGAGGGCATTCTTCAGATCCACAGGACTGTCGTGTCTTATATGTAGCATGGTATTGGAGCTGTAATAGCTCAACTCTTCTGAAGGGAGATGCTTGCTTTTAAGATTTTAAGAGACTGCTGACCACTCGGGCCTCCAAAGGACTGTCTGGAAATGATTAATGTCCAAGCTAGAAAAACCCTCAGAGGAGACTGTTCTTAGATGATGATGGGACAGATTTACGCCTCTCACCTGGAGTTGCTGCCTCTTTCACCAGATAAAGCAGGACTCAGGAATCTTCTTTGACAGCATCTGCTTACCATGCAATTCTTCCCTGGGTAGCAGCTTATGCTCTGGAGCTGGGTTCTCTGAGGGCTACTGTTGAGGGAGCTGGGGTGCTCTTGGTGGTGCTGACCACCTGCTGCTGACCCATCATTTCCCTGCATAGAGCCCACACTGCAGGACCGTCTGCAAATAGAACCCCGAATATACAACTCAGCATCCTCCATGCAAGTCAGGCAGAAACTCAATATTTCTCTTCACTATATGCAAGAGAAGGGCATTTGACTGGACTTAAGATGAAGTGCACAGTGAAAGATGCTCAAGGCCCCATACTTTGGCAAAGCCTAGTTCTGTATAAACTTCTTATACATTGGATGAGATTGGCAATTCTTGTGGCCATAAAAGCAGCATTTGAGCCCCATCAGGAAAGATATCAAGACTGGACACTGAGTCGGGAATATCAGGTCAGATTTAGCGCTCAGCCCAGGAATCAGAGCCCCATGTGCCATGCCCATAAGAAGGTCATCCTCAGTGCACCAAGGTATGCAATTCCAAGAGCCACACACAGGGGTTGCACTCGTGCTCTGGGTCAGGAGAGTCCAGAGGACCAAGCTCAATGAGCTCAACTACATTGTACAGATAAGGGCTGGGAGGCAATTACCCCAGAGGACCCATCAGTCAGACCCGAAAGTCTCACACATTTCTGAGCATCAAGGGAGGAAAGACTTGAGTCTGGATTTGAGGGAAGCAGCATTTTAATAATCCCTTGGGTTGTCACTGTCCTGAATGATTATATAAGGAAAGCAGAAACAAGTTAATATGACAGTGCTTTCATTTTAAACCCTCAAATGTCCCTGCCAAGATTTAAGATAAATGCTCAGGAGCTTCTAACATTTGAGTTGTAGGGTCCCCTCCATGGCACTGGGCAGGGGGCCTGCTATGCATTGATTGGGCAGCTCATCTGATCCTCTGGGTTAGAGAGAACTTTGTGAGAGTTGCAGGTGGTCAGTTGCTTGGAAAGTCATTTATAACTATCAGCATAAAGTATCATCCTTATTAGTTTGTAGATTTTGATCCAAATTCACTTGTAAATCACGGTTGCTTTATCCTCACTGGACCTAGGAATACATGTCAGGTTCTTGGCTACTGTGAAAACAAAAAAATGGAAAGAAATGAAATACCTTTCATTTCTGTGTTTCTGATCTAGTAACTCCTGAAGCATACCGGATGCCTCCAGGATCAGAAAACCGTTTTTAAAAAATCTCTTCTGAAATAATGCAAGCTGCTACTACTCAAGAGAGGCACAATTGATTTTCAGATGGAAGCACCTTAATAAGGGACCCACCTGCTCATCCAGAAAACAGCACAAGACAAAAACGCCTGCTCATTAAATTGCGTGGGCACCTAGCACCATCACATGGCACATAACTTCTGGTGGCCAACAGGCTACAGAATCTGTTTCTGCACAAGAACATCAAGCAATGAGCATTCCTAGCTTGACATTCACTCAGTAGTCCCTCAACCCACTCACTGCATTAAGGAATGTCAGAGCTGGGGTTCCATAGGGGGCACATACCTGTGTCAAGTCCTCCAGGCGATTGGGTTGCAGCTTCACCTGAGATTAGCTGAGGGGCTGGAGAACAGCCTGATCCATTGGGAGAAAACTCAGACTCAAATCAATGGGTTCCTGACTTCAGCCCTTCACCACAAAGGGAAGAAAACCAAACAGCCTGAGTCTGAGAGCCAGAGGTGTGGGAGTTAACACTGATGACCCAACTACACACCCAGGTTAGGTTCTGCCAAGGATTGCAAGCAAGAGAAGGGGCTTAAGAACATGTTTTTCTCTTCCCTGATTCAGCCATGAGTGTTTTCAGAGGCTAATCACAAACTTGAAAGACTGGAAGGAGATATTCATAGGGTACTTTGGAAAGCTCCAGCATATTTCTGGGACTTCAGAAGGCCACACACAGGTACATGGCTGTGCACATACCCAGGAAAGACCTAAGAAAGCCCTAATCTCTTACTTCTTGCCAATCTTGAGACTCTCACATGGAGAGTAAAGGTTAAGGTAAAGTTACAACTGCCAGATAATTAAAGGTGTGGTTCACATACACAGCACTTCATCCACAACTGGAAGACTTATTGGTCCAAAACGTTTAAGGAAATAGCTGTTTTAATTGTTAGGTGATTAAGGTAACTGAGCAGAGAGTTCAGTGGATTACCAATTAAGCCACTGAATTATGACCTTGCAGAATTACTCAGAAAAGTCACTAAACAATCAGCAACAACAAAGCTTGGATTTGAGGAATCTAATCTCCAGAGTTGCCAGTAATGTCCATAGTTGCCCATTTTAAATATCCAATTTAACAACAAATTGAGGCATGCCAAAAAACAAAACAAACAGGCCCATACACCCAGGAAAAATTCCAATCAGTAGACACTGTCCCTGAGGAAACCTAGATGTTCTACTTACTGTAAAAGAAACTTAAATCCGCTATTTTAAATACATTCAAAAGGTAAAGGAAATCATGTGTAAAACTGAAGTATGAGAACAATGTCTCATCAAGTAGAAAATATCAATAGAAGTTTTTAAAGAATCATATGGAAATTCTGGAGTTGAAAGATGCAAAAACAAGTTCACTTGAAAAGCTCAATTGCAGATGCATTCTTCCACCAGCCCATATCTACTAACTTGGAGATGAGTTGATTGAGATTAGTCTGAACAGAAAGAAGTGAACAGAGCCTCAGACATCCGTGAATATCAGCATTAAGCATACCAACATGTACATAATGGCAGTCCAAGAAGGAGAGGACAGAGAGAAAAGAGCAGAAATAATATTGGAAGAAATGGCTGTAAACCTCCCAAACTGATCAAACCTTGACACATCCAGGAAGCTCAATTAACTCCAAAGTAGGATAAACTCAAAACTAGACACATCACAGTCCAACTGCTGAAAGAGCATTGAAAGCATCAAGAGGAAAGCAGCTCATCACATACAAAGGAGCCTCAATAAGATTAATGGCTGATTTCTCAGACACCATGGAGACCAGAAGGCATTAGAAGCTCATTGAAAATGTTGAAGGAAAGTGACTTTCATGAATTCCTTACCCAATGACACTATCCTTCAAACATAAATTAATACACTTCCAGATGAACAAAAGCTGAGGTGACAATCCCCTCTCTTGTCCCACTTTCCCATCCTTGACTAGACCAGTTGTGTTACAAAACAGGGTAATTCTAGAGCCCACGTTTTCCCAATAATGGCTTCTTTTCAGACTCACAGCATGGGATAACTCAGCTCTCAAATTGATGATCCCCTCAGTCAATCTCTAGTTTATTCTTTCACAGAAAGGAATGCCAGAGAAACTGAGAGGAATGAACATGAACTCAAGTAGGCTGGACTGTCTCTGCTGACCATTCCTGCAGGAGAGGAGGCACAGTTATTCTCCTCTCAAGAGAGGTGCTAGTTGTGGTAGACGACGTGGTGTGGAAAACTGTTTCATTTGCACGCCTCTCCCTTATGATCCTTTCAAGTAAGAGGGAGACACTTAAGCACTTTGGCACTTGCTCTAAGTAGTCAGACATCTGAGTCAATACACAAGAAGAGATTGGATTTTAGTTGACTCTATTTAGAGTGCCTGCACTTGGTCCTGATGCAATCGAAGTGAAAAAAAAAAGGGATGTGTTTCTGACCGGGCAAATTGCAAAAACAGGATTACAGTGAGCAAGACTGAGGGTCATTTGTAGAAAAGATTTATAATTGAAAAGTTCTTTTGGATGTGGCTCCTCTCTTGTATGGGACCATCAAGTTCCTCCTTGCTCAAAGTCTGACTGCTTCGTGTAGTTGGACTGCTCACTCCCACAGAGCAGGCTGAAGAAATAACAGGGCAAACCCAACAAAGCACCTCCCTGTTTGGAAGCCCTCAGTGGAATTTGGTCATTAAACATATTTGGGTCTCAGAGGAGCGCACACGCACAGAGCTACTTCCACCGACCCCCAGACCTGTGAGGGCGAGAACAAACAGTTCCCGTTGTAGACCCCTGAGGTTTGGGTGCTGGCTGACAAGATTCTCTCACAGACAGCTTTTGAGTCATTCAGCACTGCTGCATGGAGTTGTGGTTCATCCTCAAGTACTAGTTTCTCCCTGGAAGGATGGGTTTAAAGGAAGTCAGGTGGGCACCCAGTACAAACAACTCCTGGACAAGATAGCCTGGCACAAAAGCCCTCTGGACTTTACTGCCAAACTTCATATTCTCTAGAAACCAGGTGGGAGCCTACAGCATTCTTTCACCTATGTATCCAGGATGGAATTGGCAGCTAAACAGACAAGTTTTACACAGAAATAGATTCTTCTGAAAAACATGACCATTTTAGTTCTTCATTTTATACATCCATTTAAGGTATTGATTCTGGGAATAAACGAGGATTATTGGTCATATAACACTGACTATCAAGCTTTGTTTTTCATGTAAATAGTTCCCTGTTGTTTTAGTTACTTAGAGGACTGGTGGATTTCCCAAGATGACATCCAGGCTGGTAAGGTTTTTCCTCAATAAACTGGGAGCCTTTCACTTGAAAATGCTACTCTGAGAATCTACTATTGGATAAGTGATAGGTTCTACTAGGCATTTTCGCTGGTTTTCTTTCTATGAGAGAAAGAAAGAAATAAACTTGCTGAAAAATGCATCACTTTGTAGAAACAAAGGATTACACTTGAATACAAGTGAGCTGTCTAACTTGACCCTCCTCAGGGACTCTACAGCCAGGGTTGAAGTCATGAGCACGGTCCTGGAATACAAAGGCAGATGAGATAACTCTTCCCTCCCCACCAACATACACAACCTGGAGAAGTGGTAGGCTAAGAAGTGTCTGTAGATGTACCCTCAAGTTTTGAGATTCTACCAGAAGATTATGACCAGCTGCAACTTCCCATGAGAGGCAGGAGGAGATAGCAAAACTCTCAGCATAAGGTAATAAAATTTCCATAGTAAATAGTGCAGTGCAACTGATTCTGTTAATTTTGTTAATACCACACAACATTTCGTTGTGAACTTAGTTTTTACCTTTGGTCAAGACAAGAGAATAAGACACATTCCAGAGTAGAACAAAGAACACCCTGGGACACAGTAACTAGGCCACCCTCCAGTGTCAGCCAAATGATTGAGAAAGGTGGAATTGACCATATCTGACTTCAAGAGAAAACCCTCCTTCTGGTAAATGTCTTTCCCTATTGTTCCTAGAAGATTCCTGTGTGTATTACGGGTCACCCTACCCTTGAAGGGCCCCACCCTGTTATCAAGATTTTCCCTCCCTTCCTCCCAAGTATTTGGTATAATTAACATGCAATATTAGTTTCAGATATACAGCATAATGATTCAATATTCGTATGTATTGTGAAATAATCACAGTAAGTCTAGTTAACACCGGTCACTACATATAGTTACAGAATTTTTTTTCTTGTGATAACTTTACAGTTTACTCTTCGCAACTTTCAAATATGTAATAAAGTATGAAGTATAGTTGCCATGCTGTACATTACATCCTCACATCTTATTTTATAACTGGAAGTTTGTACCTTTTGTCTTTCTTCAGCCATTTTGCCTATACCATACCTCGCCTTTAGCTAAACACCCATCTGTTTTTTCAAGATTTCAGATATAAGTGAGAACATATGGTATTTTTGTTGCCCAAATTATAATTCCCAGGGCTCCAAATAAAGCTCTTTGTTTTTTGCAGACTTGAATCTGATTGTTAGAAGCAGGAACCAAAGTGACTCACTTCTACCTCCAGCGCAGCCCCAAATGGGAGTAATTCCCCTATAAGAGCCCCTTGGACTCTGTCATTTCCTTGTGATTTGGGTCATGACTTACTCATGGTCCCAGACTCCCATTTTGGCAGAGGTACTAAATGCCTTTCTTTACTTGGGTATCCTCTGTTGCAGGCTTTATCTGGAAAGGGAATCCTTCATTGTGGTAAGTACTCCCTTATGGGGAGTTTGGTTTCTAAGGGCACTGCCAAAGGGCAGCTGCTGTGCAGAACTCACTCATCTTAGGTTTAAAACCTACAGGCCCTCCTCTTGTAAATTTGTTGCTTTGGATTTAAATCACCTATGACAACTTGAAACTGTTTGCCCACTTTTGGCTCATTTGAGACTTTTAAATGAGTTTATTTGCATGCTCGATTGGAGAAAAGGTTTAGAACAGGACAAAAAGAATGCAAATCATATTTCAACTGGTATTTTCAGGCCTCCAAACATAATAGTGAATCCACTATTGCTTCCCTCAGAGAAACCAACTCGCAATGATCTCAAAGGATTTCCAAATTGGAAAAATCCTGAGGCTTCTGAGAGCTCTCTCTCCTTGGCTTCCTCTGCTCCTTCCTTTTCCTCTCAGTGTTCATCACAAGGCTCTCCTCCTTGCTGTCCATCTGTCTCTGAACTTTTTATAACACTGAGATGGACCCCCCTACAGAAGGCTAGTCATATTGCCCTCCTGTAATGACAGCCCCTTTTAAAGCCAGGTCCAGTGAGGATGGCCCCAAAACAATCACATATCCCCCTGGACTAAGGCAGAATTACATGCTAAGGACTTCCCAATGTTGAAGAGGGTTCCATTGAGTTTGCCAGACAATTTGGCCTCCTCCCTGAAACATACCAGCCTGGCTCTTCAGATTTAGATAGAACCTCACACACAAGCAGATATATTAAAGAATGGATGGAAGATGTTGATTGGAAAGATCTTACTGGTGATATTTCTAGAGTAGGCACAAGGGGACAAGCAGATGTTCAAACGTTGGCTAATAATATCCACAAATTCCCATTCTATTTCTTAGTCACAAAGACTAGCATGTTATTCAAAAATGCATCAACAGCCTGATGAAAGTGTCTATGATCATTATGGCGATTTTGAAAAAATTTTCAAATTTCTGCCATTAAGGACCTGACAGATAACGCTGCCAGTTTATTTAACACTGTCCGTTTATTTAACTCTAACATTACAGCAGGATTATAAGGTGAATTCCTATCTTGATTTCCACTCAGTTTTCCCTCCAGCCACTGACCACACTAAGGAATGTCAGAGCCCGGGTTCCATAAAGAGGACAAGACGTGACAAGTTCTCCACGCAACCTGGGTTGCAGCTCCACCTGAGATCAGCTGAGAGTCTGGAGAACAGCCTGACCCATTGGGAGAAAACTCAGACTCACATCAATGTGTTCCTGACTTCAGCCCTTCACCACACCAAAGGGAAGAAAACCAAACACCCTGAGTCTGAGAGCCAGAGGTGTGGGAGGTGACCCTGATGACCCAGGCCAAAATAAATATTGTGCATGTAATCAACTTCCATTGAGTCTTGCCTGGGGTAAGAGATACAAAAACACTCTTCCATAGAAGCAAGAAGGTCAAAAATCTCACCTGGATGATCTCAAGTACTCTGGGATGAGAAGGAACTTCGAGATCAAAGGATCAGGATTGTCAGGAAGATAAGAATGAAAGGAGGACCTAGGCTTACCCAGTAGGGGCTTGGATGATGAGGGTCCCAACCTGCCCCTCCCTCACCCATATGCATACATCCCTGTAGGCAAAAGTCCAATTAAAATCGCTTTTGAAACATTACCATTAGAGAGTCAGGAGAGAATCAGGTTCAACCACACTCCCGGATTAGATTCTGCCAAGGACTGCAAGCAGAAGAGGGTTTTAAGAACACGGTGTTCATTTCTCACTGATTCAACCCTGTTTTCAGTGGGAAGAAAGCACACAAGAAACCAGGTCTCACTACAGAGGATGAGAGCTGAAAGAGTTGGAAGAATGTTAGAAGAATTACACTCTTCCCACCAAAAAAAGCACAAAAGGCTCAAATCAAATAAATACTGTTCTAGAACCCAGAGAGAAGGATATTGTTCAAATAATGAATGGAAAAATGTTAAATTCTCAGATTATATTTCTCCCCATGAACTAAGAAAGTGAGGTGTGTATCACCAGTTGACATTAAACTAATCATGCAGGTCTAGAAACCTAATACATGAGCAGCCATTTTATCCCAATGAAAAAAAAAATGAGTTGTAGATTTCTTCCAACATATGACTTACAAAATCTCATCATCTAAGGCAGATCTAATTAGAGATCATTAAACAATGCACATGCATCTCATAGCAGATTTAAAACACATAAGACTTAAGTAAAACAATCCTTAGAATCCAGTGAAAGTAAAATATTATCCCATTATCAGAGTTCTGAGACATTTTTTGTCAGGTACTACTGGGAAGTCGAAATGGAGGCAGTACTTAATCTGAAGAATCTATTTGCAGGAGAGGAAAAGCCACCATCATAAGAAGATGGATGTCGGGACTTCAGCTATGGAATCATCATAGCCTTACTCCATAGGTACTGAGCCCATCCCTCTTTCTCTGAAAGGAGAGCCTAGGAGGTTTGACATTCTTCTGGGATGAATGAGCGGCAGGGGCTAGGCATGATCCATGCCACATTCTTTGTGCCCACTTGTTTTGGGCACAGCCTGGAGGACAGCAACATGCCTGCTGCCTGCATCCCGCTGTGAGCTCCTGATTCAATCTGGTTTTCAGCCCTTGGGATTTCAAAGTCTCGGAGGGATGCGCAGCGTCAGGCATACTGCACATTCCCCATGTCAAGCAGCCCTGATGGGAGCTGCATTGATAGGACTGCAAAAAGTCATCATTGAGACAGCTCCCAACGGAGTAAGACTCGTTTTGCAGCTCTGATTTCTGAGGAAGAACGGAATTCAGAATCAAAATTAGGAGCCACTTTCAACCTCAGACATCTCATCTCATGGTGCTGAAGAGCAACCTCAACCCCTTGTGATGCCAACAGTCCAAGCTCTGATCTGCCTCCCTCTGTGGGTTAGCCAGGGCACAGGGCACCTCAGAAGCACAGCGATCTTATCACTGAGGACCAAGAGCAAGTACTATGTCCACTGGTTACATTTTCAATGGAAGCATTTCTGGCTCATAATTATGCCTCATTTAAGCCCAGCACGTGGTACTATGGTGGCAGGAATAGTTTCAGAGCCGTCTGCTCCGTAAATCTTGGATTGGTCCCCCGCCTTCTCAGAGAAGGCGTTGATGTCGACTATCTGAGGCACTGTCCCCAGCCTGTCTGGAACAACCCTATTTCTGCCAAAAGCATCCATTTAAAGAATTGCAGAGGATACCTAGTTACAAACTTTCTGCATTCAGTCCTTTGCTTCCTCCATGTGAATGTACAATGCTACCCCTTGAGACATCACAGTCTCCCCAGAGCAGAGAGCCAAGTGTTTCAGAACCCTGAGGAGAAGATAGTGCCCCGAGGCCAACAGTCAATATTCCCCATGTAATCTAGTTCCAGTGATAATTGTCTGGGGTAAGTTGAAGAGCTAACCTCTTCCAGGTGGCAACTGTATAATGAGAAACATCACCTTGACCATCCCAAGTACTCTAGGACGGAAAAGAACCCCTTATTGAGACAAAGGAATAGGGATGTCAAGTAGACAAGAGCAAAACATCCACAAGGCTCTATCCAGTATGGTCTCAAGATGTGCATCACACACCCCCTACACACAGAGACCTGCGATCAGAAGTCAAAGCAAAATAGTTTTGTAAGAATTTTCCCCAATAATGTGAGCACAGTGGAATAAGCACTTCCAGAATGGTAGAGGAAGGATCTCTAAAGATCTTCCTACATAAAAGCAGTGAGCAAAATGACAAAACTGTCAGTTAATTTTTCCAGTACTCTGGAAGTTAACCAGATGCTTGCAACAATCCAAAGTGTTTATTTCAGAAAAAAATGTACCTAATAATTACTAAGAACAGTGAGCTTTTTGGCATTCTAACTTGTCTTTTTCCAGTCTTCTCCCCAACTCCACAGTAGACTTGAAAACCAACAGCCTCACAACCATTGTAGCTGCAAAACATGTCAGCCTATCAGCCTTTGTAGGGGCAAATTGAGTCTGGATCTTCATAAGAATCCCTTGCCCCTGAAATTAGGACAATTTGACCTGTCTAGCACTACCCAGTAAAAGCCCTATTCTGGGACTGGCTTTAGTTGACCTTACTTAGAGGTGGATCACTGAAAACAGTACTATTCCCAATGTTCTTATATAAAAAAAAATTTTTTTGACCCATCTGGTAATGCTACATCTGTGTTAAGAGACAAGAGGATGATGGGGGAAAAAAAGAAAAAAAAAAACTTGGAAAGAAAGGAAGGAGATGTTCATATGAGCTTTGAAAAAGGCTCCAGCATTATTTCTGGGACTTCAGAAAGCCACATATAGGTGCATAGCTGTGCACACACCAAAAAAAGATCCAAGAAAGCCCTAATCTCTTACTTCTTGCTGACCTTGAGGCTCTCACAGTGGAGAGTAAAGGCTAAGGCAGAGTTACAAGTGCCAGATAATTAAAGTTGTGCCCCACATACACAGCACTCCATCCGCGACTGGAAGACTTGTTGGTCCAAAGCATTTAAGGAAACAGCTGTCTAATCGTTAGGTGATTAAGATAACAGTTAAATGGCTGAACATGCAGAATTAAGATAATTAGTCAGAAAAGCCAGGAAAACAAACCCTGGGGGTAAAGGAATCTGATCTCCAGACCTGTCCATCATTCAAAATATCCAATTTAACAAAATTGAGGCATACAAATAAATATTCTCATACACAGGGGAAAATTTAGTCAGTAGACACTGTCCTGAGGAAATCCACGTTTGTACTTACCATAAAAAAAACTTAAGTGAGTTATTTTAAATACCTTCAAAGAGGTAAAAGAAATCATGTGTAAAGGAACATGAGAACAAATGTCATATCAATTAGACAAAGTCAATAGAAATGATTTTTAACGAACTACATAAATCCTGGTGTTGAAAAGTATAACAAATTCACTTGAGGGACTCAATAGCAGGCATGAGCTGGTAGAAGAATGAATCAGCAAACTTGAAGATAGGTTGATCCAGGTTATAGTCTGGGAAAATAAGAAATTAACAGAGCCTCAGACACCTATGAATATAAGCATTGAGTATTCCAGCATATACATAATGGTAGTCCAAGAAGGAGAGATGAATATTTGAAGAAATGGCTGTAAACTTCCCAAGGTGACCAAACATTTGACATAGCCAACAAGTTCAATCGCCTCCAAAACTGGATAAACTCGATCTACAGGTAGACTCATCATAGTCCAAATGTTTAAAGACAGAACCTTGAAAAGAGCAAGAGAAGAGCAGTGCTTCTCCTACAAGGGAGCCTCTATAAGATTAACAACCTATTTCTCAGAGATCATAGATACAAGAGGGCACTAGAACCACATTTCCAAAATGCTGAAAAAGACTTTCAAACAAAAATTCTTTACACAATGACACTATCCTTCAGAAATGGATTACCACTTCCAGATAAACAAAAACAGATAACTGAGGTGACAATCCCTTCTCTTATCCCACTTTCCCGTCCTTGACTAGACAGTTGTGGTACAAAACCAGACAGAACCCACTTTTTCCCTATAATGGCTTCTTTTCAGACTCACAGCCTGGGATAACTTGGCCCTTGAATTGATGGTCCCTTCAATCAATCTCTAGTTTATTCCTTCACAGAAAGGAATGTCAGAGAAACTGAAAGGAATAAACATGAACTCGAGCAGGCTAGAACGGCTCAGCTGACCATTCCTGCAGGAGGGGAGGCATAGTTACTCTCCCAAAGTAGGAGCAGCTTGTGGTAGATGACGGGGTATGGAAACTGTGTCACTGGCAAGGCCCTTCCTTAATGATCCCTTCAGTAAGAGGGAACCACTTAAACACATTGGCACTTGCTTTAAGTTGCCAGGCATCTGTCCCTGGGTTAATACACAAGAAGAGATTGGATTTCTGTTCACTCTAAATAGAGTACCTGACCTGGTCCTGATGCAACCGGAAGTGGAAAAGAGGGAATGTTTTCCTGTCCAGGCAAATTGCAAAAACAGCATCGCAGTGAGCAAGATCGAGGGTTATTTCTAGAAAAGGTTCATAGCTACATAGTTCTTTTGGATGTGGCTCCTCTCTTGTATGGGACCATCAAGTTCCTCCTTGCTCAAAGTCTGACTGCTTCGTGTAGTTGGACTGCTCACTCCCACAGAGCAGGCTGAAGAAATAACAGGGCAAACCCAACAAAGCACCTCCCTGTTTGGAAATCCTCAGTGGAACTTGACCATTAAACATACTTGGGTCTCAGAGGAGCGCACACGCACAGAGCTGCTCCCACCGACCCCCAGACCTGTGAGGATGAGAACGAACAGTCTGTTGTAGAGCCCTGAGGTTTGGGTATTGTTTGCTAAGTGGCTCAGAAGCTGTCCAAGAGAGGATCTTGTCATCCAGCACTGTCTCATGGAGTTGTGTTTCCTCCTCAAGTACTAGTTTGTGTATTTGTGTCTCCTGTAGTTCCTAAGGCTCCAAAAAGTCTTTGTTCTTTGAAGACTTGATCCTGCTTATCAAAGCACATTTGATGAGTGCCTCGATTCTGACTGTTTGGCTCCCGCTTCTGACACCACCAAGTCTAAGTGACTCACCTCTACCTCCAAGGGCTTCCCCAGACACAAGTGAGGTGCCTACAACAGTCCCTTGTGCCCCATCATTTCCCTGGTGGCTTTGGGTCATGGCGGTAGGTCATCTTGGTCCAAACCTCCCATTTTGGTTAAGGTTCTAAGCCTTTATTTGGGTGACCTCTGTGGCTGAGTTTATCTGGAAAGGGAATCCTTCATCTTGGAGAGTACTCAGTTACAGGGAGTTTGGTTTCTAAGGGCACAGCTTATGGGCAGCTGTCGTCCAGGACTCTGGCTCATCTTATGTTTACAACTTACAGGCCCTCCTCTTCTCGATTTGTTGCTTTGGACTAAGATCAGCCATGACAACTCAAAACTGTTGGCCCACTTGCTGCTCATTTGGGATTCCTAAGAGAGTTTATTTGCAGGCTCATTTGGAAAAAATGCTACAGGACACCACAAGAAGAATGCAAGGTATATTTCAGTAGGAATTTTGAGGTCTCCAAACAAAATAGTGAATTGCTTCCCTCAGAGAAACTAACTCAATTATCTCAAAGGATTTGCAAATTAGAAAAATCCTCTAAGGCTTCTGGGAGCCCTCCCTCCCTGCCTCCCTCTGCTCCTTCCTGTTCCTCTCAGTCTCCACCACAAGGCTCTCCTTGTTATCCGTCTTCCTGAACTTCCTTTGATAACACCGAAATTGATCCCACACAGAAGGCTAGCCACATTGCCCTCCAGTAATGACTGCCCCATTTAAAGCCAGGTCCAGTGAGGACGGCACCAAAACAATCATATACCCCTTGGACTAAGGCAGAATTACTTGCATAGCTAAGGACTTCCCAATATTAAGAGGATTCCATTGACTGTCCAAGACAATCTGATCTCCTCACTGAAACCTATCAGCCTGCCTACTCGGATTTATATCAACTAATACATCTGCTTGTGGGAGAGCTCATGTCTAAAGTAGGGATGGAAGCTATTGACTGGAAAGATCCTACTGATGATTTTTTTAGAGTGGGCACAAGGGCACAAGCAGATGTTTAAATTTGGCTAAAGATCGCCACAAATTCTCAACTATTTCCTAAGTCTGTTGACTGGTGTGTTATTCAACAATGCATGAGCCTGATGAAAGTGTCTGGTTACGGCCATTTTGAAAAATTCAAAACTCTGGCGGTTTCATCTGTCAGGTCCTTAATGTCAGTCTATTTAACTCTACCTTTACAGCAGGGTTAAAAGATACTTTAAGTACCTTAAACAACATTCCTTAACATGGATTATTCTGACACCTCGTGAATGTGCTACTCTAGTTGCACAGCTTTCTCAGGCTCTTGCCCAAAAATCTGAAGAGAAAGCTACCAGAGCCATAGATTCTCAGATCCAAGGGGCTCAACTCAAATTTTCAGCTGAAATAATTGTCCACCAAACCAAAATTTGAAGGCTTTCTTGGTACTCGTAAGGATGTATGCCATTATTGCAAGAAACCAGGACACTTTAAGACAGCCTTCATCTGATAGAAGAATTAGCATGGGGGGGGGACTTCAAGACAGGGGAGGAATAAGACATGGAGATCACCTTCCTCCCCACAAATACATCAAAATTACACCTACATGTTGAACAACTCCTACAGAACACCTACTGAACGCTGGCAGAAGACCTCAGACGTCCCAAAAGGCAAGAAAATCCCCACATACCTGGGTAAGGCAAAAGAAAAAAGAAAAAACAGAGACAAAAGAATAGGGACAGGACTTACACCTCTGGGAGGGAGCTGTGAAGGAGGAAAAGCTTCCACACACTAGAAAGCCCCTTCACTGGCAGAGATGGGGGTTGGCGGGGAGGAAGCTTCAGAGCCACGGAGGAGAGCGCAGCAACAGGGGTGCAGAGGGCAAAGCGGAGAGATTCCCGTACAGAGGATCAGTGCCGACCAGCACTCACAAGCCCGAGAGGCTTGTCTGCTTACCCGCTGGGATGGGTGGGGGCTGGGAGCTGAGGCTTGGGCTTCGGAGGTCAGATCCCAGGGGGAGGACTGGGGTTGGCTGCGTGAACACAGCCTGAAGGGGGCTAGTACACAACAGCTAGCTGGGAGGGGGTCCAGAAAAAGCTCTGGACCTACCTAATGGGCAAGAGACCATTGTTTCAGGGTGCAAAAGGAGAGGGGATTCCTTCCCTGTCTACCCACAGAGGGCAGAACACCGCCTAAATGAGCTCCAGAGATGGGCATGAGCCATGGCTATCAGCTCAGACACCAGAGATGGACATGAAACCCTAATGCTGCTGCTGCAGCCCCCAAGAATCCTGTATGCAAACACAGGTCACTACCCATACCCACCCTGGAAGCCTGTGCAGCCGGCCACTGCCAGGGTCCCGTGATCCAGGGACAACTTCCCCAGGAAAACACACGGCACACCTCAGGCTCTTGCAACGTTACGCCAGCCTCTGCTGCCACAGGCTCGCCCTGCATTCCAATTATAACTACCATAACCCTCCCTCCCCACAGCATGAGTGAGCCTGAGCTCCCAAATCAACTACTGCTTTAAACCCATTCTGTCTGGGTGGGAACAGAAGCCTGAGGGCAACCTACATGCAGAGGTCAGGCCAAAACCAAAGCTGAACACCAGGAGCTGTGTGAACAAAGAAGAGAAAGGGAAGTTTCTCTGTGCAGCCCCAGGAGCAGCAGATTAAATCCACACAATGAACTTAATGTACCCTGAATCTGTGGAATACCTGAATAGACAGCGAATGAACCAAAAATTGAGGCGGTGGACTTTGGCACAAACTGTAGACTTGGGGTTTGCTGTCTGTGGCTGATTTGTTTCTAATTTTTGTTTATATTAGTATAGTTTTTGGCATTTGTTATCATTGGTGGATTTGTTAATTGGTTTGGGAGATCTTTTATTTTTTTACTACTTTTTAATTTTTTTATTTTAATTATTTTTTAATTTTAATTCTTTTTTTTCTTTTCTTTATATTTATCTTTTTTTTTATTTTTATTTTTCTTTCTTTCTTTTTTTCTCCCTTTTCTTCTGAGCCATGTGGCTGACAGGGTCTTGGCACTCCGGCCTGGTGTCAGGCCTGAGCCTCTGAGGTGGGAGAGCTGAGTTCAGGACACTGGACCACCAGAGACCTCCCAGGCCCATGCAATACCAATCAGTGAGAGCTCTCCAAGAGATCTCTGTCTCAACACTAAGACCCAGCTCCACCCAACAGCCAGCAAGCCCCATGCCAAACAACTAGCATGCCAAACATGCCAAACAACTAGCATGCCAAACAACTAGCAAGACAGGAACACAACCCCACCCACTAGCAGAGAGGCTACCTAAAATCATACTCAGTTCACAGACACCCTGAAACACATCACTGGACGTGGCCCTGCCCACCAGAAAGACAAGATCCAGCCCTACCCACCAGAACACAGACACCAGTACCCTCCAGAACCCACTGAACCAACCTTACCCAATGGGGGAAGACATCAAAAACAATGGGGACTACAAACCTGAAGCCTGTGAAAATGAGACCCCAAACACAGTAAGTTAAGCAAAATAAGAAGAGAGAAATATGCAGCAGATGAAGGAGCAAGGTAAAAACCCACCAGATCAAACAAATGAAGAGGAAATAAGCAGTCTACCTGAAAAAAAATTCAGAGTAATGATAGTAAAGATGATCCAAAATCTTGGAAATAGAATGGAGAAAATACAAGAAACATATAACAAGGACCTAGAAAAACTAAAGAGCAAACAACAATGAACAACACAATAAATGAAATTAAAAATTCTCTACAAGGAATCAAGAGCAGAATAACTGAGGCAGAAGAACGGATAAGTGACCTGGAAGAGAAAATAGTGGAAATAACTACCTTAGAGCAGAATAAAGAAAAAAGAATGAAGGACAGTCTCAGAGACCTCTGGGACAACATTAAATGCACCAACATTTGAATTATAGGGGTCCCAGAAGAAGAAGAGAAAAAAAAAAGGGTCTGAGAAAATATTTGAAGAAATTATAGTTGAAAACTTCCCTAACATGAAAAAAGAAATAGCCAATCAAGTCCAGGAAGCACAGAGAGTTCCATAAAGGATAAATTCAAGGAGAAACATGCCAAGACATATATTAATCAAACTATCAAAAATTAAATACAAAGAAAAAATATTAAAAGCAGCAAGGGAAAAGCAACAAATAATATACAAGGGAATCCCCATAAGGTTAACAGCTGATCTTTCAGCAGAAACTTTGCAAGCCAGAAGGGAGGGGCAGGACATATTTAAAGGGATGAAAGGGGGAAACCTAAAACCAAGATTACTCTACCAGCAAGGATCTCATTCAGACTTGATGGAGAAATTAAAACCTTTACAGACAAGCAAAAGTTAAGAGAATTCAGCACCACCAAACCAGCTTTACAACAAATGCTAAAGGAACCTCTCTAGGCAGGAAACACAAGAGAAGGAAAAGACCTACAAAGGCAAACCCAAAACAATTAAAGTGGTAATAGGAAATACATGTCAATAATTACCTTAAATGTAAATGGATTAAATGCTCCAACCAAAAGACATAGACTGGCTGAATGGATACAAAAACAAGACCTATATATATGCTGTCTACAAGAGACCCACTTCAGACCTAGGGACATATAAAGACTGAAAGTGAGAGGATGGAAAAAGATATTCCATGCAAATGGAAATCAAAAGAAAGCTGGAGTAGCAATTCTCATAACAGACAAAATAGACTTTAAAATAAAGACTATTACAAGAGACACAGAAGGACACTACATAATGATCAAGGGATAAATCCAAGAAGATATAACAATTGTAAATATTTATGCACTCAACATAGGAGCACCTCAATACATAAGGCAAATGCTAACAGCCATAAAAGGGGAAATCTACAGTAACACAATCATAGTAGGGGACTTTAACACCCCACTTTCACCAATGGACAGATCATCCAAAATGAAAATAAGGAAACACAAGCATTAAATGACATATTAAATAAGATGGACTTAATTGATATGTATAGGACATTCCATCCAAAAACAACAGAATACACTTTCTTCTCAAATGCTCATGGAACGTCCTCCAGGATAGATCATATCTTGGTTCACAAATCAAGCCTTGGTAAATTTAAGAAAATTGAAATCATATAAAGTATCTTTTCCAAACACAACACCATAAGACTAGATATCAATTACGGGAAAAAAACTGTAAAAACTACAAACATATGGAGGCTAAACAATATGCTACTAAATAACCAAGAAAACACTGAAGAAATCAAAATCAAAAAATACCTAGAAACAAATGACAATGAAAACACAATGACCCAAAACCTATGGGATGCAGCAAAAGCAGTTCTAAGAGGGAAATTTACAGCAATACAATCCTACCTCAAGAAACAAGAAACGTCTAAAATAAACAACCTAACCTTATACCTAAAGCAATTAAAGACAGAAAAACAAAAACAAAAAAAAACCCAGGTTAGCAGAAGGAAAGAAATCATAAAGATCAGATCAGAAATAAATGAAAAAGAAATGAAGGAAACGATCGCAAAGATCAGTAAAACTAAAAGTGGGTTCTTTGAGAAGATAAACAAAATTGATAAACCATTAGCCAAACTCATCAAGAAAAAATGGGAGAAGACTCAGGTCAACAGAATTAGAGATGAAAAAGGAGAAGTAACAACTGACAGTGCAGAAATACAAAGACTCATGAGAAATTACTACAAACAACTGTATGCCAATAAAATGGACAACCTGGAAGATATGGACAAATTCTTAGAAAAGTACAACCTTCCAAGGCTGTTTTCTATTTCTTCCTGGTTCAAACAGACCAATCACAAGCACTGAAATTGAAACTGTGATTAAAAATCTTCCAACAAACAAAAGCCCAGGACCAGATGTCTTCACAGGTGAATTCTATCAAACATTTAGAGAAGAGCTAACACCTATCCTTCTCAAACTCTTCCAAAATATAGCAGAGGGAGGAAGACTCCCAAACTCATTCTATGAGGCCACCATCACCCTAATACCAAAACCAGACAAAGGTGTCACAGAAAAAGAAATCTACAGACCAATATCACTGATGAACATAGATGCAAAAATCCTCAAGCAAATACTAGCAAACGGAATCCAACAGCACATTAAATGGATCATACACCATGATCAGTGGGGTTTATCCGAGGAATGCAAGGATTCTTCAATATATGCAAATCAATGTGATACACCATATTAACAAACTGAAGGATAAAAATCGTATGATCATCTCAATAGATGCAAAAAAAGCTTTCGACAAAATTGAACACCGATTTATGATAAAAACTCTCCAGAAAGCAGGCATACAGGGAAATTACCTCAACATAATAAAGACCATATATGACAAACCCACAGCCAACATCATCCTCAATGGTGAAAAACTGAAACCATTTTCTCTAAAATCAGGAACAAGACAAGGATGCCCACTCTCACCACTATTATTCAACATAGTTTTGGAAGCTTTAGCCACAGCAATCAGAAAAAACAACCAAAAGGAATCCAAATTGGAAAAGAAGTAAAGTTGTCACTGTTCACAGATGACATGATACTATACATAAAGAATCCTAAAGATGCTACCAGAAAACTACTAGAGCTAATCAATGAATTTGGTAAAGTAGCAGGATACAAAATTAATGCACAGAAATCTCTTGCATTCCTATATATTAATGATGAAAAATCTGAAAGTAAAATTAAGGAAACACTCCCATTTACCACTGCAACAGAAAGAATAAAATACATAGGAATAAACCTTCCTAAGAAGACAAAAGACCTGTATGCAGAAAACTACAAGAAACTGATGAAAGAAATTAAAAATGATACAAACAGATGGAGAGATATACCATGTTCTTGGATTGGAAGAATCAACATTGTGAAAATGACTATACTACCCAAAGCAATCTACAGATTCAATGCAATCCCTATCAAACTACCAATGGCATTTTTCACAGAGGTAGAACAAAAAATTTCACAATTTGTATGGAAACACAAAAGATCCCGAATAGCCAAATCTATCTTGTGAAAGAAAAACACAGCTGGAGGAATCAGGCTCCCAGACTTCAGACTATACTGCAAAGCTACAGTAATCAAGACAGTATGGTACTGGCACAAAAACAGAAATATAGATCAATGGAACAGGATAGAAAGCCCAGAGATAAACCCACACACATATGATCACCTTATCTTTGATAAAGGAGGCAAGAATATACAATGGAGAAAAGAGAGCCTCTTCCATAAGTGGTGCTGGGAAAACTGGACAGCTACATGTAAAAGAATGAAATTAGAACACTTCCTAACACCATACACAAAAATAAAGTCAAAATGGATTAAGGACCTTAATGTAAGGGCAAACACTATAAAAACTCTTAGAGGAAAACATAGAAAAAAGAGCCTTTGCCATAAATCACAGCAAGATCCTTTTTGACCCACCTCCTACAGAAATGGAAATAAAAACAAAAATATACAAATGGGACCTAAGGAAACTTAAAAGCTTTTGCACAGCAAAGGAAACCATAATCAAGACAAAAAGACAACCCTCAGAATGGGAGAAAATATTTGCAAATGAAGCAACTCACAAAGGATTAATCTCCAAAATATACAAGCATTTCATGCAGCTCAATATCAAAAAACAAACAACCCAATACAAAAATGGGCAGAAGACCTAAATAGACGTTTCTCCAAAGAAGATATAAAGATTGCCAACAAACACATGAAAGGATGCTCAACATCACTAATAATTAGAGAAATGCAAGTCAAAACTACAATAAGATATCATCTCACACCAGTCAGAATGGCCATCATCGAAAAATCTATAAACAATAAATGCTGGAGAGGGTGTGGAGAAAACAGAACCCTCTTGCACTGTTGGTGGGAGTGTAAACTGATGCAGTCACTATGGAGAACAATATTGAGCTTCCTTAAAAAACTAAAAATGGAACTACCATACGACCCAGCAATTCTACTACTGGGCATATACCCTGAAAAAAACATACTTCAAAAAGAGTCATGTACCACAAGGTTCATTACAGCTCTATTTACAATAGCCAGGACATGGAAGCAACCTAAGTGTCCTGTGACAGATGAATGAATAAAGAAGATGTGGCACATATATTCAATGGAATATTACTCAGACATAAAAAGAAATGAAATTGAGTTATTTGTAGTGAGGTGGATGGACCTAGAGTCTGTCATACAGAGTGAAGTGAGTCAGAAAGAAAAACAAATACCGTATGCTAACACATGTATATGGACTCTAAAAATAAAAAAAAAAAAGTTTCTGAAGAACCTAGCAGCAGGACAGGAATAAAGACACAGATGTAGGGAATGGACTGAGGACATGGGCAAGGGGAAGGGTAAGCTGGGACGAAGTGAGAGAGTAGCATTGACATATATACACTACCAAATGTAAAAAAGATAGCTAGTGGGAAGCAGCTGCATCCCACAGGGAGATCAGCTCGGTGTTCTGTGACCACCAGAGGGGTGGGATGGAGACGCAGGAGGGAGGGAGGGGATATATGTGTATATAGCTGATTCACTTTGTTATACAGCAGAAACTAACACAACATTGTAAAGCAATTATATTCCAATAAAGATGTTAAAAAAAAAAGAATTAGCACGTAAAGGACAGAAAATATCAAAAGC
The DNA here is from genome assembly GCF_003676395.1 of Aethalodelphis obliquidens. Taxonomy (NCBI): domain Eukaryota; kingdom Metazoa; phylum Chordata; class Mammalia; order Artiodactyla; family Delphinidae; genus Aethalodelphis; species Aethalodelphis obliquidens. Next base: position 38,118,478 of record NW_020837950.1, read on the forward strand.
TTCAGTTTTTTAAAATGCAGGTGAAGTATTTAGACATGTGATATTCAAACAGGGTGCTACTATTAGACCCTAACTGCATTGGAGGTATCCTGTCTTTCTCTCCCTGAAACCAAGATATAATTAAAAGGACTTTTAGGATTAGCAGGATACTGTAGAATTTAGATTCCAAATTTCTTTATTATGACTCAGTCTTTATACAGCGTCTTTAAGGCTGAACAAGCAGAGCCTTTAGACTGGACCGAGGAATCTGAAACTGCATTTGAAAGGATCAAGGATAGCCTCCATGACCCCCCCCCGCCCGCTTTAGGGCATCCCAATTATAAATCGCCTTTCTTCTTTGTACATGAAAGAAAGAAACACTGGGAGTCTTAACCCAATGACATGGACAGAGACCTGTTGGATATTACAGTCAACAGATAGATCCAGTGGCCAAAGAGCTGCCTCCCTGTATGCAAGCAACTGCTGCCACAGCAAACATATCACAGGCTGTTGAGAAAATTGTCATGGGCTCCCCACTGACAGTATGCATTCTCCATTCAGCCAATGGCCTACTTAATCTCACACTCAGAGTCTACCAGCAGACCAACTTCTTACAAAATCCTTTTGCTGTCCTCTCCAAATGTAACTCCTGCTCACTGCAACACCTTGAGTCCTGCTACTTTTCTCCCTCTTCCATACAAGGGAACTCTTTATAACTGCTTGACATTGACGAGTCAGATTTACAGAAGACACCCCTGGATAATACAGAAAGAATCTGGTTTACTGAAGGGTCATATCTAAAGAAAAGAGCTGGACATACAGCTGGATATGCTACAGTATCTTTAACTGAAACTATAGAAGCTAAACCCTTATTGGAGGCCACTTCTGTCCAGGAAGCAGAGCTTTTTGCTCTAGCTTGAGTTTGCTTTTTAGCCAAAGACAAAAAAATTAACATACATACTGATAGTATATATGCCTTTGGTGTAGTTCACGATTTTGGTGTGCTCTGGAAACAAAGGTTTCTTGACCTCTTCTGGGCAGAAGATTTAAAACATGTTTTAAAGAGATATGGGAACATATGTATATGTATAACTGATTCACTTTGTTATAAAGCAGAAACTAACACACCATTGTAAAGCAATTATACTCCAATAAAGATGTTAAAAAAATAAATAAAAAATAAGTCATCAGAAACCTTAAAAAAAAACCTTATGGATTCCATCCTGAGGCCTAAATCTTTGCCTATTTCAAAAACTTCTGGGCATTCTCTGGCAAACATAGAGGAAAGCAAAGGAGATCCCTTGGCTACTGCTGCTAAGTCTGCCGCCCTCCAGACTCCTGGTAGAATTAGCCCTAACTCCATTGCCTCTGAAGCTTTTTGGAGTCATAAAAGATAAATATATGGTGGCTCAACAGTTGGCTACCCAACATGACAAAGAAAAATGGGTAGAAGAAAGTGGCAGGTTTGATTCTAAGAGGAGGCTATGGATTCAGTCCTAATGGCCAACCTGTTCTCACTGATTGCCTAGAAGTACAAATCTTGAATCACACACAGAAATTAACTCACTGGAACACTGATAACAGGTATCTTGAGGAAAAACAATATGACTGGAAGCTATCCCCAAAGATGGCCTCCTGAGTAACAGAGATGTCAAATTTATTCTAAATATAACCTAGAAGAGTCTATTCATACATCTATGGGACATTTTTCTCTCCCCTGGGGACTCTTGGAGATATGGCAAGTGGACTTCAGTTGTCTCCCTCTCAAGGGTTTAAATATATTCGGTAGTGATTTTAGTATGTTCTCTCGCTGTGTGGAAGCATTTCCATGTTGCAGAGTTACAGCCATGGCAGTTAGTAAAGTGCCATTGGAAAAAATTATCCCAACTTGGGGAATTCCCTCTGAACTATGTAGAGACAGAGGCTCCCACTTTACAGGACAAATTTTAGTCTGTAACATTTGGCCAATTATGCGACGCTTTCACTGAGCTTACCTTCCCCAGTACTCTGGATTGGTAGAACACATCGATGAAATAATTAAACCTCAGCTGGCAAAATTAGTTGACTCATTTAGGCTGCCTTTGCCCAAAGTACTACCTTTGGTTTTGCTTAATCTAAGATCTACTCCCTCAGAAGAAAATAGACTGTTTTGCTTTGAAATTGTTACTAGCAGGATCCATGTGAATAGATGAAGGAAGGAATATATGAAGCTACTATGATTAAAGGAGACCTCACCTACTGCCAAGGATTAACTAAAGCCCTGAAATTAATACAAAGCTTGTAGAGCAACTTTCCATAGTACACTTCTGGGAGATGAAGACCTATAACATCATGACCTCTAACCTGGCAACTATGCCTTGGAAATGACACCTTTGCAAAGATGCCCTCCAACCTCCTTCGTGGTAAACTTACCAGGTATTGTGAACTAACCCTTGTGCCACTAAACTTAAGGTCATTGACTCACAGATTCATGTTTCTCATTTAAATAAGGCACCACCTCCTGCCTGGATTTCACAACCACCTAGAAGGCTGAAACTAAAGTTAACCAGACAAAGGCCAGGATAATGGAAGCAGGCACTGTCTGTCAACAGCTTTTCCAAGATTTGGGACAAGACTTGTGTAATTTTTTGCCTTTTTCCACCTATCAATGCTTTTGATTCAAATGTTTTTCTCCTATGGGCACAACAGTATGCTAGTTTTAAAAGTGAAATTGGATTTGTGGGTAACTACCATTAGCCAGCACTTCGGGGTAACCCGGGTAGATATCTCTACAACAAGTATTCAACTAGCTGGCTTTAGCAAATTTCATTTTAGAAGAAAGGCCAGTAGTACCTAGCAACCACAGATTCACTAACTGGAGCTCATACAAATGGTCAATTAACCAAACTTTAAATGACTCTGTACTCCAGTATCTGCTTTCTCTTAATGCTACCAAGTCCCAATCTAAGAACTAGACTAAAACTGAAGAATGTCACCTCTTGTCTTCTGGAGGGCACCATTCCCCAATTATGGGATGGATTTATATGGTTGACACTGGGCTATGGACAACCAAGTACCAAAGCCCCACTATGTTGGGAACAGCTCAACCATATAAAGATGAACTTACCTAAGACCACCCAACATCTTCGATGATTACATGATTCTTATACCACATCACTTTAAAAGCTAGTGATTGATTTGGAACTGATTGGGATAGACGACTCAGTATTTATTGGGTAGGCCCCAAATGGAATCCAATGGACGTGTAGAACTAACCTCTGGCCTTGGCTCCCTCCCAGGTGGATAGAAGGTTGTACCTTACAATTTCCTTGAGATCAAGGGCATATCTGCATGACCTTCAACATGGCCTCTATTGAACATAACTTAAAAGATGGGCTAGGTCAGTCTTTCACTAGTGGGATCCTCACTGGGACTTGAGGATGTCATTAGTCATCTAGAAGCTTTAACCAGATTTACCCAAGAAGCCCTAAATGATAGCCAACAAGTTCTAAATCTTTTAAATTCTGAAGTATCTTTAATAAGGCAGTCTTACAAAATGAGGTGGCCCTTGACATTACAGCCTTACACCCTTTCAGGATAGTACTTGTGCTATAATACAAACTGAATGTTGTGTTTTTATACCAGATGAATCATCTAGCATTACCCACTTAAGTCATATGAAAAAGCAAATAAATGCAATGAATGATCAAATACCTAGACTTGGAGAAATACTAAAAAGTTCATTTGGCTCAGGTGAAAATAGGCCAAAATCTTTGCTTATGACATTACTATTGATTCTTGCAATATTAATTACTGTGTGTATTCTTTAAGTTGTTACAGCTTTGTGTCTCTTGCTGCTGTACTATGATCCCTTCCACAGGAATTATGATAGCTTGATGTCTGGAGATTAACCACTCCTAGGAGTTCATGGATCTTCATTAGGAGGAATCTCATATTTTGAAGGCCATCTAAGACTCACATCCCAGATGGCTCCTCGTTACATACCACTCACACAACCACCTCTTTCCCCAGTCATGGGACATGACTCTGGAAATGAGCCTTCCTGGTGCCAAGGAAGTTGATGCCTATGCCAAATAACCAAATGGTTGATCAGTGCTTTCCACAGAAATATCTTGATCAAAAGGAGGAACTGTGAAAAGGGAAACCAAGATGGAGTTGGTATCACTAAGAGAGCTCTCCAAAATGGAGCAGGGAGGCCATTAAGGAAGTGTGACTTATGCACATCTCAGCTGTATAGAATGTGACCTCTGGACCACTTATTGTCCTAATGAAGTCATACAGAGTATCAGCCAGAAAAGCAAGATGCTTTTCAGACCTTTACCATAAAATAACTCATGATTCCTTAAGGACAAATATTTCCTGGCTTGCAAAGTCAATCCCAGCTCTCTGCAGGCAACTTTAACAACTCAACACTTTTGTCTTTATAAGCCCTGACTCTTTTCCCTGGAACATTCTTTTGGTTTTATCCAAATCTGTACCCCCAAACTGTAATTCTTAAGGCCCCAAATGAACTCTTATTCACAGCATTCTGATTTTTATGTTGTTGTCAGATGTACGTACAAAAACTGTACAACTGTAGTAAGATCAACCCACTCTAATGACCCTGGACGTGTATTTAGTTCTCGTTCTTCTGCCTGCTTCTATGGAATATCAGTTACCATTCTAGGCTCTCACTTGTCCTCCAATTAGTGGTTGTGGGGAGGAAGAAATCTTCTACACTTGTAAGTTTTTCTGATGGGTCTGAAGATTAAGTGACATAAAGTTAATAAGAAAAAATCAAGTTTAATAACATGTATACGTGGACAAGACCCAGGAAAACCGAGAAATTCACCAAAATGCTGAAGCCTTCACTTTAAATAACATCTTCAGCTAAAGACAAGAGGATGGAGGTAGTAGCTTGGGACTTGAAATTGGAGGAAGGCAATTCACATGAAGATAGAAAAGCAAGTGTCTGATAAAAACAGATGTTTGCTGGGCCCTGAAGAAACAATGGGGCACAGGGTTGACTTTGATCTCTAGACCCTGCCAGGTTCTCCCACCACACCTAGCCCATATTCTTTGTAGGTAACTCTGGTGATGGTGTTCTTCCAGGAACAGGCCCTTTATCTAATTCTTTAAGGAAGCTAAGGGGGAGGTAACCAGAAAAACTTCCTGAACCTTCTGTTTCTTAAAAGTAATCAGGCTAAATTAATTCTCATGCCAAAGAGATGTTTTATGGTGGCAAATTTTGCTCCCCTACATGGGGATATTGTTTCTCCAGTCTCAGTGCTGACCTTACTGCCTTCAGAACAAAATCTCCTCCCCAGGCACATGGTCCCCTGCAAATCCTCAGATGTCCATGATCTGTAACTCTGCAGGTGGTAACCCACCTCTCGGCTCACTTGACCTTGACGGAGACAGAGTTGCTCAAACCTCAAGTCCAGCCTTGGGGTCTAGCATATGAATCCTGAGAGAAAACCCTATCTAGAGAGTGACTATTGGTCAGTCAATGGCACTGACCTGGTCAATGAACAGGACCTGAAATAGGCTTGGCCAGGAGAATCCAGGCATTTGTCAAAACAAAGCACAGCAAGAACTAGCACTGGGTGTTAATTTCACCTGACATGTCCTCATACTTTTAGATGGGGCAAATAAAACCAGTGAAAGGTTAGTGCGAGGTAGAATAACCTAGTCCAACTGCAGATTCAATTCTGGAGAGTTAGAAAAAGTAAGTGTTACTGCTTAATGTCTTGAGACTAATATCTCATGCAATCTCAGTAGAAGTGCAGAAATCTTGAATGAGAAAAGAGGTCATTAAGGGTTTAGAACTCATGTCTGTAATTAGTGAGTTAATTCACAGGTTGTGAATGTCCTCAATAACTCTTGCCCTACACCCCTAACTTGGGGGGCTGTCTATGTAATAAAAAATTGAAAAACTCCTCAACAACCCAATTACTTAACTTTTGGATTTTGGGAACTGAGACTGGTTTGCCAAAGAAAAGTCAAAAGATGACACTGGGGGCTTCCCTGGTGGCACAGTGGTTGAGAGTCCGCCTGCCAATGCAGGGGACACAGGTTTGTGCCCCGGTCCGGGAAGATCCCACATGTCGCGGAGCAGCTGGGCCCGTGAGCCATGGCCACTGAGCTTGCGCGTCCAGAGCCTGTGCTCCGCAACGGGAGAGGCCACAACAGTGAGAGGCCTGTGTACCACAAAAAAAAAAAAAAAAAAAAAAAAAAAAAGATGACACTGATCCTTAATTCTGGTTGTGCATCACTACACCAATGAGGACTCGTCAATATAACAAGTATGGTAAGGCAATTTGCACCAATTGCCAACCGCACAAAGATGGACTAAAGCTTTGAAGAAGTCTACGTCTAGAAATTAAACTCTGCAAAATGACAGTAACTCAGCCAAAGAACCCTGAGGATCAGGCTTTGATGAATTCTTGTTAAAGACTACAGCCCTCACAACGGAGCTTTTCTGAATGTCATTGTTTATATGTCATTGTTTCTGCATGAAGTCCTGACAATGGCTTCATTCTGCAACCATCTCCAACTCTGAAGCAATATTTGGGTTCAGGGCCCTTGTCACCATTGGCAAAGCCACTTCAGAGGGAAGACCCACTGTAGGTTCAAGAGTCCAAGTTCTTTCAGAATCCATTTTGAAACCCCTGCAGAGTAGCATTTATTTTTCATCCTTGAAGTCAACACTCCCTGAATCACACTGAGAAGTCACCAAACCTGTATGACAGAACTGGCAACTGATGATCTAAGTCCAGATACTCCCAGCTCGCTGCACCCTGAGCTCTGAGGCCTGGGAGGGCCCGTGTTTGAGAGTCTTCCAAACCTCTAGACAGACCTTCCTGTCCCCTCCCCCCTTGCTCTGAAATCCCCAACTGGCACTCAACATGCCTCCACACCTTGTTCTCAGGTCATGACCCTTCCTTCCCCTCAGATGCACAGTGGGATTTCAGGGACACACTCCCACACTCATTTACCATTCTTCATTCACAGCAGTTGACCTTAACTACTGCCTAGACCTCCGTGACATGCTTTTCCCAAAAGAATTGAACTCCTGGGGTAGGTAGCCACTGGAATGCGGTTGGATCAACTTGCCAGTTGAAGGAGAAACAGCCTCAGTTTCCTGGTATTCAGCTCCTGCTGGATGAAATGCTTTACTCAAAGACCCTTCTTGCCTACCAAGAAATGAGAGTCAAGGAAGTTTCTACAAAGCTCTCAATAGTAGAGGAAGCATTCAAGGCAAGACCCAGATGAGTTTTATGGCTGCTCTATTGTTTACTCAAGCAAGAAAATACTAGAGAACACAGACTTCACTCAGAAAACACATTTAATATTGGAAAGCACTGACAAAGGATGGGTCCCAATTATTTTATTGGGGGTGATGGGGCCAGCCATGCTCACCTGCTTGGAGTTTCTAAATTCTGGTTCCAGGTCAGCCATTGAGCAAATTTCAAATATAACGTCTTTACACTACAACACTCCACCATAATGCAAGTCCTTGATATGAAGAGAATGATGCTCAAATCACTTGTGCCAAAGACCAGTAAAGGAATAAGAAAAGGAAACAGAAGGGTGTTATTCCCTGCAAGTGCTATACATTCAGGGAAGATCCCCACATGCTTAGAAATGCTTGTGATTATTTTGTAAAAAATCAGAGCTTAACAGTCCTCATTCTCCATCATCCTCCACAAGAAGGTGTGGTCCTGCCCAGGTGCCCTTTGCAAAGCTTTGTCTTCACTTTCTGCATTCTTTCCACAAAACAGCAGACCAACACAGACAAGAGCCCCACAAGTGTGAACTCAGAATAAGCTTCAATAGACCAAGGCATCCATGAAATACAGATATCTTAACTTCAATGGCAATTGACAACTAAGATAGTTCTATTTCTTTGTACAGGATAATGTTAAGAAAACACTGGGTCCTCACACTTTGGTGGGAGAAGCCCCTGGGGCCTACACAATTGATGTCGTCTTAATGCTGCAGAGAGCTGTATTCAACAGCTGGAGGTGACCCTAATGGAATTTCATTGATCAACATAGAGGTCACCAGACCCTTGGCACAGATGAGCCACATACATAGAATCAAGCTAAAATATCCCTTCCATGTCTAATAAGGTTCAGATACTTCTAACTCTTCTGAAGCTTAAAGAACATGATCTCAAAGCTGAAAACAGCCAAGTCCCTTACCATAAAGTTAAGAAAAGTACGTACTTCAAGTAAAGATGATTGGAGGTCAAAGTTCAACCTGACTAGGTGACGTTCCCTCTAGAACAAGAGGCCCAGGGTGAAGTGAGCCATTGTTCTTTGTCTGCCCATGTGACTTTATTTTTGGGTTCAACATGAAAAGGGAAGATAAATAGATGTATTATGAAATATCAGGGTAACAGAGATCCTCAGAAGATGGAGGGTAAAGACAGCAACCTTACAGTAATTCATGGGAGGGACTGTGAAACACTCAATCTTTCAAGGATAAAGGCATGTTCCCCTTTTTTCCATAAAGAGCCACCCAGCTCTATGTTCCATGGTTCTGGACACTGGGACCCCATCACCATGAATGCTATCATGTCTGTCTATGAAGGATCTGCTCAACTTTTCACACTCAGGCCATCTGGAGCCTGGCTGGGCCCCAGTATATGTTTAACCATATATCGGTCTTTGCTTAGACCCCTCAGCCCAGGGCAATCTACCCTTGATGCTAGTTCTAGATGTGTCTCTAGAGATGTGTTCTAGATCCCCTCATGGTCACCCAGTTCTTTTATCATGTATCATACTCCTGGATTTCATCTGCTGAATACTGAATCAGCCCACCACCCAGTCTTCTGAGGTTCCCTAGAATAGTCTTGGCCATGAAGCTTCAGGGAACAGACTTACAAGAGCGTCAGACAATGTTCAGTTTGGAGCCAATGGAGAGCAGGAGAAGACGTGCACGATGCAGCACAGGCTAGTGTGGAAGAAGAAAGTCCATCCTGAGGGGACACAACCTCTGAGCTCTGCAGGAGGGTGTTCTAAGGAAAAACATGAATAGACCCTATGGTCTGATTTCAAGAACCCCCTCATGGAGAACAAGAAAAAACTTTCTTCTACCTTGAGTACCACAAACACCTAGAACAGAGCCATACGCAGAGATGAATTTCAGTCAAATATTTGAGCAAGAAATGTAAAAGGAACCATAACATTATCTAAAGGCACCCTTCACCCTGGCAAAGTCCTCCTAGCAATCCCAAGACATCTCCAAGTTTTATCACTGAGAAGATGCATCCTAGTAAAATAGCCTGGATGCCAGCAGATCCATCACCTGCTTTTCCAGTAACATCTACCGATAAAGCCCAGTCACCACTCTACCCTCTCCCATCAGCCACTCTGGCCTACTGCTTCTACCCAGAGTACAGAATGGATGTATACCTCTGGGCCATCTCCAGGAGGCTTGTTAAGATACTTCTTGACACCAAGCACAGGAACCCCTGACATTAACAAGGACGTTGAGAACCAAGTTGTAGTCATCTGTCTATACAGAGAGACCACTTAATCAGAAGCAGGTACATTCTCATATCTAGATTCACAACTGAAGGTCACTAAGCTCTGTTAATGGCGTGGACAGGTCTTCAGCACTGATGGTTTTGGGGTGAGGGCATGATCCGACTTTCCAGCTATGTTAGCAGTCTCCCAAATTCCCCAGACTTTCCTCATTAAGTGAAGGTAGTTAAGTATCCCAGAAACAAACTGTGCTTCTTTTCAAACTACTTATGGTTAAGACAGGAGTTCTGGGTGGTTCTTCTGGAAGAGACGTTGTAGGCAGAGTAAACTTTTCACCGAAAGTTGACCACTAGCTAGTATCAGATGGTCCCCAGGGAGGAAGTGACATTCCTGGTGAGCGGTGGTGTGTTCCTGGGATTTGGTTGATCCACCCTGTTCATCTGATATAATCAATTTGTGTGTGGCAATGGGTGAGGTGTCGCACAGAGCTACAGAGAGTCCCCAAATAAAGACCTGGAGCCTAGCAAGAAGATTGGGGGCTGTCTCTAGAAATGGGACAAAGGACCCAAAACCACGCAAAGGCCCTTGATATCACTGTTTCAGTACAACCACCTCTATTGATTTTGGCTGCTTCTTATGCCAATCAGAAGGGATTCATCCAGATTTGCTTCCAACCTGGCAGTTCATCCCCTGAACTTTCCTTGAAGGACCTGTGGCCCTGGAATTGAGACTCACAGACCTAACAGGATGTAAAAGGAAATTTCACTAGATGAGGATAACCCCAGGACAAAAAGATCTGCCAAGATCTGCTTATTTCCAGATGGGCACATGATACACATCCTTCCTGAGATGTCTGCAGTGCTGCACCACTGATAATCCCTGCACTGGAAGTGCCAAGATGCTCATCCCCCTCTGGGAATGGCCCTTACTCCAATGAGAACTGCCTCAACCAAGACTCTGCCCCTTCCCTGGGGGAAGTCACATTCCCTGGCTGCTCTGAGGTATCCAGAGGTCCAGCCATGTTGCTCAGTTCAGGGCAACTCTGGAGGGCCATTCTTGCTCCAGAACTCCTCATGGGGCTGGTTGAAACTTCTCTTGAGGATACACAGTTGAACTTCTCCTTCTGCCCTATCTTGCTGTCTTTACTTCCTTTCCAGTGCTGTTCCCAAGTGCATTCCCCATAAACCTAATGCATGTGAGTCATCATCAAGGAGTCTTTTCTAGGGAAGCCAAACCCAGACACTTGACTTTTCACATGTCCGTTTTTTAATATTTAAATTTTTAGGTCACATAGGAAATGAAACTTTTGCTGCTTAACGAGTAAACCATCATCAGCCCCCTGGGTTTACTATTGCACAGTGATGATACCGTTATTTGGAACTAAAGGTTCTGCTTGGCTTATATTATACAAACCAAATTGAAAAAATTGAGGACCACCCACAGCCTCCCTAGCAGACATGCAATCTCACTGTGTGCCTCTTTTCATATTGCAGGATTGGTGCTCTTTTAATCTGTCCACTAAGTCTAAAGCATGTTCCAAAACTTGACAGTTCTTTGATCTTCATTGTTAGCCTAAGTTGATAAGTAGTTTTTCCTGAGAACCCAGGAAGGCTTGGGGAATTGGGGAGAAAGTCCTCTGTAGACATGACGTTCTCCTTCTCCAACTCTGGTAGGCAGAGGAGAAATGAAGGAGGGAGGCAGAGAGCCATCATTTACTGGATCATACTGGTGATGGAGAGAGGATGGTCCAGAACTTTCTTTGGTCCTTTGAGGAAGACAATAAGGCAGCTGGCAACCACCACTAAAGCCTATAGGACTGAAGTATCCTTCTCTTGTTCTCTAGTAAGCTCTTTAGAATGATAAAAGCTCCAGTGTATGTGCATTACCAACTGGGAGTGGATAAAGCCATAAATTTGCTATGGTCCTTCACCAAGTTACTTCCTAGAGCACTTAAAGGAGAGAGGAGCCATGGAGTTCTGAAGCACCTCCTTGCTCAGAAATCCCAGGGGAAAAGTTCAAAATCCTGTGATCCAAGACCTCACAAGTGTCTCCTTGTACAAACTCCAGTCATTATGGCATGTGCCACTCCATTATATTTTGTGTATGAATGGCAATAAGTATAGACCTATCAATAATCACTTTAAATGTCGATGGACTAAACGCTCCAATCAAAAGGCAGAGGGTGGACGCTTGGATAAAAAACAAGACTCGTCTACATGCTGCTTACAGGAGACTCACTTCAGAGCTAAAGACAGATTGAAAGTGAGGCGATGGAAAAAATTTCCTGCAAATGGAAATGACAAGAAAGCAGAGGTAGCGATACTCAGACAAAATAGACTTTTAAAGTATATAACAAAAGACAAAGAAGGGCATTACATAATGATAAACGCATCAATACTAGAGGATAACTCATTAACATAGGCACCTAACAGATGCACAAATAGGCCTTCTTCCTATAACCCAGAGAGATCCTCTCAGGCTCTTCAACGTGGGCAGGAAACAAGGTTTTCAGCAATAGGACTGGGGTGAGGAATGTTTCACTTCCATAGGGCAGTCCAGATACCTGCCCAAGGGATGTACTTCATCTCAGTCATGGACAGGGATGCCTTCCTCCACCTTAAGTCTGCACTGAACACAAGTCAATTAGGAACCAAATAGCAACCCAGAAGTTTTCTGGCAGTGTGAATCCACCCAAGTGAAGGAAATGATGTCATTTCATCAGACAAAGGGTCAGCCGTCAAAGGTCTGCTTGATGTGAGCGCAGAGGCTGAGTCCAGCCGTCTCCCTCACATTTGCCAAGGCGTATGTCAGCTTTCACAATGCAAATCCCATCCTGAAAACACAGTCTGACACGTGACTCTGTTGCAGTGCTTTATGTAAAGGATGTATGTTTGAATTCAGTCTGGAATGAGATGTACCTCTGGCTACAAAATGGTCCCAGCTATCCAAGTTCCAAGCATTCAAAGGCTCCACCCTAGGCTATTTACATTTATGCATGTCATTATCCCTTAAAAACTTATTGGAGGCTACATGATTGTCTTTAAGCCTCATGATAGCAGGCAACCTCACAGATGATTTGAAAAACTTCTTGAACCAAAGGGAAGGAGTAGAATTTTTAGTTGACAAATAATAGACTGTATTATTCAAGGTGATGGTCTAGGAAGGTAAGACGTTGACATGGAATGAAGTCATCTTTAGGCCACTTAAGCACAGAGGAAGATGGGGAAACTGAGGTACTATCTTCACAGCTGCTTCAATGCTTGCCCCAGCAAGAAAATTCCAGAAGCCCATAGGCTTCATTTAGAGACACTTCAAACAGATTTCAGTACCCAGCTGCCTGGTAATGGGGTGTCATCTCCAGGGGCACTGCTACCATATTAATTGCTCTGCAGCTCAGAGGGGCTGGATTCTAGATGCAGCTCAGTCACTGAGCAGGAACCAAATTGAGAATTTTAGTCTCTGAAGGACGTCAAATGTGGCAAGATGTTATGGTGCCAGTTTTTAATGGAGAAATTTGTACAACATTTTCCTGTATCAAGGGACAGATCATGAAAGTATAAGGAAAACCAAAGACACCCGAAGTGTCCTAGTTCCCTGCAAGTGTCACACAGGCTCAGAAGTAGCCCCTGGTTGTCAGTAACAGGCTAACTGCCTATAGGAGTGACAGGCCTTGTCCTTGTGCTTCATGACCACAATCACTCAGGCAAGGTTTACAGAGCCACGTGTTTCCCAGTGTAGACTCCTTATCTAGATTCTCATTCCTTGGAGATGAGCTACCCGGATGCCACCCCATAAACAGGAGGCCTAGCCTTTTCAAGGAAAAAGACACTGAACACGAGGATTCTCTAAGTTTGAAGCCATAGCCAAAGACACCCAAGAGGTGACAACCTCTAGTCTTCAATTCTCTACAAATAAAATTTAGAGAACAGAACAAAAATGGTTGTCACTCCCTTAAAGCCATTCTAAGACCCCCCCAAAAAGTCCACTGGGCTGTACTTAATACTCAAACTTCATTAGAACAATTATTATCACGTATTTGCCAACATTCATTTTAGTCATGGGCCATTTTATCCAATGATACATCTGTTTACGCATAGCCTGGCCTGTTGTCAAAATAGAGGCCAGCCAAGGTATCTCCTCCCCTCCACCCCCAGATCTGCAGAGAGTCTGAAGTTTCAACTCCATTGAGCAGACTTTTCAAGCCCAGCTCCCAGCACCCCAGATCTGCCAGCACTCAGGGTTACAATCCTTTGCCCAGACACACCCACCTCACGCTGGCCCCTGGGCTTGGTTTAGGAAATTCCAGGACATTTGTTCAACTCAAAGGTAATACCATGTCTCCAAGTATAGGAATTGCTGATGACCAGCTGTCCCAAACACAAGCCCTTTTCCTCATCCAGCCCAGCCATGACCTGTACTTCATGGTTAAAAATGAAGCAGGCAGAGAAATTCCCTCTCTTCCTGAAGAGATAAGTCCACAAACGTTCCATGAAAGAATCCTTCCTTCCCTCCTTTCCGCTAAAGGAGTCTTTCTACTGGCGTCATAGCCCTCTTCACCCAAAGGTCAGGCAACACTAATGCTCAGGTAAACTGAAGAGATACCCAGCAGCTTATGAAGATGGCGCCACCACATCTGACTTGTGGACCATATACTGATACCATCCAGGCTTCCATGTTTCCACATGGATTAGAAATAGTCAGTGAGCATTACAACACAAGAATCTAACCAGAGGCAGATCCAGAAGAGCACAGCCTGGAGCCATTCAAGACACCCAGGGATCGAGTCAACTCCAGGTACCTCCTCATGGCAAACTGATTGTCACTCTTCAAATAACCTCGCCACCACATCAGGTCTCTAAAAAGTGTGAAGGCTGATGTTCTTTTGATGTAAAGAAAATGTGTCTTGTATTCTAAACCTCCCCAGACAGAGGATAGATCTTTGTGAATGTGACCTTTATTCTATCTGCTACAGTCTGAGGACAAATGTGTGAACAGAGCTATAGTCAATGGTTTCATTGGCAACTACTTCATTTATGGTTAAAGAAAAAGAAAGAAAAATTCAAGCAAGGAGTAAAGACCTCGAGTCAGGCACAGCTTCTTGGCTTGGAAAAGTAGGCGATTACACCTTGATACGTAGTGGGCAGCTCACTGAACCTAGGCCTTAGGACCTTTTCCTGCCCAGGCCCTGCTCCACCCACCCCCACACTGGCTTGACAGTAAGGCAGTTTGCACCTAGAGTACCCACTGGCAGAAGGATCTGCTTCTCTGAAGTCAATTTTCTCACAACTTGAGAAGGGGTTGGATGTAGGGCTGATTACCACCTAAAGGCGCCACAGGAGTCAGGCAGCTCTTGCTGACAACCCCACCCTATGGTGGTCCCTAGGGCATCCCTTTTACTATGATCTCCCATACCTGGGGCAATTGTTAAGGCCCAGTGAGCAGGTCACTGTTTTGCATTTCTATCCATCCCGCGTCTTGGGCTGGAATCCCAGTTCTCCTAAAGAAACCTGGATTTCTAGATTAAGAACACGTCCGTGACAATTAGTGTCCTGCCTCAAAAGAACTGGAACTGGTCGTCCAGGACTCATGTTTGGAAGACAATCAGAAAGGTTCTGGAATATGGAACAGAGCGGTGCTTTGGAGAACTTCAGTAATGAGACAAGAAAGGCTTCCCAACACAGAAGAACTTTGACCACTGGCTCAAGATGACCAACCAGAGGACTTCTTTTGTGTGCTTACTCCCTTGGCCGGTAAAAACAGAAGTCACCCTGCATTTGATCAGAGGTCTTTGTGATTCCTTGTTTCAATATGACATTCGGAGTCCCAAGACAGATGACAGTGAACTATCACAGCTGTCATGGAGGTATGATCTTTATCAGTAAAAAGCACTACTTCTGGCATTTAGCATGCATCTCCTGATCTAGTGAATACGTTATTCAATCCCCAATGAAGAGAGTATCAATTTGCTTTCTCATGGGAAAGTCAGCAGTATACATTCATAGCCTCATCCTAGAGTTATGTCAACTTTCCTACTCTATACAATAAAATCTACAGAAATCTTGATTATATTGACATTCCAGATTACGTTGGTGAGAGCGGCCAAGATGGGCGAGTAGGAAGACGCTGAGCTCACCTCTTCTCACAAGCACACCAAAATGACATCTGCAAGAAGACCATCAATGAAAAAGACTGGAACCTATATTAGCGTTCCACAGAAGATCCTGCTGGTCTAGTTTATTACTGACATTGTTTTGTTAGAACTGAAGACCTATGTGCCAGAATGTGGTAGGTAAAACTACAAAGATTCAGGGCCTGCCACCTCACTGATGCTTTTAAGTGCCTAGGGCATGCAGGACATTACTTCCTACTTCCAAATTAAAGGACAATTTACTGCACCTTTTATCTCCTACCATGAAGGAAGTGTAACTTCAAAATTGGTAGGCCTCTTTGGATTGTAAATACAGCATATGTCACACTTGGGAATACTGCCCCTAACCATTTTTCAGTGGGCTCCAAAGCCTGCCAGTTTTGAGTACCTGTGGTCTGGCCATTCAAAATACAACCTGACAGATCTCAGTGTTAGCCACACCCATGGTAGGAATAGATGCAAGTTCCTGCAGAACTCAACAGGAATCTTGATTATATTGACTTTCCACAAAAGGTCTTTCTGGTCCACCTTATCACTGGTGTTATATTGTTAGACCTGGAAATCAGAAGTATCAAGTACTCTGGAACACACCTATGGCCAGAATGTGAGAGGTAACAGCAGACTCCTAAGATTGCAGAATAAGTTCATACATTTGCCCATAGAAAACTTAACTTGGAAATCGGCTCCTAGTATAATACTGAGACTTAATAGAAACTGAATTCCTAGCCATGGAACATCAAGTATGGGTTTAGAACTTCCCATGATGAGCTGAACGCTGTAAGACTTAAAAGCATAAGGCCCGATGGGCACCAGTGTTACACAGGTAATAGTATATTTGTGGAAAGCAAATCTAAGGTCACATTTAAGTTACAAGAACAAATGACTCCACACCCCCATCATCCCCTATCTCTGTTGCACTTATACCTCTCAGCTCACACCTGTGGCCCCATGAAGAAATCCCTGTGACAAGGAGAGAAAAGTAAAGCCCTGGTTCATAGGCAGATTCATTCAATATGTAACAATGAATTGTTAATGGATGGCTGCAATCTCATGACTCCTTAGAGGATACCCTAAGGAACATTGAGGGAGAATTCTCCCAGTGGGCATGAGTTCAATCAGTACACTTGATCATTTCTTATGAAACGAGGGGGTCTAAGATGGGTATTTCTGAATACCATGCATTAGCAAGTGGGTTGGCTGGCTGCTCAGTGTCCTGGAAGCAGCAATATTAGAAGATTAGAGACAAGGAGGTCTGGGGAAGAGGCATGTAGAAGGACCTACGGGAATAGGCACAAGGCCTAAGTTGTTTGTTTGTTTGTTTTTTAAATCAAAAGGCAGTGCCGGGCTTCCCTGGTGGCGCAGTTGTTGAGAGTCCACCTGCCGATGCAGGGGACACGGGTTCGTGCCGTGGTCCGGGAAGATCCCACATGCCGCGGAGCGGCTGGGCCCGTGAGCCATGGCCGCTGAGCCTGCGCACCCGGAGCCTGTGCTCTGCAACGGGAGAGGCCACAACAGTGAGAGGCCCGTGTACCTCAATCAATCAATCAATCAATCAATAAATGGCAGTGCCTACCAGATCATTCATCACAGATGTGCTCAGTAAGTGGACAGGATGACTTGTCCAGAAGTCAGCCGGTTTCTGTGCTCAGCCCCCTAGTTGCTTGCAAAAAAGTCTACCCATTTCATGGGTCCAATATCATGGCTCCCTCTCAAAGCCATTCTAGCTACTGCCATTGTTTTAAAGCTGGCCTGTCAGCAACAGAAACAGATGTTAAACATCCATATGGTGCCACCCAGCCTCTTGCTGGCAAGGTGATTACATCTGACCTCTCCCCTCCTGAGAGAAGCATCCATCCTTCTGTGATAATTATTCTGGATTTGAATTTACCTTCCATGCCCTGGCACTTCCGTGCACAGTGCCTGTGTTAGCACCATTAGGGGCTTCCAGAATACCTAACTTACTGCAGAAAAGCCCATATTAAGTCACCTGGAACAAGCAATCCATCTTACAGAGACACATGATTACGGAAACCTTGATTTTATCATATATTAACAAGAAGCTGCCAGACCAGCATGTCACTGAAATGCCCTTTTACCTGTCCAGGTAAAGAATCAGTCTGACGATGAACTGCAGAGATGGGGTGTTCTGAAAGAAACCCACCGCACAGATCTCCATTTAGGGAAGGACGTGCTGCTTGGTAGGGAGCACAGCCAGCAAGAGCCTCCAGCTAGCTGTCAGTCCCCCAAGGGCAGCCCACATCCAGGGGCCAAGTGAGCCAGGAGTAGAAGTCCCAGCCATACCAGTCTGGTGTGGGATGACTAACAGAAGATGCCTGCCATGGCACTCTCCACCTCGTTCTTGGTCCATCTTCCATCCCAGTCTGACTTCTGCCTAGACCTTCCTTTGCTCCTCTGATCAATACTATATACTCCAAACCCTTGCATTCCTAAGTCAGCATCTCAGAGTATCCTTTCCAGGAAACTCAACTGCACAACCACCATGAAATATCAGTAGCAGTAGATTCAATGTGGTCCAATGGGTGTAAGGAATCATACTGGTGATTCCTGCTTTCATAGTCCACCCGAGTTTGCTAACAGTTCAAGACAGGAACTGCAACTTGAAAGCATCATGCTCATCACAATGGTGTTGGTGTACTTTGCTAGCAAACTAGTGGCCATTAAATGATGCTGTGTCTCCAAGAGCTAGAATATAGGTCTGGGAACCAAGGAGTGGAATTAAGTTTCTCCCTTGTCTTAACACCCAGTGACCCAATTGGGAAATCTGTGCTTTCCATCCCTACAAGTTAAGTTCAGCAGGTCTAGAGGTCCTAGATCTAGATGCTTATACCAAGGGACACAAACAGTGCTCTTTCGCCAGTAGACTATCAAGGTTTTCTGCTACATGAGAGGAAAGGGAAAAATGATTCATTGGAATGTTGCTTGGTTCTTCCACACCCAATGTTAAGCATAAATAAGCAATTGCAGCAAACATGGAGTGATAAGGTCACCAGGGGTTCAGACCTCTTAGAAGTGAAGGTCTTGGGCACTCACCAAAATAAGCAACTTAAACCAATGGAAGTGTTGGCATCTAGGATTGAGAGTAGAAGGAGATAAATATTACATCTTATAATGATGGTCCTTATAGACAACCTGCAGCAGTGACTGAAGATCTGGGTGCTCATAGCTGCCCATCACAGGTAGACATAGAGGTATACCACACAGCTCTTTTCTCGAAAGAGCTTGCTGTCCATCTGTGAGGAGCATGGCTACCCAATAGCCTCCAGCTGTTAGCCCACATTCTTGGAGTGGCTCCAAGCCAACGATGGAGGGAGCCTAGCCATTTCCATCCAGTGTGGGATTCCTCAAACTGGTCCTCTGCTCCAGAGCTCCCTGTGGGACTGGCAGAAAATGTCAGGGACACATTATGGTCTGACAGCTCCCTCTACATAATCCTGCCTCTTCCCCTTTTTCACGGGTGTTACCCCCCAGTAAATCTCTGGCAGTCCTAATTCTCTTGGCATATGCTTCCCAGAGGATAACAGTACAACCACTGTAAAGCATCAGCAGCAGTCTACTCAACATGGTCCAAAAGGTAGGAAGAATCAGGAATGTGATGCTTTCCCCCAGTCCACCCAAGTTCACCAGCAGCTTCGGGAGACCTCTCCAGCACATCCATGGCTTCCCCACCTCAATGCCCGCACGTGTTTGCCTGACTACTTTCTTTGGTACTACGGGAGCTCACTCTGCCACAAAGTGGAAACTACAAGGGAGTTAATGTTCTTGAGGGTGCTCACTCCCCAGCTAATGAAGGAGAGATAGTCACTGAGTGACTGTCAACCACCCCATCACATAGGGGTGTTACCAGATGAGCATTACACACTACCATATATCAGAGGCTCCCCAGTGGGACTGAACCCCAGATGCCCATAGTAGTAAACCCACTTTAACACAACCTTTGACATTCTCTTTCCCCAGTCCCGCTTTCCTCACTTTCACTTATGCTTCCTGGGATCACCTACCACCCGTATCCTTGTCTCAACATCTGCTCTCTGAGAAAGGCAAACTAAAAAGTCTGAATTTTGTGAGATTACAGTCAGATTGAGCCCCAAATTCAGTGACACTCTGTTAGGAATGCAGGTTTGTGCCCCCCCCCACCCCAATTCACATATTGAAGCACTAATTCCAGTGTGAAGGCATTAGGAGGTGGGGCCTTGGGAGGTAATTAGGTTTAGATGAGGTCATATAGGTGGGGCCCCCATGATGGGATTAGTGTCCTTCTAAGAGGGAGGAGACTAGAGTTCCTTTGCGTTCTACCTTATGAAACACGAGAGTCATCTGCAAGCCAGGAGGAGAGCTCTCACCAGGAAGCCAATCTCCCGGCACTTTAATCTTGGGCTTCCCAGCATTTTCATCCCTTTAGACCCAGCAGGTCTCTAGCTTTTCAAACTTCCCTTGCCTCCACCTGATCCCAAAATGCTACAGTGCTTCAGCTACACTCTCCACAGTAGTGTTTCCAGATTCATATCTCTGCTTCTCTGGAAGAAGTCTGGCTCTCAGTGAAGGTTGCCACTGAACAAGGGTGGAGATTGCACTGATGGAGAATGCAGCCTCACTCTCCCTGGCACTGAGCAGAGGTGTGTGTGTGCCTGTCCCCAAGCCCTTCCTGTTCCTCCCTGAGTCTGATCCGGGAGGCTCCCCTCTCAAAGTTGATATCTCAGACAATCTCCCAATCAGTGCACGAAAAAAAGACAATTAATGTTCAAAAGAAAAAATTCTGTTTGCAGATCAGAGCAGCAGCTAAGCCAAGTGTGAAAGCTAACATTTTTAGAGCTAAGGAGCATTAACCACAGGAATAGTTTAACATTTTGTAAAGATCCTGTTTGAAGTCTTTTTTCTGCTTGCCCTTGTATGTCCCTTTAGGAGGTCAAGACAACTTATTCTGTCCTTACCTCTGCTGGTAATATACTTGGAGTGCCCTTAGGCTGTTAATGAAACACAGACATCGAAGTTGTTTGCCAGATTCCTGGAATAGTCCTGAAGGATCTTTGTCCTTCTGATATTTAGCCAGGCCTGGCCTATGGAATCTCGACCTGGGAGCCTGGGGCTGGGCTCTCACTCCTGGTTCTAGTGTCAACAGGAATCCTCTTTCTAGAGGAAGCAGTTTACTGGCAAGTTAAACCATAAGCTTAAGAAATTTCTCTCAACAGTAGAGGAAGTCTGGATAGATTTAGATTTTCCTGAAAGCCTAGAGATTGAAATGTAGTTATGGACCACTGGGTATGTTACCAATGTGCGATATATGTAAAGTATGTTTCAATAAATGCTTTAGACTTTGCTAGAATCACTACAAATAGTTGCTGGATATCTATATTTGAGTCATGAAGTTAGAATTTTATGGTTTACCCCTGTACCCTGAATACTCAAAAATCAAAGATTTAGACTCAAAGTAAAACACGGTAACTGCTACCTCAGATTACTCTGATTTGTCATGTTAGGCTTTCTGAATTTGTAGAAAAAGCCTAACTGCTTCTTATATCCTTTAACAATTTCTGGTGCCTTCGTCAAGTTCAATTTTAAAATCATGGTTCAAAGGGAAGTTTCAGGCTTTATATTAGTATTTTAGATAAGAATTTCTCATCACAGATGAAAATTTATACCTGAGGCCACATGAGTAACATCACAAGGTGTTCACAATCTACAGGATTCTGAAGAAATGAGCTTACCTGCTCAGTGCAGGACCCTGGGCGAGCCAGATCCCAGGCTGTCTGGCAGGAGTGGAATCAATTACGCTTCAGAAGGTAGGTGAGCTTGGTATAGGGGGAGGCAAGTCACACAGGATCAAGATTCCTCGAAGGAAAATGGGGCAAGAGCAAAGATGGTTAGGCAGAGGAAAGATTCCCCATTGATGTCCTCAAAACCCATTCTTTTTTTTTTTTAAATTAATTTATTAATTTATTTACTTTTGGCTGTGCTGGGTCTTTGTTTCTGTGCGAGGGCTTTCTCTAGTTGCGGAGAGCTGGGGTCACTCTTTTTTTTTTTTTTTTTTTTACATCTTTATTGGAGTATAATTGCTTTACAATGGTGTGTTAGTTTCTGCTTTCTAACAAAGTGAATCAGTTATACATATACATATGTTCCCATATCTCTTCCCTCTTGCGTCTCCCTCCCTCACCCTCCCTATCCCACCCCTCCAGGCGATCACAAAGCATGGAGCTGATCTCCCTGTGCTATGCGGCTGCTTCCCACTAGCTATCTACCTTACGTTTGGTAGTGTATATATGTCCATGCCTCTCTCTCGCTTTGTCACAGCTTACCCTTGCCCCTCCCCATATCCTCAGGTCCATTCTCTAGCAGGTCTGTGTCTTTATTCCTGTCTTACCCCAGGTTCTTCATGACATTATTTTTCCTTAAATTCCATATATACGTGTTAGCATACGGTATTTGTCTTTCTCTTTCTGACTTACTTCACTCTATATGACAGAATCTAGGTCTATACACCTCATTACAAATAGCTCAATTTCGTTTCTTTTTATGGCTGTATATATGTGCCACATCTTCTTTATCCATTCATATGATGATGGACACTTAGGTTGTTTCCATCTCCGGGCTATTGTAAATAGAGCTGCAATGAACATTTTGGTACATGACTCTTTTTGAATTATGGTTTTCTCAGGGTATATGTCTAGTAGTGGGATTGCTGGGTCATATGGTAGTTCTATTAGTAGTTTCTTAAGGAACCTCCATACTGTTCTCCACAGTGGCTGTATCAATTTACATTCCCACCAACAGTGCAAGAGGGTTCCCTTTTCTCCACACCCTCTCCAGCATTTATTGTTTCTAGATTTTTTGATGATGGCCATTCTGACTGGTGTGAGATGATATCTCATTGTAGTTTTGATTTGCATTTCTCTAATGATTAATGATGTTGAGCATTCTTTCATGTGTTTGTTGGCAGTCTGTATATCTTCTTTGGACAAATGTCTATTTACGTCTTCTGCCCATTTCTGGATTGGGTTGTTTCTTTTTTTGTTATTGAGCTGCATGAGCTGCTTGTAAATTTTGGAGATTAACCCTTTGACAGTTGCTTCATTTGCAAATATTTTCTCCCATTCTGAGGGTTGTCTTTTGGTCTTGTTTATGGTTTCCTTTGCTGTGCAAAAGCTTTGAAGTTTCATTAGGTCCCATTTGTTTATTTTTGTTTTTATTTCCATTTCTCTAGGAGGTGGGTCAAAAAGGATCTTGCTGTGATTTATGTCATAGAGTGTTCTGCCTATGTTTTCCTCTAAGAGTTTTATAGTGTCTGGCCTTACATTTAGGTCTTTAATTCATTTTGACTTTATTTTTGTGTATGGTGTTAGGGAGTGATCTAATCTCATACTTTTACATGTACCTGTCCAGTTTTCCCAGCAACACTTATGGAAGAGGCTGTCTTTTCTCCATTGTATATTCTTGCCTCCTTTATCAAAGATAAGGTGACCATATGTGCGTGGGTTTATCTCTGGGCTTTCTATCTGTTCCACGGATCTATCTTTGTGTTTTTGTGCCAGTACCATACTGTCTTGATTACTGTAGCTTTGTAGTATAGTCTGAAGTCAGGGAGCCTGATGCCTCCAGCTCTGTTTTTCGTTCTCAAGATTGCTTTGGCTATTTGGGGTCTTTTGTGTTTCCATACAAATTGTGAAACTTTTTGTTCTAGTTCTGTGAAAAATACCAGTGGTAGTTTGATAGGGATTCCATTGAATCTGTAGATTGCTTTGGGTAGTATAGTCATTTTCACAATGTTGATTCTTCCAATCCAAGAATATGCTATATCTCTCCATCTCTTTGTATCATCTTTAATTTCTTTCATCAGTGTCTTATTTTCTGCATACAGGTCTTTTATCTCCTTAGGTAGGTTTATTCCTAGGTATTTTATTCTTTTTGTTGTAATGGAAAATGGGAGTGTTTTCTTGATTTCACTTTCAGATTTTTCATCATTCGTGTATAGGAATGCCAGAGATTTCTGTGCATTAATTTTGTATCCTGCTACTTTACCAAATTCATTGATTAGCTCTAGTAGTTTTCTGGTAGTATCTTTAGGATTCTCTATGTATAGTATCATGTCATCTGCAAACAGTGACAGCTTTACTTCTTCTTTTCCAATTTGGATTCCTTTTATTTTCTTTTCTTCTCTGATTGCTGTGGCTAAAACTTCCAAAACTATGTTGAATAAGAGTGGTGAGAGTGGGCAACCTTGTCTTGTTCCTGATCTTAGTGGAAATGCTTTCAGTTTTTCACCATTGAGGATGATGTTGGCTGTGGGTTTGTCATTTGTGGCCTTTATTATGTTGACGAAAGTTCCCTCTAGGCCTACTTTCTGCAGGGTTTTTATCATAAATGGGTGTTGAATTTTGTCGAAAGCTTTCTCTGCATCTATTGAGATGATCATATGGTCTTTCTCCTTCAATTTGTTAATATGGTGTATCACGTTGATTGATTTGCATACATTAAAGAATCCTTGCATTCCCAGAATAAACCCCACTTGATCATGGTGTATGATTCTCTTAATGTGCTGTTGGATTCTGTTTGCTAGTATTTTGTTGAGGATTTTTGCATCTATGTTCATCAGTGATATTGGCCTGTAGTTTTCCTTCTTTGTGACATCCTTGTCTGGTTTTGGTATCAAGGTGATGGTGGCCTCGTAGAATGAGTTTGGGAGTCTTCCTCCCTCTGCTATATTTTGGAAGAGTTTGAGAAGGATAGGTGTTAGCTCTTCTCTAAATGTGTGATAGAATTCGCCTGTGAAGCCATCTGGTCCTGGGCTTTTGTTTGTTGGAAGATTTTTAATCACAGTTTCAATTTCAGTGCTTGTGATTGGTCTGTTCATATTTTCTATTTCTTCCTGATTCAGTCTTGGCAGGTTGTGCATTTCTCAGAATTTGTCCATTTCTTCCAGCTTGTCCATTTTATTGGCATAGAGTTGCTTGTAGTAATCTTTCATGATCCTTTGTATTTCTGCAGTGTCAGTTGTTACTTCTCCTTTTTCATTTCTAATTCGATTGATTTGAGTCTTCTCCCTTTTTTTCTTGATGAGTCTGGCTAATGGTTTAACAATTTTGTTTATCTTCTCAAAGAACACGCTTTTAATTTTATTGATCTTTGCTATCGTTTCCTTCATTTCTTTTTCATTTATTTCTGATCTGATTTTTATGATTTCTTTCCTTCTGCTAACTTTGGGGTTGTTTTGTTCTTCTTTCTCTAATTGCTTTAGGTGCAAGGTTAGGTTGTTTATTTGAGATGTTTCCTGTTTCTTAAGGTAGGATTGTATTGCTATAAACTTCCCTCTTAGAACTGCTTTTGCTGCATCCCATATATTTTGGGTCGTCGTGTCTCCATTGTCATTTGTTTCTAGGTAATTTTTTTATTTCCTCTTTGATTTCTTCAGTGATCACTTCGTTATTAAGTAGTGTATTGTTTAGCCTCCATGTGTTTGTATTTTTTACAGATCTTTTCCTGTAATCGATATCTAGTCTCATAGCGTTGTGGTCAGAAAAGATACTTGATACAATTTCAATTTTCTTAAATTTACCAAGGCTTGATTTGTGACCCAAGATATGATCTATCCTGGAGAATGTTCCATGAGCACTTGAGGAAAATGTGTATTCTGTTGTTTTTGGATGGAATGTCCTATAAATATCAATTAAGTCCATCTTGTTTAATGTATCATTTAAAGCTTGTGTTTCCTTATTTATTTTCATTTTGGATGATCTATCCATTGGTGAAAGTGGGGTGTTAAAGTCCCCTACTATGATTGTGTTACTGTCGATTTCCCCTTTTATGGCTGTTAGTATTTGCCTTATGTATTGAGGTGATCCTATGTTGGGTGCATAAATATTTACAGTTGTTATATCTTCTTCTTCGATCGATCCCTTGATCATTTTGTAGTGTCCTTCTTTGTCTCTTCTAATATTCTTTATTTTAAAGTCTATTTTGTCTGATATGAGAATTGCTACTCCAGCTTTCTTTTGGTTTCCATTTGCATGAAATATCTTTTTCCATTCCCTTACTTTCAGCCTGTTTGTGTCTCTAGGTGAAGTGGGTCTCTTGTAGACAGCAAATATATGGGTCTTGTTTTTGTATCCATTCAGCTAATCTGTGTCTTTTGGTGGGAGCATTTAGTCCATGTACATTTAAGGTACTTATCAATATGTATGTTCCTATTCCCATTTTCTTAATTGTTTTGGGTTCATTATTATAGGTCTTTTCCTTCTCTTGTGTTTCTTGCCTAGAGAAGTTCCTTTAGCAGTTGTTGTAAAGATGGTTTGGTGGTGCTGAACTCTCTCAGCTTTTGCTTGTCTGTAAAGGTTTTAATTTCTCCATCAAATCTGAATGAGATCCTTGCTGGGTAGAGTAATCTTGGTTGCAGGTTTTTCTCCTTCATCACTTTAAACATGTCCTGCCAGTCCCTTCTGGCTTGCAGAGTTTCTGCTGAAAGATCAGCTGTTAACCTTATGGGGATTCCCTTGTGTGTTATTTGTTGTTTTTCCCTTGCTGCTTTTAATATGTTTTCTTTGTATTTAATTTTTGACAGTTTGATTAATATGTGTCTTGGTGTATTTCTCCTTGGATTTATCCTGTATGGGACTCTCTGTGCTTCCTGGACTTGATTAACTATTTCCTTTCCCATATTAGGGAAGTTTTCAACTATAATCTCTTCAAATATTTTCTCAGTCCCTTTCTTTTTCTTTTCTTCTTCTGGAACCCCTATAATTCAAATGTTGGTTCGTTTAATGTTGTCCCAGAGGTCTCTGAGACTGTCCTCAGTTCTTTCATTCTTTTTTCTTTATTCTGCTCTGCAGTAGTTATTTCCACTATTTTATCTTCCAGGTCACTTATCCGTTTTTCTGCCTCAGTTATTCTGCTGTTGATCCCATCTAGAGTATTTTTAATTTCATTTATTGTGTTGTTCATCGTTGTTTGTTTCAACTTTAGTTCTTCTAGGTCCTTGTTAAATATTTCTTGCATTTTGTCCATTCTATTTCTAAGATTTTGGATCATCTTTACTATCAATATTCTGAATTCTTTTTCAGGTAGACTGCCTATTTCCTCTTCATTTGTTAGGTCTGGTGCGTTTTTATCTTGCTCTTCATCTGCTGTGTGTTTTTCTGTCTTCTCATTTTGCTTATCTTACTGTGTTTGGGGTCTCCTTTTTGCAGGCTGCAGGTTCATAGTTCCCGTTGTTTTTGGTGTCTGTCCCCAGTGGCTAAGGTTGGTTCAGTGGGTTGTGTAGGCTTCCTGGTGGAGGGGACTAGTGCCTGTGTTCTGGTGGATGAGGCTGGCTCTTGTCTTTCTGGTGGGCAGGTCCACGTCTGGTGGTGTGTTTTGGGGTGTGTGGGGCTGTATTATGATTTTAGGCAGCCTCTCTGCTAATGGGTGGGGTTGTGTTCCTGTGTTGCTAGTTGTTTGGCATAGGATGTCCATCACTGTAGCTTGCTGGTTGTTGAGTGAAGCTGGGTGCTGGTGTTGAGATGGAGATCTCTGGGAGATTTTCACCATTTGATATTATGTGGAGCTGGGAGGTCTCTTGTGGACCAGTGTCCTGAAGTTGGCTCTCCCACCTCAGAGTCACAGCACTGACTCCTGGCTGCAGCACCAAGAGCCTTTCATCCACACGGCTCAGAATAAAAGGGAGAAAAAGTAGAAAGAAAGAATTAGTAGAAAGAAAGAAAGAAAGAAAGAAAGGAAGGAAGGAAGGAAGGAAGGAAGGAGGGAGGGAGGGAGGGAGGGAGGGAGGGAGGGAGGGAGGAAGGAAGGAGGGAAGGAGGGAAGGAAGGAAAAAAAGAAATAAGATAAAGTAAAATAAAGATAAAATATAATAAAGTTATTAAAATAAAAAAATAATTATTAAGAAAAAATTTTTTTTTAAAAAAGGACGTATAGAACCCTAGGACAAATGGTGGAAGCAAAGCTATACAGATAAAATCTCACACAGACACATACACTCACAAAAAGAGGAAAAGGGGAAAAAGTCATAAATCTTGCTCTCAAAGTCCACCTCCTCAATTTGGGATGATTCGTTGTCTATTCATGTATTCCACAGATGCAGGGTACATCAAGTTGATTGTGGAGATTTAATCCGCTGCTTCTGAGGCTGCTGGGAGAGATTTCCCTTTCTCTTCTTTGTTCGCACAGCTCCCGGGTCTCAGCTTTGGATTTGGGCCCGCCTCTGCGTGTAGGTCGCCGGAGGGCGTCTGTTCTTTGCTCAGACAGGACGGGGTTAAAGGAGCCGCTGATTCGGGGGCTCTGGCTCACTCAGGCCGAGGGGAGGGAGGGGCACGGAGTGCGGGGCAAGCCTGTGGCTGCAGAGGCCAGCATGACGTTGCACCAGCCTGAGGCGCGCTGTGTGTTCTCCCGGGGAATTTGTCCCTGGATCCCGGGACCCTGGCAATGGCGGGCTGCACAGGCTCCCCGGAAGCAAGGTGTGGATAGTGACCTGTGCTCACACACAGGCTTCTTGGTGGTGGCAGCAGCAGCCTTAGTGTCTCATGCCCGTCTCTGGGGTCCGCGCTGTTAGCCGCGGTTCGCGCCCGTCTCTGGAGCTCCTTTAAGCAGGGCTCTTAATCCCCTCTCCTCGCGCACCAGGAAACAAAGAGGGAAGAAAAAGTCTCTTGCTTCTTCGGCAGGTCCAGACTTTTCCCCGGACTCCCTCCCGGCTAGCCGTGGCGCACTAACCCCCTGCAGACTGTGTTCACGTTGCCAACTCCAGTGCTCTCCCTGCACTCCGACCGAAGCCCGAGCCTCAGCTCCCAGCCCCGCCCGCCCCGGTGGGTGAGCAGACAAGCCTCTCGGGCTGGTGAGTGCCGGTCGGCCCTGATCCTCTGTGTGGGAATCTCTGCGCTTTGCCCTCCGCATCCCTGTTGCTGTGCTCTCTTCCGGAGTTTCCGCTCCGAAGCTTTCCCCCTCCGCCACCCGCAGTCTCCGCCCGCAAAGGGGCTTCCTAGTGTGTGGAAACCTTTCCTCCTTCACAGCTCCCTCCCACTGGTGCTCGTCCCGTCCCTATCCTTTTGTCTCTGTTTATTCTTGCCCTACCCAGGTACGTGGGGGGTTTCTTGCCTTTTGGGAGGTCTGAGGTCCTCTGCCAGCGTTCAGTAGGTGTTCTGTAGGAGTTGTTCCACGTGTAGATATATTTCTGGTGTATCTGTGGGGAGGAAGGTGATCTCCACGTCTTACTCTTCCGCCATCTTCCCGGAAGCTCCGAGCTGCGGCCACTCTTCATCGCAGTGCGCGGGCCTCTCACTGTCGCGGCCTCTCTTGTTGCGGAGCACAGGCTCCAGGTGCGCAGGCTCAGTAGTTGTGGCTCACGGGCCCAGTTGCTCTGCGGCATGTGGGATCCTCCCAGACCAGGACTCGAACCCGTGTGCCCTGCATTGGCAGGCAGATTCTCAACCACTGTGTCACCAGGGAAGCCCCAAAACCCATTCTTGAGTCCCCAGAGTTTCCCGCCTGGCTGCTGGCTGAGGGGAGCCCTTTGGCACCACCTGGTGGCCCGAGAGCATCACAACAGCAGACATGGAGAGCAGAAGCCTGTGGAAGCTTGACATTCTGGTCTCCCAAGCCCACCCTGAGAGATGCTATGCTCCCTACGAATATCAGACCTTGACCTAGACAACTGAAATCCTGGAACACCCCTAAAACCTACTCAGCACTAGGGTAGGCCTGGGCACGTCTTTTCTCTAGCTGCATCTTCTCTGCTGGCCCTGCATCAGCCTCAGGGCTGGGCTAGCCCTGACTAGGCTCACCACATGACCTCCTGGCCAGAGAGCACCAGAGCACAGACCCCTAAGGAGC
Organism: Aethalodelphis obliquidens; assembly: GCF_003676395.1. NCBI lineage: Eukaryota > Metazoa > Chordata > Mammalia > Artiodactyla > Delphinidae > Aethalodelphis > Aethalodelphis obliquidens. The sequence goes on from NW_020837950.1 coordinate 38,147,905, forward strand.
TCCCAGCCACGTCCAACTTGAAGCAGCTGGATGAGCCAGAGATGCTGTTCACAGGCAGCAAGACATGCTAAGATGAGACAAGCCCATCTCTGGAGAAGCTGGAAATGCATTCTCTTTAACATGAAGGCACCCAGTCACGTCAAGCTAAGCAGGGCTTGGGAGAAGTCCTCTCCCAGATCCAACCTGCAGGTGGAGTGGTCCTGGTGACCAGGGCCTGACATTATCGTCCCTGCTTAGATAGTTTCTATGCTCACTGTTTATCAGACCTATGAGTGACATGTGTCACCTGCTTGTCACAGTCAGCATCCCGTGACCACCTCTAATACACCCGACTATCTTAACTGCCTCAAGTGAGGCTTGGAGAGCATTTAATCAAGAACAAATTGCACGGAGTCAAGGAGATGGTTCTGCGTACATATTACGCTATGCTCACTATGTATGTTTATGTCTAAGTATGTTCCTAATAAGAGATCTTAAAATTCACTTTGTCGGGCTTCCCTGGTGGTGCAGTGGTTAAGAACCCGCCTGCCAATGCAGGGGACACGGGTTCGAGCCCTGGTCCGGGAAGATCCCACGTGCCGCGGAGCAACTAAGCCCATGCACCACAACTACTGAGCCTGCGCTCTAGAGCCCACGAGTCACAACTACTGAAGCCCCATGCCACAACTACTGAAGCCCGCACGCCTAGAGCCTGTGCTTCTCAACAAGAGAAGCCACTGCAATGAGAAGCCCGCTCATCGCAACGAAGAATAGCCCCCGCTCGCAACTAGGGAAAGCCCACGTGCAGCAACGAAGACCCAATGCAGCCAAAAATAAACCAAATAAATAAATTTATTTTAAAAATTCACTTTGTCATGCAATAACCAGAGGGAATTAAGTAATTTATATAGTTCATTCCTTTCCTTAGCAGTAATGTGTGAAGAATAAAGGGTCAGAAATATGGGGGCAGAGCAGCATTTATACTTTCCATTCCAAGTCATGGACGAGGACAGTCTAGTTTGAAAGCCCATAACCCTGCCCAAGTTGGCAAAGCTGACAGGTATTTTCCAAGGATGGCTTCAGTGTACATTTTGAAACTACAATATACCCACAGTACAAGAACAGCAAAAGTGAATTGCCTAACGAGCCAGTTAAGGTGGTGATTTTGTCAAATCCACTCACTGCCATCTGGCAGAAGTGATACATTTCAAAGTTTCACAGACAAAAACCATGATCCTTAATATAAAGCCCTTGTTATATACAGGTAAGTCAAAGGGCTTCATGTAAATGTTTACTCTTCAATCACAATTTACACTATTGGGGTCGCTCTCACCTTCTGAAATGGCCCACACTCTGTCTATGGAGTGTGTCTCTCTATATAAACATTTTCACTTAAAAAAACCAATTTACACTATTGGAAGCTCAGAAAGTCAGGCCACATATCACAGATGACCCTGAAGAACTTGGTTAACCTGCAGATTGCTTTATAGCCCTACCCACCTACACTTCCCCAAAGGTGCATCATGGCCCAGCCCCCAGCAGTGCCGGCACCTGACTACCAAATGGAGACCAGTAGGGGACACATGTGACAAGTTCTGGCCACTCTGACAGCCTCCTCCCCTCTGTGAGAGCAAGGGGCTCAATCCTCTCCTCAGTCTCTCGGCCAACAGCTCCCTCTGGCCAGAGCCCCTCAGCACAAGGACCGGCACCCCCTCCTCTGCAGGCCCACAGACTATGTTTCAGAAGCAGGAATTATTCTAGGAGAGTGAACTCAGACTCAACAGGGATGGTAACTCCTTGGAGATTCTCTGGGCTCTGAGGGGCACAAGCCCAGGGGTTATAAGGATGCCCCATGTTTAGTGCTGGGGTAGAGAGGGCAAGCCGTTGGGCAGTGCACATCCTCTCCATTCTGCACGGCCACTCGGGTGGGCACACTGGCCCCCATCAGGTGAACACACAGCTTGTACTTGAGGCTGACCTTCAAAGAAAGGGCTTGGGAATCCAACCTCTCTTTACCAGCAGGTGCCCCAGACAGTTGTACCAAGTTATCAAAAATGCCTCCATGGCCCCCACAGCCCTTTCTGGGTACTTCTCTGACCAGGAAAGACAGGTCCAGCCACAGAAGACCATCCAGGACCCCCAGACTCAATCACTCCAGGGCAGGTAGGTGGTGGAAGGCAGGAGACCACACACCAGGATAGCTTCACAGCTACACCTCATCTATGTGCTCCACTTCATTGCATTTCCCTTTTTTGTTTTTAAACAAATTGCAGGTTTGTGGCAACCCTGCATCGAGCAAGTATCAGCACCATTTTTCCAAACACATGTGTTCACTGCATGTCTGTCACAGTGTGATTCTCACAATATTTCGAACTTCATTATTGTATTTGGTACGGTGATCTCTGATCAGTGATCTTTGATGTTGTTATTATAATTGTTTGGGGACACCATGAACTGCACCCATATAACCGTGTTCTGACGGCTCTACCAACTGGCCACTCCACCGTATCTCCCCCTCTCCTTGTGCCTCTGAATTTCCTGAGATACAACAGCATTGAAATTAGGCCAATGAATGAACTCTTAGAGGCCATTGTAGGGTTAAATGAAAGGAAGAGTCGCATGTCTCACCTTAAATCAAAAGCTAGAATGATTAAGCTGAGTGAGGAAGGCATGTCAAAAGCTGAGAGAGGCCGAAAGCTACTAGGTCTCTCGTGCCAAACAGTTAGCCAAGTTGTGAATGCAACGGAAAAGTTTTTGAAGGAAACTGAAAGTGCTTCTCCAGTGAACGCGAACGCACAAAGTTCAACAGCCTTATTGCTGACATGGAGAAAGTTTTACTGCTCTGGATAGAAGAGCAAACCAGCCACAACATTCCCTTAAGCCAGAGCCTAATCCAGAGCAAGGCCCTAACTCTCTTCACTATGAAGTCAGGGAGGTGAGGAAGCTGCATAAGTTTGAACCAACAGGCAGAGGTTGGTTCAGGAGGTTTAAGGAAAGAAGCCATCTTCCCTAACTTAGAAGTGCAAGAGGAAGTAACAACTGATGATGGAGAAGCTGCAGCAAGTTATCCAAAAGATCTAGCTAAGATCACTAACGAAGGTGGCTACACTAAACAGATTTTTTCAATGCAGAAAACACAGCCTCATATTAGAGAATTGCATGGCTGAAGAGAAGTCAATGCCTGCCTTCAAAGCTTTAAGACAGGCTGACTCTTGTTCGGCACTCATGCAGCTGGGGAATAAGTTGAAGCCAATGTTCATTTATGATTTCAAAAATCCTAGGCCCCGGGGCTTCCCTGGTGGCGCAGTGGTTGAGAGTCTGCCTGCCAATGCAGGGGACACGGGTTCGTGCCCCGGTCCGAGGAGATCCCACATGCTGCGGAGCGGCTAGGCCCGTGAGCCATGGCCACTGAGCCTGCGTGTCTGGAGCCTGTGCTCCACAATGGGAGAGGCCACAACAGTGAGAGGCCTGTACTGCAAAAAAAAAAAAAAATCCTAGGCCCTTAATTATGCTAAATGGACTCTGCCTGTGCTCTGTAAATGGCACAAAGCCTGAATGACAGCATATTTTGTTAACATGGTTTCCTGAATATTTTAACTGTTGATACCTACTGCTCAGAAAAAGATTCCTTTCAAAATATTATTGCCCATTGAAAATACACCTGGTCACCCAAGAGCTCTGATGGAGATGTAAGAGATTTATGTCGTTTTCATGCCTGCTAACAACATCCATTCTGCAGCCATGGATCAAGAAGTCATTTTGACTTTCAAGTCTCATTATTTTAAAAACATTTCATAAGGCTATAGCTGCCATGAGGAGTGATTCCTCTGAATCTGGGCAAAGTACATGAACTTTCTGGAAAGGATTCGCCATTCTAGATGCCATGAAGAACATTTGTCATTCGTGGGAAGAGGTCAAATAAACATTCAAAGGAATTTGGAAGAAGTCGATTCCAATACTCATGGATGACTGAGGGGTTCAAGACTTCAGCAGAGGAAGTAACTATGGAGGTGATAGAACTAGCAGGAGAACTAGAGTGAGGTGGAGCCTGAAGATATGACCAAATTGCTGCGCTCTATAACACTTTAACGGATGAAGAGTTGCTTCTTAGAGAAGAGAAAGGATCTACCTGGTGAAGATGCCATGAAGACTACTGAAATGACAAACGACTTAGAATGTTACAGCAACTTAGTCAATGAAAGCAGCAGCAGCAGAGTTTCAGAGGATTGACTCAAGTTTTGAAAGTTCTATGGGTAAAAAGCCAAACAGCATTTCATGCTACAGAGAAATCATGAAAGAGAGTCAACATGGCAGGCTTCATTGTCGTCTTATTAAGATATCGCCACAGCTACCCCCCAACTTTCAGCAATCACCACCCTGATAAGTCAACAGCCATCAACATCAAGGTGAGACTCCCCACCAGCAATAAGGTTATTACTCACTGAAGGTTTAGGTGGTGGTTAGCAATTTTTAGCAATAAGTAATTTAATGTACATGCTATTGCACACTTAATAGACTACAGGGTAGTCTAAACAACTTTTATCCACATTGGGAAACCAAAAAACGTGTGACACTGATCTTCGCTTTTTTGTGGTGGTCTGGAACTGAACCTGCAGTATCTCCAGGTATGCCTATAATGCATAGAACTGGCCCCCTTCCAGGATCCCTGTAAGGATGTAAACTTTTAATGGCCAGTCAGTCCAAAGCATGATAAAAACTCTCCAGTCTTGATTCTGAAAGATGGGATTAAAACTAATATTTCTATTTTTACTCATCACTAGATAGACTCTCTACCCCCAGGTATCGAGGACAAGGCCTGAAAAGACTCCCCCAAAATCAAAGGATAAGCATCATGGTGAACCACTCAAGGCTCAAGACTGGCTGCCTCAGGGAAGTCAGGCATGTTCCTAAGCGTTGCAGAGTACAGCAGGAAATCTCGTGAGGCAGAAACAAGATGCTACGGAAGAGCTGCAACGTGGTTTCTATTTTCTGCCATTGGATAAGGAGTCACTGGCTTCAAAATCTGAAACTACTTAACAGGGAAGATCTTCATATAAGAATTCATTGAGAAAAGGACTGAGCTTTCAGTTCTGTTGACTCTTAACAACAAATGATCCACAAGTGTCCTTGAAGAAAGAATCTTGACCCCCTGAATGGATGGCTGGGCTTCCTCTTCCAGAGGTTAATGTAGCAGATATGACCTTCCTAGATGTTCAGCTTCAAGTATGAAACTACAAGGAGTTGATTTTGTCACCTGTGGGGGGTCTTATTCCAAAAGGACCTTAGGACCTTATGTCTTCTACATAGAAGCGCCTCAAGAACCAGTTCATTGTTTGACAGTTCTTCAAAGTGCTAAGCACAGAATTACCATTTGACCTAGTCATTCCTGTTAAACACTCAAAAGAACTGAAAACATGGATTTCAGCAGTTACCTGTACACCAGTATTGACTGCAACATTCACAAGAGCCAAGATGTGGAAACTCCATTATCCATCAACAAGTGAAGAGAAATAAAACTTGGTATATCCAGGCAATGGATTGTTATTCAGACCCAGGGAAGGATTGGATTTCTGACACATTGCACAACGTGGATGAAATTTGAAGTTATTTAGAATAAATAAGTCAGACAAAAGGACAAATGCTTTGTGATCAAATGACATGAAATAGAGAATAAGCAAGTTAATTAATAGATTAGAGGTTGCCAAGGGCTGGAGACGGGGGGGGGGGAATGTGAGTCATTGCTTAATAGTTGCAGAGTTTTTGTACAGTGCTGAACAAGTTTTCAAATTACCCTAACAATATTGTACAACCATCAGTAATGATTGCCACCGATTGCATACTGATTGTAATGCTTGTATACTGTATGCTTAAGATAGTTCAAGTGGCAAATTTTATGTTGTAGGTATTTTATCACAAAAGATGTTTTGGGGAAAAAAACAGCTCACCTACTTCAGGATGAGATAGCTAAAAGCTCAGCTGTTATAGACAATGTTTCTATGCCCCCTAAAGTTCATATGTTGAGCTCCTAACCCTCAGTGTGATGCCCCCCTAAAGTTCATATGTTGAACTCCTAACCCTCAGTGTGATGGTATTTGGAGGTGTGGGGCTCTGAAAGTATTAGGCTTAGCTGGGGTCACAAAGGTAGAGCCCCATGATGGGGCCAGTGCCCTTTGACTGCTAGGAAGAGACCAGAGTGAAGAATCAAAGAATCAAAAGGAAACCCCAAGTGTCCTTAACAGATGAATAGAAACAAAGGATGATACATGTATGCCAGGTCTCTTTCAGACATTAGAAAGGAGTAACGTTGACGCATGTAACAAATGTGGATAAACCTCAAAGATTCTAAGTGAAGCAGACACAAGGACATGATGTGGCCTTATTCCACTTGTACCAGAGCGCCCTGAGGAGTTTCCCCAGCTGTGTGGCTCTTTCACATGCCTTGAAGCCACACATCTCACCATGAGGACATAAACCCAGGAGCCCATGAGGAGGCAGCCAGGACCCAGACACCTAGAAAGTACCATCTGGTGACAATTTAGAAGGCATCTCCCTGTAAAACCAAGGGTAGCCATCAGCTAGAGCCATTGAACTGTAACTTGCTTCATCATCTGTAAGATGCCCTCACGGGTCAACTCGCTTTGTTTACCAAAACGTGCATATCCTCCCAGCATCACGCAGTCTGAAGTTAGAAGACCCTTTCACCACCCCTACAGATAGTATCTGACGTAGGATTCAGGATGTTAGTGTACAAGTTGTTTTCCAAGAACTTGGAGTCAGCTGTTGTCTAGTTCCAGCCCCAGCAGTTCAGACTGGTTAAGAACATCGACCCTCCAAATGGGCATGTGCGAGTGTCTGAAGGATGGCCTTTTGACATCAAAGGGCCAAAAACTCCCTCAGATCCTACTGCCATTTTCCAAACATGCATCCCACGAAGAAGCCTGTAGCTTAGCTGCACCTGCGCAGGACAGTGACTACCTCACCTTTTCCTTATTTCCAGTCACCATTCCCCATGCTCCCCAGGCCACCTGCTTCTTTGTCCCATAAATACCCTGAGCCCCTCCCCATTGGGGAGGTGGATTAGAGATTCATCCTGTCTCCTTGCTTGGCTTCCTCAGGGACAAACCCTTCCTCTGCTATAAGTCTCTGCATCTCAGCGTTTGGCTTGCGGGGCTTCGGGCTAAGGATCCCAGTTCGGTAACACCCGTGCATCAGGCCTGAGTCCACATTTGAAGACTCTTCCCCTTATTCTCAGTAACCCAGACATCTTTCCCTCCACCTCCACTTAAAGGGGCAACATTTGCCACAAAAAGCACCTGGACATGTGAAAGCTGAGGGAACAGGACCCTTGAGAAACATGCCCCTTACAGACAGGAGGCAGGTGTTTCTGGCACCCAGGGGTCACAAGACAGCCCCCATGGGGCCAGTGAGTCCTGTCCAACCAGGGACTTAGTGAAACCACACCCCACCTCCTCATGCAGCAGCACGGGCTCAGTCCTGCCTCAACACCTCGGGTTAGGCTACACCAAACTTTTGGTGGGGAAGGAAGGAGCTAAGGAAAGCCTGCTTCCCTGTCCTTAGTGAGCTCACAAGAGAGACAGCAGATAAGGCCCAGTGTGATCCTGAAGCAACAGAACCTACGGAACAACTGAGCCGGATCACATAAGAGGCAACATCCAAGCACTCAACACCCCTGGGAGGCTCCAAGGAAACTTCATGCTGAGCACCAGAAACACCACTGTTATCAGCACATCGTCCCTGCCTTCAGGGAGCTTGAAGTCTGGCAGAGACTATAGCTGAGAAGGTACAACTTTGACATCAGGTGACAAGTAGCAGCAAGTCCTGCAACAGCCATCATGTGCATGGAACAGTCCTGTGCAGCATCATGGCATCCGAGCACTGTGGGGCACCGACTCCAGGGAGGGAGGGTCCCACTTCCACTGGGACCCCTACAGAAGCACTCCCCTGGATCCTGGCTGCAGTCCACACTGTCTGCCAGCCTCTCTCCCCATCACGGCTCCAAGACACCACCCTCAGTGCTTCTCCAGATTTGCTTAGTACACAAACCTGGCAAAAGAAAGTAGAAATCATTCTGAAAGACTAAAACTAAGGTATATCATTAAGTACCATGCAAAGGGCAACTAAGAGGCAGAGGCATTCAGTGATGTTATCAGACTTCCAGATTATGGCCTTGACTCCTGTCACCAAGTTCCCTCTCCCAAGGCAGGCATTCTCTGCCTCCTGGTGTTTGTAGCCTTTTACGGTGGGTAGGAAAAGCCAAACCTCCCACACGCATCTGCCCCAGAAGCTCTCCCAGCACAGCGAAATGCTTCTCACACATCTCGTGGGAAGAGGCTGACCCATCCTGGACCACGAGGAATGTCCATTTTGAGGCCCCCAATATCCGCCCAGGGCAAAATTCCTAGGTTTAAAAAGAGATTCTTCAGTTTAGGAAGTCCTTTGTCTTGCTCTGACCTCAAGCTCCAAGGTGCCTCTCACTTGTAAAGACACGTGTGGGAAGAACTCCACGTCCACTGGAGCGACTGCCCCCCAAACCACCTGCCATAATCATCCCCAGCACCACCACCCTAAGCAGATGGCCAAAGTCCCCCGTAAGTCTGGACTGCCATGCGCCAGGGCATCAGACTTGACCAAAAACTCTTGAATTTCTTGTCCCCGATCTTTTTTTCTAGGTGGTCCAGGAAGCCCATTCGGACTGTAGCCTGTCCTGGGCCCCAGGGTGCAGCCATCAGAACTTTGCAGGCGGCAGGTGTGGCCACCCTGCTTGGCGTGTTCAGAGGCTGAGCTGTGTGCCATTGGGGGTGCTGAGGGCCCAGCAGAGGACACAGCTCGTCCTATTTCCAGGAGTCTGAACCTTGGACATTTTGTCCTGGGATAAGGTTCCCAAACGTAAGCACATGAGAAAATGAAGGGCTGGAGAGGCCATTCCTAGGTCTTCTCCCCCATTTCAGCCAGTTACCATGAAGTCAGCAGCATCCTACAATGTTCACCTACATCCCCTTCCTTCTGTTTAAGGGGAAACACGGCAATCCCATTACAGCCAAGGAAACTCAGTATCCGTTTATCGAATCTTCAACTACACCCACCCACCACGCAAACCCCAGCACGGGCTCACAGCTCCCTCCCTGTGGTGTCCTTTCCCAGCTGTTAGCACCACCTCCAGGGCCCCTGTGCCCACCTGCCTCAAAAGTCAGGACATTCTCTGCTTCTGCAAGGTGGTCAAGGTTTTAAAATCAGAGTTTGTTGCTCGGCAGTTCCAGACGTGTTTTCTGGGTGGGGCCTGTGAAGCCGTAGCTTGGTTTTAGCTCAGGGTTGTCATTCCCATAGGGAGGACGTGGCCCAGGGCCCACCTGGAGCCTGGAATCTCTGGTAATCTCTCGGGAGGGAGCCACTTGCAAAGGGATTTACTGGGAGGGGCAGCTGGCACCCTTCCGCCCATCTCAGCCAGTTGACCCAACTCTCCCAGGATTGGGTCTCTGATCCCCCCATCACACCACTGTCCACATTCAGGCACTGCCAGTGGGAGGGACTGGGGGGCCCACCTCATCTGGGGGAGGTCCCACGATGTGGGACCACAAGAGGTAAAGCCAACCTCTGCAGCTTTACCCTCACAACGGAGGAGTTTTAAAAGGAGGCGTTTGTTCTTATAGTTCTTTTGGATTTAACTTCATCTGAGCCCATCACAACCTGGTAGCATCCAGCTCCCCACAGCCAGCCTCATTTCTCACTATCTCACCTACCCGTAATTTATTGCGCATGCAATTCAGTAGCCAACACCAAGTCATATTTGGAAAGAGGACACGAACAGACCAGCTAACAAGACATCTCATGATTCAACAGGAAAGTTGGCCAGCCTTGTGTCTGTCTCTATAGCCCTCCCAGGCCATCTCCACCCAGAAGGGAGGTTTCTTCATCAGCAACACGAGAGCATTAGCATGACAGATGGCCAGCAGAGAACTGACCAAGGCACAGAAGAGCAACTTCAGCAAAGACCAGGGTGAGGCAGTCCCATCGAGGTGCTAGCAGCACGAGGTGCTGTCCCCACAAAAGTCAGATTCCTGGCCACGAAGACTTCAGAACAATTCACATAGGACCCACCTTTATTTTCTATCTTAAACTCAATGTCTTCAGTATAACCCACTGAAGAATAGATGCTGTGACCTGAACGTTAGGATTCGTGGCCCACCTAAATGGGCCATGCCTGGGGTTGTAGAGGATCGGCATTTCGGACCATTAAAATTTAATAGGATTTTCATCACTGTCTCGCAAAAAAATCTCCATGCCGAATCAGACCAACTTATCTACAGCAAACGAGAGCGAAACGTTAAACCCCAGTGAGGTTTGTGCAGCAGGATTCACACTAACTGAAAGGCTGACGGTACCTCCACGTGGATCCCCTTTGCCCTCCAGTGAGGCTTTGGACACACATGAAAGGAGAGGACTCATTATGTTCAGTGAGCGGATGAGGTTTTTCTCCAGTGTGAGCCAATTTTTCCCCAAAGGATGTAGCGAGATGGGAACCGACAGGATTATTCTCCAAGGTGGATAATCACATGTATCCTAAAGGATAAGCATCCAAGGTGCCCCCACATTTACTGCGTTTGGAGAGTCACTCCCATGGGACCACTAGCCCCACATTCCCTATAGTCCTGGTGTTTTCTCGGGTGTGTTTTGGGACGAGTGCTCACTTAAGGCTGTTCACATGGATGACTTTCAGGGAATTTCTCCAATGACAGTTACTCCACCTCCTATGGGATAAGGAACCACTGAATCCGAGTTACTGCATGAATTCGTAGGGTCTTCGTCCAAATAGGATTGAAACTGGAGCCGGAATCATATACCCAGACCAAGACTCCATCCCCCAGCTCAGGCATCTGTATGCTAACGAAAGATCCAGCAGGGCTCTGTTTTCTTTGAATTCCACAGCCAGGCCCCCATAGCCTATTGGTTCTTATCACCAAGCCTAGCAACCCCTGCGTGACAGGCAGGGTCTGAAGAAGCTTAGCACATGTAGGGTATAAACATCTGCTACTCTGAGATTGATAGTTTGCTTCAATGGGGTCCTGAGACAACTGAATCAGCTCCCCAGCTACTCAGGACAGGGGACAGTCAAATCCTGGGCCGGGGAGGCCAAGACTTAAGGGTGGAGCCTCTATGCTCCTGATCTGCTCATCTGTTCTGGCTCGCAGAGAGCAGGCTTTGAAAGTCAGCCAGCGATGTATCCCTGAGCAGGTTTTTCTGGATGAATTCTAAGCTCAGGGGTCTATTTCACTAGGATCACCATCTGGAGGGCTCTGTAGAGCTCACTACGCCACACTCCTTCCATCCCACACCATCTTAATAAGTCTGAGTTTTCCTACTGAGCACGGCCCCAGCAAGAGGGGGCCAACCAAGGCATCACAGAGACTCATTCAGTACACGACAGCCAGCTGGGCTCCTTTCTGGGTCACAAGCTCTGGTGCTGTGTCCTCCTGTCACTACCTGCTTTCAAGCCTCTTTAGACCCCGACAAGGAAAATCTGCTCCAATCCTGAGCTCTGCTTAGACTGAGGTTGCAGACAAGTGTGCCCCAAGTGAGTCAGATTAAACTCCTTTTCTGTTTTAAACCCAGATGGAGCCTAGCACCTCAGGACACTAGTCAAGGCCACGTTTGATACTCCAGCTGTTCTGAGTCCACACACCCATGCAGGTTAAAGCCAGTCATAGCCATAAGAGCTGCTAAACTTCAGCCAGCACGGACACAGAGCCGTACTCCGGCATACGCAGCCCCCGTCTACGCCAAGGAGCATCCAGAGCAGCGAACGCCAGCAGCCCCTCACAGCCACACCAGGAAGCTCGTTCTTTTTTTTTTGCGGTACATGGGCCTCTCACTGTTGTGGCCTCTCTCGTTGGCGGAGCACAGGCTCCGGACGCGCAGGCTCAGCGGCCATGGCTCACGGGCCCAGCCGCTCCGCGGCAGGTGGGATCTTCCCAGACCGGGGCACGAACCCGTGTCCCCTGCATCGGCAGGCGGACCCCCAACCACTGCGCCACCAGGGAAGCCCCGGAAGCTCGTTCTTACAGGCTGACCTCCAGCTTCACCTGGATCATGAAAACAAGGCCCCTGGTGAGAAGTTAATGCCATACCAGCCCAGAGTCTGAGACAAGTTCTCCCCACAGAGCTTCGCCATTACAAAAGGGGCTCATCTATGTGTCATTAGTTCCTGCAGGGCACTGCCTTCTAGAAACCTCAAGGGCAAGGAATTGAAGGTTGGATTTGGGCACCAAAGGTCCACCCCACATACAGGAGGCCTGGATTGGGTGAGTTTACAGGAGGAGAAGTATACTGCAGGACTCAGTGCAGTCACGGATCCAGAACCGAGAAAGCCAGAAGCCAGGGCCTGGAAGACCGTGACAGGCACTCAGGCAGGAGTCTGGTGAGGTTTCCCTGCCAAAAAGCCTCAAAAGGTTTGCCTCAATTTGCATACTGTAACCCCTAAAGTGATGCTGTGCTCCAAAGCCATTTCCCCTAAGAGATCCTCACGGGTCATAAGAGGTAGGGAGCTGCCCTGCTCATCTGAATTCAGACTCTTCCATTGGTTACAGACTACCTTCCTGTTATCTCCCCATGAGTAATCCAATCTCATTTGCAGGATAAAACCCTCGCCAGTGCAGTTCGTCTCCAACACCAGACCGACCTTCGCAGTCCTTACACAGCCTAGCAGAATCAGCCATTTAGCTGATTTATCTGGGGCACACAGCACAGCGTCTGGAACATAGTAAAAACTTAATAGATGTGTAGTCAGTGTGGATTTTGCCACACGCCTGGAGAGTAATTCTACAGTTTACAATGCACCGTTATCTACTATCTGCTCGAAGTCTCAAAATACTATTCTACCATTTATAGAAGTTGGATAGACAGTTGGCAAAGCAAGACAGGCAAGAAGCTAGAAGTATCCTGTGTCACAGTACATCCGTGAGGCCGAGACTCGTTTGTACGTTCCATCCAATAAAGGATCATCTGAAACAGTCTAGATTCCTGTCCACAGGGCCAGATTCAAGCTTGGGTACCTTGATTCTTTTGAGCTAACCTGGAATTGAACATAAACAAAACCAAACCTACCTAAACTGAGTTGTGTGCACAGCTGCTGATGATCAAGAATTGCTGTTTCATTTAAATGTCTTACTTGCTGTCATGTTAGTGATCTAATTTGCCATGGGAATGAAAGTATTTTTATGGCCAAGATACCCACCCCCTTAGTCTGGAGCTCACTTATCGACACTGAAAGTCTTATGTGCTATCCCAGCACTATTTTTTTTTTTTTTTTTTTTTTATTTTTGGGGTCTTTTGGTGTTTTTGCTTTTCCCGTTGCAGAGCACAGGCTCCGGACGCGCAGGCTTAGCGGCCATGGCTCACGGGCCCAGCCGCCCCGCAGCATGTGGGATCTTCCCCGACCAGGGCATGAACCCGTGTCCCCTGCATCGGCAGGCGGACTCTCAACTACTGTGCCACCAGGGAAGCCCCCAGCACTATTAACTCAGCCAATTCCCTTTACACTGAGCATAACTTAGCTCATCATCATTAATGAGTCAGCCGTAGAAGGAACTGGTTGATTTGCTACCTAATCAGATGTAGCTTTATGGGAAATAATTTTGGGACTCTACATCCTCGAAAGTTAAAGACAGTTCTTTCTGTCCAGGTTGAGATGTTAGACAGTTGTTCCTTCTAAATTTAGATGTTTGTATCAAGTGGGGACAATGCAAGACAGAAGGTACTCATTTTTTCTCAGGACCATGTCCCAGGGCCCACCTCAGGGCACTCAAGGAGAACTGGTTCTTCTAGCTGCCGGTAGTTATCATGACACAGCCAAAGACCACTGCCCAGCACAGTGCGCCCAACAATGCTCTTACCCTGAAAACTCTTCATCTATTAGTGTTAATGACCATGGACCCACACGTACATCTCCCCCACATCCATAGCTGGGACTCTTCCATGGACCTGAGGAACTAAATTTTTCAACAGTCATGGGAGATTTAGCTGCATGATGTCATCTACTCCATGAAAATTATGGTCCATCCGCAACTCTAAGAATGTCACTATATGTTTAACACGCAGTGTGTTTTAGAAGTTAGTTTTAAGCACTACCAAAAGATACCAGACTACCCGCAAGCTGTTCTACTCCTCACATGGCAGGGCCCCTGGAAGCCCAAGCTTACAACTGCAAAGCATGTTGTCAGATCATCTGCTTGGTGGCCTAGCTTTTAAGTGACTAGATCACCTACCACCCAATTGCCCAAGCCAGAAATCGGCCATCACTGGGCTCCTTTCCTCACCCTGAAATTCCATTGCCTACACGTCTTTATCTGCTTCCTGTCCCCATCATACACCCCACACACTGTAAGTTTCGATTAAGGTCACTTCTCTCAGAAGATATTCCAACACCTTAGGAAAGTGAGGAACCTCATGCCCCATGTCTCTGTAGCACCTCCAGCTACAGAGATGACACTCAAGATGCTATTCTTCCAAGTTATGTACTTCCAACAACTGTATCTGAGCAAGGTTATGCTTCTTCCCCATGAGGAGCTCAAGTTTTACAAAGGGATAGAAAGTATTCCAGGGCCTAGTGCACACTAGGTTTTCTATTTGTGTCTAACTTTTCAACGCCCATGATTAATGCAATGGATATTTCAACTAACAAACATGATCCCATGAGTTGACACAGGCCAAAATTTTTTTGGAAACATCCTTTAAGTATGTTTTCTTAATTCCACCCACGATCAAGGGTGATACTCAATATTTTGACACTAGATAGTAGAGGGTGGGGAACCCAAGGGAGAGTTGAAATAAACTTCCTCTGAACTATCATGACAAAGTAAACTGACATCCATTCAATGGCTGACTCCACACTTACTCTGCCTGGGATTAAGCACTTACAATTTCCAAGTTTGAGACGTTCACAGTGGTGTTCCTGGGACCATTTCTCTTGATTCTACCACTCCTGGAATTAAACGACCTCTTCCCGTTGGTTTCTAGTGGTGCAGTAACTGAGAATCACTTCAACACCCATAGCACACCAGGCAGACACCGGGTGCATGGATGACTTGCAGAAGTCATGCTGCCTGACCTACATAGTCTCGATCCTGCAGGAGCAAGCCTCCCAAGGACCCACAGTCATCCTCCCCAGCATGTCTAAAGCCTCCAACTGTGGCCAACACCGCAGCATCCTCCAGTCTTGGGAATTTCAAAGGGACACAGATGCGCCAACCTCCTGAGAAACGACAACTACAGCCCAAAGATTCATAGGACTTAAATGGTATGGACATGCCAGAGGAGACTGCAAGCCTCTTGAAATTAAAACCAGATGCCAACCACTCCCAGACGTACACTAGTGGTGCTGCCTAATGCACTAACTTTGGAGATAAATAAGCTGAGGCTCTGACACCAGCCTCACCCTCTGCAATCTCCCTTTGGAACTACCAACTTAAACTTCAAAGTTCATGTTGTCTGCATACAGAGGCCCTTACTATCCAGTCCCAACAATGCCATCAGTAGAGACTGGAGCCCACACAACCAGGGACAAGAAACGTGGGCCTTCTCCAAGCCCAGACTCAAGCTGGGGGCATCGAGGCAGAGCTGTCTTGGGTGGCAGACACCACTCTCCCTCTGCCCTTGGAAGCGGAAGTACTTCATGGCCACGCCAGCCAGGCTGAGGAGTTCGGTCTCCTCACATCTTAGAGGCAGACTAGAGAAACAACCAATATATGTGAAGCAGGTTTGGAGATGGCCAGCAGTGATGCCCCAAGGAGTCAGAGGCACTGGCCTGGAGTAGGTGTTGGCAGAAGCCAGGATGAATTTCTAGAATGTTTGGGCAGTCCTCAGTTATCTGGGGCAGGGGTTGGAGCCACTCCTGCAGAATTGGGACTTGAAGACACCCTGCACTCAGTTATGGAGACTCAGAATTTTTCCACGCCTGCAGTGGCCAGGGAGAATGACCCAAGTGCTGACCAGACTAGAATGCAAGGACACACCTGGGAAGCTTTCTGCAGAAAGTGAAGCCCCCTTGACCCAAGCCTCCATGTCATCACCAAGGGCACCAGCATGACTCTCAGACCAGACACTCCACAGTAACACAGGATGCCAAGAGATCCTGCAGCCAAGTGCCTGCTTCCTGGGTGCCACCCGGACAGAACAGTGCCCAGAGCCCAGAATCACAACCGACCACACATCCAGCCAGAGACTGTTGGGTCATCTGGCATCAGGATTGAGAGGCAGAAGCACTTTGATTCTGAATATTTGCCCAAAAAGGGCAAACCTTTTCAAATGAAGTATAATTGACGTCATCCTTGAACTTGTCTGAAAGAGCTACTGGTTTCTACCATTTCCTGGAACACGATCGAGTAAGTTGCCTATTCAAGAACACAACTGAGGCTGACAAGTGTTGGTCTGTCCAGTTTAGCCCTTTCTCATGTGCTTAGAACAGCTTGGGCTCTGGAGAAGGCAGACCCAAGTTTGAATCCTGGTTGTGACCCTTGCTTTTGAACTTGGGCCAAGTCATAACCCTACCCAAGAGCATGCAAAAAAACCAGTACCTGACTCACAGAAAGTGAGTGCAAGGGCAGAAGTCTGTTGTTCCAGAAAGGGAACCAGGGAGGCTGGGGTGAGGACAGGACTCTGTCACCTGTCCTCAGGGCACTTCAGCCACCATGCTGAGTCTCAGGCAGCAGCGGAAAGGCAAGTGGGGCTGTGTTAGTTGTATGGCTCATGGGAGTTCTTTGTGCAAAAAGCAAAGGGGAACAGGGGAATGGAGTGACTGCTGCCCTGCGGGGAGGAGTGAGTGAAGTACTTAGGCCCAAGTCTCTGAAACCAGGTGTGCGGGGCTCCTCTCCTGGATCTTAGAAGGATCAGATAATGGAGGTTGTTGTCTATGAGGTGATGGCTTAAAGAAATGAGGATAGGCCAGTAACTTGAGTAAGGAGAATATATCCCCTGAGCTATGTTTATTAAATCTAGGCCGAAGCTATGCAGTGCTACTAAGTTCTCAGAAGTACATCCACTGGACATAACCTCAAAGGGGAAAGTTTTGTATGCAAGGTTTCATAGCTTGCAAGGAATTGCAAACTCTTACAGAACTAGTTAGAGGTGTTAGACACTCACCTGTTTGCAAAGCCCAGAGCCCTGCCAGCCTGTGAAATACTGTTTCTTGTCTTCAATTGAGCAGCCCAAGGAGGGACCCAGTAACAAGCTCACACACAGGGTTGGAGGTAAGAATTCACTTCTTGCTCTTGCCTTGGAAGAACTTACAGAGGTTAACACTCATAGGTTTATATAGGCAGGTCAGGGTTTTGCATTATTTATCCTCTGACAAAGGTGTGGAGGACAAAAGCAGAGCTTTTGCTGTCATGGCCCTCAATAGTTCTCCCTTCTAGGAGAGCAGCCCCATGCCCCAACCCAGGTTTCCAGGACACAAGGTGGGTACCATGTAGCTAAGTTTGCCCCATGCGCCTTCACAATCCCGGTTCATAGCTAATTGGACTATGGTTGTGAAACTGAGGACTAGATCCATTAAACTGTACTGTAACTTGCTTGAATAAGTTGTAACTTGCCTTTACTCATCAAGCTTGCTGTAATTGTTCTTGCAAATTGCATCCCCTCCAAGTTTCACGGAGCCTAGACTTATCAAGAGATTCCTTTAACTGCCCCATATAGAT
The DNA here is from genome assembly GCF_003676395.1 of Aethalodelphis obliquidens. Classification (NCBI taxonomy): domain Eukaryota; kingdom Metazoa; phylum Chordata; class Mammalia; order Artiodactyla; family Delphinidae; genus Aethalodelphis; species Aethalodelphis obliquidens. Next base: position 38,165,589 of record NW_020837950.1, read on the forward strand.
AACAGCTGACACATGGGTCAGTAATAGTGAAGAGTTGCCTAAGTGTTTTTCAGGAACTTGGAGCTAGTTCTGGCCCAGCTCAAACCAGTCGAGACCACTGACCATTCAACTGGGCCTGCGCGAGTGTCTGATGGATGACCTTTTGCCGTCACAGGGCCAAAAACACCCTCAGATCATGTTAATGTTTCCATTTTCTGAACACGAGTCCCATGAACCATGCAACTCAGATACACGTGCAGAGCAGCGATTACCTCTTTTCCTGCCTCCAATCACCTTCCCCTGCGTCTCCAACCACCCTATACTCTTCACCCATAAGTATGCCAAGCCCCTCACCTTCAGGGAGCCAGATTTGAGGTTCGTTCTCCAGTCTTCTCTCACTTGGGGGCCTCCTGAATAAGCCATTTCTCAGCTACAAACCTCAGCGTCTCAGCATTTGGCTTGCTGTACTCATCAGGCGAATGAAACGGGTTCAGCAACAGAGGGACCCTTGATCCAACCTGGGCTCAATTATCGGGGAATCTGGAAGTGAGGGTCTGCAGATTGAAGGTGATGGCAGTAAGACTGGCTTAAGGTAGGAGAGACAGAGGTGATCGCTTCCAGGGACACTTTATAGAGATGCTTCCTGAGTGTGGCTTACCTGAGCTTGTTTATACGTTACAGAGAAGGATCCAGGAAAAAGTAAGATTCCTAGAGGAGCAGGGCTAGTAATAGGGAGGTTACCCTAGTGCACAGCACATCCCGACATCCCCTTCCAAGAGGTGGGCCAGTCCAACCCTGAGCTCCTGGAGGGAGCAGTGCCCACCCTGCTCCCTGTTCCTCATTGCAGCACTTGCCATGGAGCCCTTTTGCAGGGGCCCAGCGCACACGAACAGGAAGGAGATCCCTTTCCTCAGAGCCTGACGTGAGAACACGAGTGTTGAAAGTGAGCAAGCAGAATTTCAGAACGCCTGTCCAGCTGCTCCTTTGTTTCTCCCCAAAACTCTGTATAGACTCCCTGTATAGACTCCCAATTTATGGAGGAGGCAACATGGGCTGAGGCAGATTCCCGTAGGGCCACACATCCTGAGCCCTCGTTTTCACTACAAAGCGGTTGACAGAACCAAAGGGGGCAAAGGTAAAGCCTCTTCATACACACATCTAGAGCCAGACTAAGGGTTTCCTCCGAGTTACCCAATTCAGGTAACTGCAACCAGTTTCCCCAAAGGCAGCCTAGGAGTTTTCCTGGAGAAAGACTTAAGGAGTTGCCCCAAAGTGCATGTTTTTAAGAGACACTATTTTACGTGCTTTGGAATTCAGTGCAAAGTCATGTGATGCTCTTGGGGCTCATTCTCTCCAGGATGAGAATCAGCAGCTTCCTTTAGCTTGTCTGGTAGGCCCTTCACTAAGTATTGGAAAAACATGGTCCCCGTTCTCATGATGTTTACAGCGGGGGCAGGGGTAAGCAAGCTGGATTAATCCAGCAGGCACAGCAACAAATGTTAAATGCTGCTTACATACAGTTTAAGAATTCAGTTGAATGGACTCTGGCCTTAAACTGGGGTGTCAGGGAAGGCCCGGAAACAGGTGCAGTAGCCCCAAGGCAGGCGCTGTGCCAGTGGCAGAGCTGAAAGACTCGGTGAAAGAGCAGCTTGAGAGCCAGGCTAGATCAGATTTGGTGAAGGATTGAACGTGCGGGTGAGAATGGGTGGATAAGGTTTCTGACCAGTGCAGCTAGAGAGATGGGGTCACTGGTCACTGCAGGAAGGGACCCCCCCAAAGGAGTCCGGTCTCATTCGCTTTGGTTTGGTCCTAGGTGACTTCTCTGGGACATTCCCGACGTGCCAGAAGGCAGTTTCAGAAGTGAGGGTCTCAAAAGTCGCTGGACTGACACAGCAGTGAGTCACCAGAGTACAGTCGTTTCAGGGTCCCCACTGGAGGCCAAGGTCACATTGTTAGGTGGTTGTATTAAAGGCGTGGGTGAGTAGGAGAAACCGAGGAGAGCTGGAAACACAGCTAGCCACAGCTCAAGTATCAGAGCCCTTACAGCTGAAACAACCAGACCAGGATCACCCCAGAGAAAAGCACCCTGCATCCCTCTTCCTTCCAACTGCCGCAACTCCCTGCCAAGTCACAAGTCACACTGTCTGTGACTTATGTTTTATAAAGGCCAGCATCCCCACCACACCCAAACTTTTCTCAAGCCCCCAGACCAACCTAATTTACTTGTAAGCTAAAAGAGCCATAGAGCCTAGTATCCTGCCAGGGGTTTGGAACTTAATTCTAAGTAAGTTTGCTTTATAGTCTCATTTTGAGCAAGTCCAATGAGGCTTTACCTACATGCATAAGGGCTTGAGGCTGAGGCCTAAGTTTTACTTTCAAGTCAGTCCTTGCATTACATAGATGCCCTAGGAATGAACTTAAGTTATCACACCTGCTCTTAACCCAGTCCCAATAAGGGTAATAATTAAATCCTGGTTTCTCAGAATAATTAATTACAGCTCCCACCTGGAGAACACTTGTTTTTCATTTCTGCTTTAGAAATCTCACCCTTATGTACAAAGACACAACATTTCTAGGGTCCTTCAATTCACAAAACTACCTTCCCATCTACCCTGTGCCAGGGACACACTCCCGACAAGAATAGGGAACAGAGAATCAGGAATGCACTTGCAAGGGCTGGAAGGTTGCAGTTCAAAATAAGGTGGTCAGGGTAGGGGACTTTCACTGAAAAAAATGACGCGAGCAGAGCATTTAAGTACTTTTCAGAGTAATTCCAGGTAGCGAACAGAGGTGGGGGGGACCCCGCAGGTGCAAGAGCAAGCTTGGGGCACTCCTGGGGTACCAAGGAAGCTGGGGTGCTGCAGAAAGCAAGAAAGGGGGAGCAGAGCTGAAGGCAAAGGAGAGTACGATGGAGTCTCATGGAACGCACCACACAGGGCCCAGCAGGCCATGTTAATCCCTTAGGCTTGAATTTTGAGATTCCAAGCACCTACAAGTTTTAAGCTGAGGAACAGATTTCATCCTCAATTTTGAAACCAACAGGCTGCAGTCGGGAGAGCAGACTAAGGTGAAGGTCGGGGAGCAAAAGCCAAGAGACCAGATAGGAAATAGCTGAGTTAACACAGGTAAGACTTCAGGGCTCTGCAGGCCTATTAAGTGCAGGACGCAAAAAATGAACCTGGATGCAGTTTGAAAATAGAGCGAACAGGATTTCCCAGTGGATTAGATAAAGTCAAGGATCACCCCGAGGTTTTCTAGTTTGGGCTTCAGGCCCTTTAGCATATTCTCACACTTACCCTCCTCCCCCCCAATTCCGATGGAAAGACAGCCCCCAGCCCCTGCTGAAAGGTGAGGTTCGAAGTATTAATAACACCTCAGAACCCTTGCTTCTCCCCTCGCAACGAGCCGCTGCCTCGATCTTACAAGTGGAAGCTCCCTTTCCCTTCTGCTTTCTTCATTGGAAAATGAGCTCTAGTTTTTTCTTCGAACGTACATCCCCTTTGCTCTATGGCTTCCTAGCTTTCTAAAAGGAAGTATTGAGAGAGCCCGGCCCTGCAAGGTACATCCCTAAAGTTCCTCCTGCCAGCTGCTTTTTTCGAGGATGGGCGACTCCCAGTTAGTCTCGCTTTAAAAAGAAAGCAAGAAAAAGCACTCTCCTATGTTTACAAATCCCAAGCTGGCGCCTCACAGCTTCTGCAAACAGCAGGCGCCCACCCGGCCGGAAGGCTGGCGGCTCGGGAACGCCCGCTACGCAAACACAGGCAGGAAAAAGGCTTCCCCGGAGCGCTCCGCTGCTCTCAGCGCCCGCAAAACTTCAGCAAGAAGCAACCTCGAGTACCCCAACCTTCCGCCCACCCTTCCCCAGCGACCCCCACCCTCACAAACCTCGCCCACCAGTTCCCAAGAGCATTCTGACGCCCAGTGCGGCTGGCCCCGCCCTTTCACAGGGCCTCGAGTGACGTCACTTCCGGGAGGCGGGTTGCCCTGGGCGGGGCCCGCGCGGGGGGAGGGGCGCGGCCAGGTCCGCGCAGGCTCGCCGGGGCCGCAGCCTCCGAGCTGAGCGCTTGACTATATATGGTCAAAGCTGGGGGCGAGCCGCGCGCGGGGCCGCGCTTCCGGGTTCGGCGCGTCCTCAGCGGCAGCGCGCAGGGCAGGGCGCGAGCCGGCCTCGGAGACCCGGCCTCGGACCGCCCCCTCCGCGCACCGCACGCCCGGCGCCGCCTTTCGGCCCCTGTCCCCGGTTCGGCCTCGGCCCCGTCTGATTCTCGGCGCGCGCGGCCCCGGAGGCTCTCGGCGAGCGCTGCGCGGTAACAAGTGGGCAAGGATGCCGTACGAGATCAGTAAGTGCCGCGGCCCGGTGCCCCCGGGATGGGCTCCGGCCCTGCCTGGACCCCTCGGCCATCGGCGGGGCGCGAGGAGCGGGCGGCTTGGAGGGGTCCCCGGGGCGCGGGGGAGGGGTGCGGGCGCAAGCCGGTGAGCGACCCGCCACGCTCAGGGGCACCGCGCGGCGATCCCCGACCAGGGGGACGCCCCAAAGTTGGCGATGCGGTCGGAGCCCCGCGGAGCCCCCGCATCCCTGAAGGGCCTGGTGGAGAGCGCGGACCAGGAAGTCGCGCCGTCCCCTGCGCTCCTTCAAAGTGGCGACCGCCCCTCCGGGTAGAGGCAACAGGTGACCGGCTGAGACCGGCCCAGGGCCCCTCTCCTTTTCCCCCTCCCCTCCCCTCCCCTGCTCTCTGTCCTCAGCTCGGCGGGGGGCCGAGGCAGGGGCTGCCCCTCATGTGCCCTAATGCGTTTGTGTCTCTGCAGAGAAGGTGTTCGCCAGCCTCCCCCAGGTGGAGAGGGGTGTCTCCAAAATCATCGGCGGCGACCCCAGGGGCAACAATTTTCTTTACACCAATGGAAAGTGCGTCATCCTAAGGAACATCGACGTGAGTACCTGTCCGCTTCCCCCTACCAGGCGCTAGTTTCTTCCCTGAGCGCAGCTCCTGGGTGAATTCTTCCCCTTCCACCACCTCACCGGCTGCTCAGCGGCCTGGGGAGAGGACGCCACGCCCCCTCGGCCTTGGGAAGACACCTAGGAAGCCCAGGAAGACACCTTCAAATTTATACAGGCCCAATTCTCTTTCTTCGTGGGGAAGCTGAGGCTCAGATTAGTTCAGTTCAAGAGAAGAAGGGCTCTGGGTTCGAGGGATGGGACCTTGACCTTGGGGTGGTTGGTGACTTGGCCTCGCTGAGTCCCAGTTTTCGCATCTGTAAAATGGAGGTGATGAGATGAGGCTCCCCTCCACTTCCCCCGTCTGCCTGGGCCCCCTGAGTGAGATGCTACATCCCTCCAGCCCAGCATGCCTGGCAGACACCCAGCACTGGTTAAATGGCGCTCGTGTGTAATCATTTCACATCCAGGGTCCCCCCAGTGTGGCAGAGCCCGGACTCACAGCCAGGCCTCTGCATTTCAGCCTGATCTTCCATCTACAAATCTGAGCCCCAATGCAAAATCAGGAACCAGTGTTTTCCCATGAATCATCTGCATGGGCATCCTGTACCCAGGCTGAGAATTTTTCTAGAGCCCACTCCTTGGGAAATCCTGGAAATTTTCCGTTACTGCTCTGTAATCATTGAAATGACCCAGTCTGCCGGTCAGTCAGTCTCCCGGCTGCTAGGACGGCACGCAGAAATCTTTCTTCTGCCGGCCTCAGCTGAGTGGTGGGGTGGGGTATGGAAGCCAGAGGTACCAACATGACCATTTGGGGGTGTATGGGGGGGTTTCTCTTGAGCTTGGGGTGGGGCCTTGTGCACAGTTTGTAGGTGGGTGATTTTGATTGGCGATGCCCCCAAGGGATGTCAACTTAAATTTGCATGTGTTGTGCATGATTACCCTTGGGGGGTTGGAACTGTCGCTTTTGAGATGCCTGTGTTCTCAGGAACCTCAGGGCTGGCTGAGGGAATGAAGGGGCTCTGTGGGCCTTGGTTTCCTTGTCTGTGAGAGGAGAGGCCCCTGTGTGGAATGAGGTACTTCTGGCTCTGCCCCCATCTCTCTGGTCAAGCCAAGCAGTCTGCTGGGAGACAGAGCTCCATTTGGCAGTTCTCCCTTGCCCAGGATGGCTGAGCACCTCGCAGAAGAGGGGTGGGTGGGTGTGAATGTGCCTTGAAGGTGCTAACAGCTCCTCTTCTAGATACGGATTCCTAGAAAGTGTATCCCGCCTTGCTCAGAACTGGGGGAAACATCACCAAGGACTTAGATCATAAAGATCTGGAGGTCTCCAGAGAGGTCCTGAGATATTGAGAAAATAAAAGTTGAGATGGCCTTTAGTAGATAGATACTCACTTGTAGTTTGTCAAATAAAATGGGCGAAAGCATTCTCAGGGATACAGTGCAGTGGAATGAATGCTTGGGTTTGTCCCTAACAAGTCACATACACATCGTGGCAGGCTACACTCACTTCCAGATGGGAGACCTCACGTGAAGACCTACTGTGTGTCTGGTACCATGAAAGGTTCTTAACCTTCAGCATCTCCTTTATACCCTGCCCCGCCTGCAGTAGACCCATTGCTCAGAACTGGGGTCAGGCTCCGCAAGGTGAAGGTAGCCAGTAACGGGAGCTGCTTCCAGCGGAGAAGCTGTTTACAGCCACAGACAAGCACCCTCTTTGCAGGAGGCATTCCCTGACTTGTGGAACCCATTCTGCTTGTTCTTCTGAGCTTTCTATTCTTATCAGTACTCCAGAGTTTACCATTCTCTTTTGAGGGCGCATCTGCTTTCCTTTCCCATCTATTTGTAAGTTTCTACAGGGCCACCACTGGGATGCCGATGTGTTCCTTCCTCTCTGTTCTGGACATACATCAGGCATTTAGGCTTTTGTTCAATGGGGGTGGGCCACTGGTACTTGAGTAAAGGTGGGTACATTTTTAATTAGGGCAGAGTACCCCTGGGAAAAAGACATGAATCTAATGAACATTCCGGAAATAGGAAGGAAGGTGATCTGGTTGGAATACAGGCTCAGAGTAGAGAAGAGACATGAAAGGGAGGAGGGGACCAGATCGTGGAATGTCCAACAGATGTCTGATTGGCAGCTCATACTTAATGTGCCCAAACCATATTTGGGTTTCCCATGTGTCTGTCCCCAGAACAGCGATGCCACTCCCCAGCTGGTCAGGCCCCAACCTTGGACTTCTCTTTAGTTCCCCCTTCAATGCCGTATTTAGTTCTTCAGTGAATCCTATTGACTCTACATTCAAAGACTTAAGAATCTGACAGAACTACTCATCCAAGCTACCATGCTCTCTCGCCTGGATTGCAAAAACAAAAGGCCAAACTGGTCTTCCACCCTGGCCCTCCTCTAGTCTGCTCTCAGCACCACGGCTGGGCCAGTTATATTAAAATATGAGATCAAGTTGCTCCTTTGCTCTCCCTGACCCACCGAGGCTGATAGGGCCTTGCTGTCCAGCCTTGCACCTTGGATCTCACCTCACTGCTCACCTTCTCCTGCGGGCTCCAGGCACCCCGGCTTCTGTGCTCTCCCTGGAGCACGCTCCAGATGGGTCTCAGGACACGGGCATTGCTGTGCCCTTTGTCTAGATGTTCTTTCTTCAAATAGCTGCATGGCTCGCTCCCTGTCTTGCTTTATGTTTCTGTTTAGATGTTGCCATGTGGCAGGGGCCCCTCCTAAATAGCGCTCCCATCCTGGCCTTCTCTGCCCTTTGGTGCTAATGGTGCATTGGGAGCCAGCCAGCGAGCAGCCACCCTAACCTGCTGTGTCCTGGCCTAGCACAGTACCTGGCATGTAGTGGGTGCTCAGTAAGTCATTTATTGATTGAAAGGCCTTGAAAGCCAGGCTGTGTCGTGGAGATAATAGGCAGCCACTAAAGGTTTTACTGCATGGAAGTAAGAAAGGCTTAGCCTGGTTCAGGCTGCTGGACCTAAATTGTGTGGCATCTACCTTTATTAACACCAAGCAGGTATCAGACCCTTGCTGACCTTCCACTTGGAGCCACGGCTGTCATTCACTTTATTTCCTTAAAAGTTGTTTTGTGAACCCAGCATAATGGCACTTCTTAAGCTGGTAGAAAAGAGTGTTTCTTATCTATTTTCTTTCAACACATCCGATTGCCACACCTTGGAGAGGAAATTCTCCACAGTTAAAAGCATGCAGTGATGTGGCCGTTCAGAAGGGAGTATTCCAGAAGGAGGGAACCTGATACATTCTTAACTCTAGGCCTGCATCACCTAGATGTAGTCTGGGAAGTTTCCTCCCAGTGGCTATGAAGGAGCCTGTTCATATTCTGAACCGCCCAGGATCACTTCCCTGTAAAACAGCTTTGGCAAGTGAGCCTCCCGGCAGAGGCCCCTCCACTGCCAGAAGCAGCCAGCAGATTTGCTACAAGGGCAAGTTTGGGGCTTGCTTTTTAAAATACCCAGTCCCTAAATTCCAGAACTAATATATATATTTTATACACACACACACACACACACATATGTGTATACATACACATGTGTGTGTGTGTATATATATTTGGAAAAAATGATTTATATAAAGTTAAACTCCAGGGAGCGCAGTGTTTGTAGCAGTTTGACGTCGCTCTGCTTCCAGTCACAGGATCAGAGGACTCATCTTGAACAGTATAGACCAGGTTGGGAGGTGTTGAACTTGAGTGCTGAGTTTCACGCAGAATGATCTGCTGCCAGTCATGTGCAGAAGGGCCCCCTGTGCGTCCCCTTCAGGTGGGGGAGAAGGACTGACCTCGTCCCTTCTGTCCCATTGCACGTGCCTCCGAGTCCCTGCCGAGTGCCGCCGCCCCGCGGGGAGCGCAGACACAGAAGACCCGCCTGCGCGGAGCTCGCTGCCTCGGGTGGGAGTGAAACAGGCCCCCGGGTGACAGGAGGAAGTGGCGTGTTTGATTACCGCCTGGACAGAAAGCCAGCAGCAGGCAGCACACGTGTGGATCCAGGGCAAGGAGAGCACTGAAGAAACGGGCTCCGAGAAGGCCCCGGAGCCGCGTGGAGCCCGAGTGGTGGGGACGTGCCTCACTGGCTCCCAGGCCAGTGGCCCTCAGGTGCTTTGGATGTGACATCAGTGTCACCCCCTCCCCCGCCCATTGCCAGTCGTGGTGCGGCCCCCCACGTGTCAGCTGGCTCCGGGTGGGCACTTCCATTTCTCTCTCCTCCACCCTTCCCCCTCCACCTCCTTTACTTGAGCCCGAGTTAATCCTGTTACAAGTATTTATAAGCACCTGCTTTGTAGTGAAGCCCATGCCTAGTTCTGGAGACACCCCAGCAAAAGCCTGTCCTCACGGAGCTTGCAGTCTCCCAGGGAAACCGACACCCAGACGGGACTGATGCTCAGAGGAGGAGACGTGCCGTGAGGACTTCTGAGCAGCTGGGGGCCCAGGAAGGGACCAGTCAGTGGAGAAGGGGTGGCGAGAGGGCCCCACACAGGTTGTGGAGTTTTGTGGCTGGAGTACTGGGGTTGGGGGGAGCGAAAGGCAGGCAGGAGAGGGTGCGGGGCTCTGGTGCTGTGGGCCGGGCGGCTCTGAGACAGCCCGGCCCTGACCAGAGGCCACCAGAACCTTGAAAAGTTTCAGCAGATAAGCAGTGCGGTAGAGAACTGGTTCTGTATCTAACGGAGGCGGAAGGGAGGCCGGTTAGGAAGCTGCTCTAAGATTAAGGCATCATCAGCTGGTTCATCCGATCCTCGGTCTTGGTGTTGCCCACACACATTCCATCTTGCCGCAGCCACAGTGCCCAAGATTAAGTCAGTGGTTCTCAGTGAAGTGGTTTCACCCCCGCTTCCACCCTGCTAAGGGATGCTTGGCAATGTCTGAAGACATTTTTGTGCTACTGTTATCTAGTGGGTAGAGGCCAGGGTGTTGCCAAACATCCCACAATGCACAGGGCTGTCCTGCAGCCCAAAGTGTCAGCAGGGGTGATTGAAGAACCCCAGTAGGTAACATTCTAACACATCAGGTTAGCGCTTTAAAAGAAGTGTGTCCTGAGTGCTTTGGGAGCAAGAGGGAAGGACCAGCTGTGCCACAGAGCCACAGGGAAGGCTTCTGGAGAAAGGGCACTTTTGAGTTGGGTTTTGGAGGGTGAGTAAGAGTTCTCCAGGAAGGGCATTGAGACAGCAGAGATGGGGGGAGTCTAGACAGGGAGTACAAGTACATGGAGGTTGGAAGAAGTGGTGAATCAGACCTGGGCCCTGCCCTCTGTGGGAAGCTTTGTGGATATAAGAATGACATGTAGTCCAAGGAAGAAAGTACTAAGGGCAGTGGGGAGGGAGGTTAGGGAAGGTAGTGTGAGCTTTCTGGGCTGGGAGAGATATTTCCAGCTTGGAGCATCAGAGAAGGCTTCTTGGAGGAGGTAACCTTTGCTTGAGGTTAAAAGATAATTAGGAGAAGGTTATCTGGGACCGGGAAGTAGGGAAGATATTCCAGACTGAGGCAGATAAAGGGAAGAGTCACAGCTAGCGATCTGATAGAGGAGGGACGAGGGCGGAATGGGAAACGGACTTTGGACCGTAGGTCCAGACGTATGGCTGCGTTCCTCTGGGTGAGAGGGAGCCTTGAAGGTTGAGCAGGGCAGGCTGATCGCACTGTGTATGAAGTCACTGGTTCACTGCTGGACCCTGGGCCAGCCCAGAGGAGGTGCAGGTGCGGGGAGTTCTTTGGAGGAGTGAATGTACAATGCTTGGTGTGTTCTCACCACCCTCTGAGGCACTGTGATCAGGCTGAGCCTCTGGATTCGGACCTGCAGGTCGGGAAGCGCAGAGGTTTGTGGAGCTGCCTGGCAGCCGGGTCGCTCTGTAGTCATTCGAGTTGAGCCCTCGTCGCCAGTGAGCAGAGGGCCCTGCAAGTTGTGTTTGCTGCACAGGTCCCACCACCAGCGCCTGCTTTTAGGAACTGGCTGTGTTTAGAAAGCCAGTGCTCTGGAAACTTAATCCTCCTGAAGGTCGTGCTCACTTTGCCTGGTTTGGAGGAGGCCCAGGTCCTTCTCTGGAGGCCTCCGCAGTGCCGTGTCCCCAGCTTCCGTGGTTGGGCGGCCTTGCCGATCCGTGATATGTCCATTGGGTTCACAGGGGGCCAGGTGTGCCGTGGCAAGCTGCCATGCGCTGTGGCCGGAGCCACCCCTTAACCTTACCTGTAAAGTGCTGTGGTGACCTCTGACCTCAGCACCTGAGCCTCAGGACAAAGGAACGTGAGAGAGCCTTGAGGGGCTCTTTTACTGACTTCCCCCCTGTGTTGTGGAAAGGTGTGGGGGGAGATTGCTTAGCTTGCTGCTGGGCGGGGGCTCCACGCACAGGTGGGAGGTGGGCGTGGCCTCCTCCTCCAAGGCACCTGCACTGCTGGGCCCTGAACCAGCCCTCTGCAATGATGCGATCAGAGTTGGGACTTAGAGCCTGGCGGATCAATGGAAGGCAGAGGGGTCAGTTCGAACGACATTGTCAGGATATTGTCCCGGTCCCAGGAGGGGCAGGAAGAACTGGATGGAGTCTGGCTGGGGCAGAAAGACAAGGTGGGGTTGAGAGCTGTTGCAGAAGATGGGACAGGGCTGGGGCAGGCCTGCGGGGTTGGGGGGTCACAGGTGGGGGGCAGGGCAGGGACAGTCCCAGGGTAGAGGGTGAGGGGCAAGGCTGAGGTGAGCCTGGGGTCTCGGTGAGATGACAGGAGGTTTTCACGGGCTCTGCCTGCCTCTGCCCATATCTGCTAGGGACCCACGGGCCTCAAATGCCAGGGCTTCCTCCTGGTTTCTGCCTGAGGTCCCTTGTCCCCTGATGGGGGCAGGGCAGGAAGGAAGTCCCAGGGGAGGGGCACGCCAGCCTCGCACCCTCTGGCAGGGCAGAAAACCCAGCCCTGCTCTGAAGGTCTCCCCGCGGCTCCTGGAGTTGGCTTCCTTCCCTTCCTGTCTCATTCCCCGTTCCCGAGTGCTTCCCCAGATAAACTGCACACCCCAAATCCTGTTCTGCCTGGAGACCGTGGAGGGGGGAGGGGAAGAACTGCTGCCCACCCTGAGTGTCTGAGTCCTGACCCTGCTGGTCTGTGATGAGCCTGGCCTGCAGTGGACACGCTGGGCACAGGGAGGCATCATCTTTGGCTCAAGCAGCCGGCCTCCCTGTGTGCAGAGCAGCTGGGAGGGGTTGCTGCTGGTCGGATGTATTATGTTCTTTATGTTCAGCCTGGAGAACTTGCCCCCAGTTGTATTGGGAATACGGACGAGGTGCTGTCTCATCCAGCCCAGAGCCTGCTAGAAGGCCGAGCCTGCTGGGGATGACCCTGGGGTTTCACTCATCCTGACCTTTTAGGGGCAGAACTTCCTCCCAGAGCAGCTGCTTACTCATCTTCCACCAGCCACCCACTCACCCTCTAAGGGCAATGCCAGGCTGTACATCCAGCATGGGCATTGCCCTCGGGGGGATGGCTTTCCCATCCGTAGTGCCCACATGTGGGTGTGAGAGTCCTCGGTCAGCCTCGAAATGGACAACTGAACAAGAGCCCTTGTGGTGGCCTGGCCACAGACCGCTTTTGCCAGCTTCTCTGTGAGGGAAGTTGTCTCCGTTAGAATGTTCGGGTACAAAGGACTAACCTGGGCAGGGACAGGTTGGGTTAGACGGACGTTTAATGGATCCTGGGGGTCATCATTTTATTGAGGCGTAATTTAGGTACAATAAAATCCATCCGTTTTAAGTGCACAACTTGAGTTTTGACAAACTGATACTGTCCCATCACCACCGCCATGATCATGGTACAGAACGTTCCAGTTACTCCCAAAAGCGCCCTCTTGCCCCTTGCACTCTGTCGGCCTCTCCACCCTCCCCCCAGACCCTGGCAGCCCCGACCTGCTTTCTGTCACTGTGGGCTTACCTTTCCTAGACTTTGATCAGAAAGGAACCACGCAGTGTGTTCTCTTTTGCGTCCGGCTTTGTCACTTAGCGTAGGCTTTCGAGGCTCCTTCCTGTGGTTGAGGGTGTTTAGCTGTTTGTTGCTCTCTGTTGGCCGAGTCGTGTTCCGCTGGGTGAACATTGCGGTTTGCTTCTCCAGGCACCTGTGGGTGGATGTTTGGGTTGTTTCCACTTGGGGGCTGTCACGAACCTTCAACCACGTGTGTCTTGTGGACATGCGCTTTTCTCTTGGACAAATACCTAGGAGTGTGGTCGCTGCGTTTTTGTATAAGTGAATCTTCATAGATAACACGCTGGACTATTTTCTGGCTGTATCATTTTGCATTCCCACCAGCAATATATAAGCATTCCAGACTGTACCCCACCCATCCTTGCCAGTGTTGGTGACATCAGTCTTAATTTATTGACTCTAGTGAGTATGTCATGGTTTCTCACTGTAGTTCTGATTTGCATTTCCCAGAAGGCTAACGACATTGAGCGCTTTTTCATGTGCCTGTTTGCCATTCAGAATATCTTTGGATGCCTGATATATTTCTAATTTCATTAAACAAATGTTTATTCTGCAATGGATTAATTTATGAACCACATACATACTGTATCGTATGATGCTGAGTGTTAAGTCCTAGGGGAAAAAGGACTATGTAAACTTTTTTCCCCAAAAAAAACACTTATTGAGCATCTGTTATTTGCCAACTGCTGTGATGGCTAAAGAGAGAAATGCACATGAAGCAGGTCAAAGAAAAGTTGGAGGAGAGGGCAAGAAGGCCAGGGACTGGTATGTCATAACTGCCTTAGGGACGTGTGAACTGCTTTGCAAGCACAGGAGAGAGAAGCACAGGAGGCTTCGCGCAGATTTCCCCTCAGTTAGGCCTGATAAGTGGGTGTTAGCAGTCAGGGAGAGGCGTTGCTGGCGAGGGCACGGCGTTTACGGAGACAGGGGGCTTACAGGAAAGGCAGGAGTGTGGTTGCCGGGGCTAGATCTTAGGGGGCGCTTCTCCGGGCTTACTCTGGTGGGATGGGGGGCGGGATCCAGTGGCCGGGAGGCTGAGAAGAGTCCAGGCCTCTCACCTTGTCGAGGGGCATAAGGAGGGGGTGAGGGGGGAGACAACAGGGTGGTCGTAGAGGTGGGGTCAGTTGGCGGTCAGGTTAGGTGTGCCTGCAGCAGCCTCCCTGGGACCCGATGTGTCCACAGCCTGTGGGAAGCTGCCTCTTTTCCACGGGCACTTGGCTTGCGGAAAGCTGTCAATGGGTATCAGGGATTAGATGGCTCCGTCTTTCTTCCCTCCTGGGAGAAGGCTCGGCTGTGGAGACAGATGGAGAGCATCTCACAGCACATGCTCCAGGTTTGCTGAGAACCGTTGGTTGTGTGTGCAGGGGTGGAGGGAGTGCCGTGATCTACTTAGAGTAAATTCTACGTTGAAACCTTCCTGCTGAGTAGCAGAGATGCTCCTGGTCCCAGATGCTGGCCCTGTTCTTGCTGCAGAGTCCAGCCAGCCTTGGATTTGTGCCACAAAAGGCAGTTTCCCAAACAAGGGATTTGGACGAGGAGAGGCTCCTGGCTGCCTGCCCCCCTCTGTTGCCGCATCTCCAGGCCAGAGGCTCTGGTTCGGGTCAGACACTGCCTGGCAGCCTGTGATAGAGTTGGTTCTGAACAGGGGAGACCTGCTTTGGGGGAACTGGACTCAGAGAAGGCAGCAGCAGCCGGCAGCTCCCCAAAGTGGGAGAAAATGAGAGTCATAGGTTTTTTTCTAATTTTTTCTAAGTTTCTAATGAAACTTGTATTTCCTCTATATATTTCACAAGTACATATTTGCTTGTACTCTGGCAAGGAAGGAAAAGCAGACAAAGGCAAGAAAATCACCTTGAATTTTATAAAAGAGTTAACAACTACCTAGAATTCTATCACCCAGGCAGGTAAGTATACTTCTGGGATTTTTTTATGGAGGTTTTGACTTCAGTATTTGTGTGTGTGTGTGCGTGTGCATGTGTGTGTGTGTGTTATTTTCCCACCCAAATCCATTAATCCAGAGAGCGGAAAGCAGTTTGCCTGCTTCTTGGTTCCCTGTGTTCATTCTGGTCTCCTCCCTGCAGAACCCGGCCATTGCTGACATCTACACGGAGCACGCCCACCAGGTGGTGGTGGCCAAGTACGCGCCCAGCGGATTCTACATCGCCTCTGGAGGTACCTGTCTGTCCTCGCGCATTGCTCCTTGGTCCATGTGGTGTGCCGCCCCCCTCCCCCCAGTCCTGGGGCCAAGCTGGGCGCCTGGCTTGGGAGGGTGGGGGGTGGAGGAGGCAGGGAGGAAGAGGGAAGACCCTCCAGGATGGGGATGGCAGGTGGGGCGAACGTGATGAGTTTCAGTTGGGGCTGACAAGGAAAGGGTAAGCCAGCAAAAAGCCCCTTTCCAGAACTCTAGCTGTCCGTGTTCCAGCTGGTTCCAACTCGGAGGTCAGTGGAGATGCTCACGTGAGGTTGGCTGGAGGCCTCTGCGGGCAGCTGTACCGTGATGTATCGGAGCCCATTTTGTGGGTGTGTGTGTGTGTTTCTGACTTGCAGCTTTGTCTCATGTCACCTTTTGCTGTTCCGTTCCCTGTACCGAGCACACCGCCAGCCTCAGGCAAGCACTTGTTCCATTGGTGGTCAGGGCCTTGGCTCCATCCAGCCGGGCTGGGCAAGAGGAGGGACATAGCTCATCACATTGTAGGATGCTCTATTCACCCGATTCCTCGAGGCTGGTCTTTTACTATTTACAGATGAGAAAGGGAAGCACACAAGTTAGCGTGGCTTACCACGAGTCTCCCATTCGTTCATTCGTTCATTCATACACTCAGCAGATGTTGGCTGTCTTGTCTGTGTCCAGCCTGGTCTCAGGCCCCATGAAGAGCCAGGTGGATGAGCTGATGTGGGCCTCGTCAGCCTCCCTGGAGAGTGACAGAAATGAGCAAATTGCTGAAAGAACTAACAGCCGGTGGGGGAGGGCCGGGATCATACTCCCCGCTGACCTGTTGTCTACAGTGCCCTCACTCCCTGCATGGCAGGCAATGCAGACCTGTCCCGGAAGGGGCCGCCCCTTCCTAGCTGTGCAGCCTTCCTTAAATAACTTACCTTTGTGGGCCTTAATTTTCTCTTCTGTAAACTGGGACTGTTAGTTCCTACCAGATCGGTTTGGGAAGAACCCGGTGCAGCAATGCATGTACAATGCCTGGGGCAGCCCTGGCACTGGTGGGCACCACAGGGGACCGTGGTGTCTGTCACTGAATGCCCGGACGCACCAGGGTGACAGGCGTGCTGGCTGACATCTAATGCTGGCCGCCCGGGGTTGTGTGTGAAGGGTTCGGCCAGGAGCTGGCACAAAGTGGTCACTTAATGATTTTTACATTTAGACCTACTCTGACTCCATCTGTAAAACTTGCTCTAATTTATATGCTACGATTTACTCTAGCCCTGTGATTTCCCCGCCCCCCACCCCTGCCTGCCAGCAGAACTCCCCTTCGTTTAAAGCGCCGTGATTTGGGCCTGGTGCCACCTAAAACCGTGTCTTCTCAGGAGAGAAGTGTGCTTGGCACAGCTTCCCTGGCTGCTCTCTGAGCTGTGGCCCGGCTGCTGAGTCACTCACGAGCCCAGGCCTGCCCTCCGGTCCCCAGGCAGGTAGTTTAACCAGACAGGAACCACGGTCTTCAAATGCTGGTGCAGAGACCGTTGCAAAGGACAGTCCACAGAAGTAAAGGCTCCATCTGACGTTTTCCTCTCGTACAAGCGCCCTGACTTGGTGGGGGAAGTGAGGGAGGTTGGGCTGCAGGCAGGCGTGGGCGGTGTATTTTATGTTTCTAGTGAGCTGGCCCTTTGAATGGAACAAAGACTACAAAACATTTACTGCAGAGATTAGGGCTCTGGGCTAAACATAAAAATAGTGTGGTGTGTAGGGTTTGGAGATGAGGTGCTGGCTCCGGCCTCTGCCCCTTCCTTTTCTTTCCCCGTTGGCCCATTTGTTCAGCCAAGGGACTTACCTGGCTCGGGTCAGCCTTGGAGCTCGCCTCGGGCCGCGTGCCAGGCAGTCTGGCTGCACCTCATCCGGAGACCAGGGCTCCCGGGACCCCCTCGTGAGTGCTGTTCACAGGGAGGCTAGCGTCTCATCTGTGCCACGGCGGACGTGAGCCCCACGTGTTTGCCCACGGGGAGGGGTCTCCAGTGGCTTCTGCAGAGCCTTAGTTAATTCACTGACAGTTAGAACTAACTCTAACTCGTTACAAGTGTCTGCGGTGTCCTGGGGGCTAGTCTAAGGCTTTATACGTGTTGACTCATTTTATCGTCACAGCAGCCCTCTGGTGGCACGTTATCCCCCCTCTTGTGGATGCAGTTGTAGGTGGTGTTTTAGGCCTACAGAGCCGTGTGGGGCAAGGGCCATGTCTGCAGCCGACGCCCACCCTCGACTGGACCCGAACAGAAGTTGAAAGCTGTTCCCACTGGAACAGTCTGTAGACCTTGCGTTCAGTGCTAAAGTGGCCAGGGGTCCTGGATACAACTCGAGCTTACATGCTGGGGGGAATTGGCCCAGACCTACGCGGGGCTGAGGTCTTAGCCTCAAGAGTTAGTTTAAAATGCTCCACTTTTCCTCCTTATTTGGGATGTCAGTGCTCAGTTGGGAAGGGGATGTGTCGGGGTTGGTGCTGGGAACTTGGTGATGGGATGGTGAGAGAAGGGGGTGTTACTTTATCACCGATCTGCTGCAAATGCTGCAGTGAGAACAGGCCTGGCGTCAAGTTCTGCCTGTAGCGAGACTCCTTCCAGCAGCCACCTGCGTGTCTCACAAGAGGGTCTCACTCATGGCTCAGCCATGAGTGGTGGGATGGTGCCTTGCTCTACCGAGTAGGGGCTGCCGATTGCCCAAGGTGGGGAAGGAGCTGGGAGGGGAATGGGGCCTGCAGACCCAGGTGGGGCCCCCGTGCGGGGCCCAGCATGCCCCAGGCTGCCCAGCTGCACACACAGCAGTGCCCTCGTTTGTACTGGTGACTGCAGCCCCTGCACGGGAGATGCAGTGTCACTAGTACTGTCATGTTTTACAAATGAAGATCTTTAGTTCCTGAGTGTCCCGGGGCCCGTATGCCAGTTAGGGAACCCTCCAAGGAAAGGAATACAGTCATATCCCAAGCTGCTTCCTGGGCGGCGGGGAGGAGTGGGGGGTTGCCACCGTGCGTCCCTGGGCTTCCTGACACCCATGCGGGGCTTTAGACCCCTGTGATGCCTAGAGAAATGCAGAGACCCCCTGTTGGTCGTCATGGAGGCAGCAGGCTCTGATTGATGGTGGCTGGGTGTTGTTTATCTGATGAACACACACGCCTTCTCCCAGCTACGCCCGGCCAGCTCCAAAACCCTGGGTGGTGCTGGGTGGCCATGCCTTGTGCCCACGTGGCCCCGGCACAGTGGTGAACGTGGCTCTCGCCGCCCTGTTGTGTCCGCAGATGTATCTGGGAAACTGAGGGTCTGGGATACCACGCAGAAGGAGCACCTCTTGAAGTATGAGTATCAGCCTTTCGCTGGGAAGATCAAGGACATTGCTTGGACGGAAGACAGTAAGAGGATCGCAGTGGTCGGGGAAGGAAGGGAGAAGTGAGTCTGGCCTCGACCCCTCCTGCCTGTGTCCCTTGCTTTGCTTTCTTTCCCGCACGCCCCCGGTGGGAGGGGTGCGTTGACGTCGGTGCAGCTTGGACTGGTGTGTGCTGAGTCCTGTGGGTGCTGGGCTTCCTTCAGGGTGGACTTCGGCAACACACAAGGGAAAACCACACGTAACCACGGGAACCCCCAGGGTTTGTCTCCAGGCCCAGGCACCTTCTCTGATCTGATGTCCTTGGCCCTTCACCTCCCAGAACCCCAGCTGTCCTGCCCACGATCCAGGCAGCAGGAAGCAGGAAAGGGAGCAGGTGAAAGCGATGCAGCTCCTAAGAGTGTTATCGGGTCCCTCCCAGCAGCAACGCCACGACCACACCTGCTGAGAGTGAGGCCGGATGTGTTCCCTAGTTGGGCACACCCCATGGCCACCTTACTGAGGAGGGAGGAGGGGGCGACAGGACGCTGGGTGGGCGGCCCTGGGGGGCTGCTGCACTCACGGAGCCAGTGACCAGCAGGGTCAGTACTGCAACCCAGGTGTCTTATTCCGAGTGCAGTCAGGGTTCCCTCCCCGGCACCTCTGCCGCCCTCAATCACTTGAACTTGTCAGACACATATCTTTGTTTCCCTTTCCTGGAGGCTCCTCGTAATGTGTGTTCTGATAGGTGTTCATTCTTCCATAGCTTTTCTTCAGGTCATTCCTGTTGGTCACAAATGGTAACCCAAACAATACATTTTTGTTGACTGTAGACTGCTGGCTGACAGCAAGGCAGCATCTCCGTTCTAGCAGGGGATGGTAACCAATGTGTTTCCTGGTCCCCAGCCCAACCCCAACCGCCCCCATCCACTCCCCTGCCCCCCACCCCTTATTAAAACTGCTGTGAAACTGATGAAGCCTCGAGCTGTTCCCTGGCAGGTGCTTTTAAGGCACCTTCATGTGGGAGGCTCCTTGGGTCTGGGCCATAAGACACAGACGTGCAGTCCCTTCCCAGAGGCACTTGGGACTGCTTCTGCTTGTTCTCCTATCCTTCAGACAAATCCTGGGTGCTGTCAATGTTGGCTCTTTTGGGGAGCGTGTATGAAGCACAGTTGTGAGCAGGGCTGCCCTGCCAGCACCACTGCCCTCTGACTGCTGGGGACACAAGTGCCCGTGGTGACCTTCCCAGGACTGACTTTTCTCTCCTGTGACTCCCCTCCTGGGTAAAGGTTCGGAGCCGTCTTCCTGTGGGACAGCGGCTCTTCTGTGGGCGAGATCACGGGACACAACAAAGTCATCAACAGCGTGGACATCAAGCAGAGCCGGCCATACCGCCTGGTGACCGGCAGCGATGACAACTGCGCTGCATTCTTTGAGGGGCCACCATTCAAGTTCAAGTTCACAATTGGCGTGAGTGGGCTTCTCCGGAGGGTGGTTTTCTGGTGAACTTTATGGTTTGTATGTGAAGCCAGTGGAGTCTAGACCTGTCAGAAGCTGATGGCAGAAGGTCACGGGCGCCCAGCATTAATGCCAGGATGGGGCGGGGGTCGCCCTGGGATGATGGGTGTATTTCTGGGTGGGGGTAAGCACAACTCTGATGCTGTGAGACCAGGCGAGCATCCTGGCCCAGAGGTGCCTTGTTAGAAAGGGGAGCCCAGGCCCAGCGGCAGCCTGCCCTCTAGTTGCACCAGCTTGAGATCCACTGAGCCACCAGAGTGGCAGAGGAGGTGGGCTTCCAGGGATGTCTGGTTTTGTTCCCTCCTGCACCTCCCCGGGAGAGATGATATGGGCAGGATCACACCGGTAAAGACACAGGGTGAGCAGAGTTAGGTGCTTTGCCTGTGGGTATGTGCTCTAAACGCCCCAGTGGAGTGACACAGGTTTTGGGTATAAATGGCTCGGGGCCTCAGTCCCAGCTCTGTACGTGCTCCTTGACTGAGGCAAGTGCCTGTACCCTCGAAGCCTCACCGTTCCCATCTGCAAGATGGGCATGGAGACATGGACATGAGAGCATTTTAACCATGGATTTGATCTGTGCATAGGGCCCGCAGGCCCAGAGCGGCCCACGATGCTTGTTTCCTGACCCGGGGTCTGAGGCTGGAGCACAGAGGAAGGGCGCCTGGCAGGGGATGGCCCTCAGGCCGGTGTCATGGCAGCCATGGTTCTGAACCTGCCCTCCCAGTTTGTCTTGTGAAAACACTTGAAAGGCAGCCAGCACCAGAGGTGGAGGTGGAAGTGACCGCGCTGAGCCGCAGCGCGGAGGATGCGCGGTGCTTTACGGCCAGCTCTTTCCTCTGGAGGCGGCTGGGCTGGGGTTGGCCGAGGTCTGGGGGCGTGTCTCGAATGTTACTGGCTGGCTGAGGAGTCCTGTTAACTTTGATGACAATGCAGTAAAGCCCAAAGAGCAGGCAGGGTGTGGCCGGGAAGGCGGTGATGGTCCTCAGTGGGTCCCCAGGGGTGGTCCCTGGGGACAAGACTTGGGCCGTGGGCAGCATGTCCAGACACAGGTAGGTCTCGGCTCAGTTGCAGAGGGGCTCTCCAGGTTACCTGTTTGTAGTAAAATGGGGTTGGATTCATCCCGGGGCCACCGAGTGGGGCCTGGCTGGCTTCTGCACCCTGCAGGGCGGGCAGCCTGGAGTCCCTCCCGACACCCCGCATCTCCCAGAGGCTGACTCCGGGGCTGCTGCTCATAGGGAGGTGGTGGTACTATGTTGGAGGCCATGGTTCAAGGTCGATGTGTTTTTAGTGGGATAAAGTACCCTGGGACACCGGTGAGTCAGGCTGAGTCAAGTACTTGGGCTTCCTGCTCGGCGCCCAGGGGAGGAGGGAGGGGAGGTTTCCTTGGCAGCGAGAGGCCATCCCAGCTCGTACCCGTGAAGTAGCCCTGCTCCCCACGCCCGCCACACGTGTTCTGTTTGGCTTCATGTGGCCATAATCTGGGCTGTGGATGGGCGGGGCTCCTTTCCCTGTCCCCACCCCCCCAGAAGGATTCATTTCTTCCTTGCAGATGTGGGTTAAACCCTGCACGGAGCGGTTCGGTGGTGGGTGACTGGAGCCAGGATTCGAGTCCAGAGTTGTCCCGAATCTGTGCCCCTCACCACCCTGCCAGGCTTTCCCGTGTGCTCACTTGGGGACTTATCCAAAGGTTCTTCCTTTTTTCGTTTTCCTTTCTTTCATAGATTTTTTTTTTTTTTTTTTTTTTTGCGGTATGCGGGCCTCTCACTGTTGTGGCCTCTCCCGTTGCGGAGCACAGGCTCCGGATGCGCAGGCTTAGCGGCCATGGCTCACGGGCCCAGCCGCTCCGCGGCATGTGGGATCTTCCCGGACCGGGGCACGAACCCGCGTCCCCTGCATCGGCAGGCGGACTCTCAAACCACTGCACCACCGGGGAAGCCCTTCCTTTCTAACTTGACAGCGCTGCCCTCACCCTGTGGCCCTGGCAGGCACCTGTCTCCAGGGTGGGCACACAGCTTGTCCCCAGGTCTTCCTGCGTAAGGACCTAGTGAGAGATCAGAAGGGGCTGTGGACCAAGAATGGGGGACATGGGGTGGCAGCCCAGTGCTGCAGGTGGTGGCTCTGCGGCCCTCCAGCTGGCTGTGCCTCTGGGCCCCCGGGAAACGGGGTGAAGATGACCCTCCTCCAGTGGCCCCGCAGAGCTGTGGGGACGACAGGAGAGATGCTGGTGGACGTCTCAGTGTCCGTCAGGAATTGTTGGGTTTCTTTCTGCTGGAAAGGACTAACAGGCTCATTTGGCCTCAAGCAGGAAGGACAGGAGGACACTCGGGTCCCCACACCCACCTGAAAAGCCTTGTAAGACGCTGACAACTGGAGATCAGCCTGTGACTTTTCCGTGTAACCGCCCTAGGCCCTCACGGCCGCAGAGTAAAGCTGTAGCATGCAGGGCTGCCCTTCCGTCCCGTTCCAGCTCCTGCCACCTTCCTCTTGACCTTGTTCAGGACCGTGGGGTAAGGGGTGATTATGTTAGGAGCACAGAGGGGTCGAGTTCAAATTGCTGCCTCAAAAAGGAATAAGTGGTGTTCCGAATTTCAGTACAGGCCAGAACAACTCCAAGGAGGCTCAGCCCCGCATGGAAGGAAAGCAGTGTTGCAGACACGTGGGGCGGCCGTGTGGAGCAAGTCAGGCCACCTGTCCTCCCTGCTGGCCTGAGTGCAGGGGTCCAGTTGCTTTTCCTTCTTGTTCATGAGTTCGTTAGCTTAAACCAGCTTCTCATGGTGGCAGAGTGAGAGTGAAGACGAAGCTGATTCATGGCCCGACTTTAGCCAGACTGCCCTGGTTCCCGCCTGGTCCTCTGTCCTTGTTTACCTGAACCTGAAATGGGCTGAGAGGCTGTAGGAACACCAGGTGGAAGACGCTTTCCCCTGGAATTAGCCCCAGTCCACCTGGGGCAGTGACTCCAGGGTCACAGGGGACCGGCTGTGGGACAGAGGCCATGGACAGCACGGTGTCCACCTCTGGTGTCCTGTGCACAGGGGTTTAGGTTCCCCTTTGAGGACCTAAGGGTGGCCTGAAAAGAAATGGGCAGGTGGACCTTGCCTCTCCGTGGAGCCTTCTTCCTGCTGAGTGCATTCCTGTGATAGACACGTCTGGATATGTAGTAACAGGCCCCACTAAGCGTCTCTAGCTCACCCGTGTGTCTGTGCACCTGGCCCGCTGTGGCCTTGGGTGAGTTTCTATGCCTCTCCAGCCTCTGCGTCTTCCTCTGTCAGGTGAGCAGGTTGGCTGCCCAGGTGACCGCAGACACTCCTAGATGGGGCGCCTCTGAGGGCTGTGTCCACAGTACGTGGGATAGTGTGTGTCTGATGAAATGATTGCTCAGAGCAACAAGTGTCAGGACTCTTATTTGCCCTGGGCCTGCTTGTCAGTCTGTGACCGTGTGATCTGGACTGGAAACTACCCGCCGCATCTGCCCAAGCCTCTGAGAACAGGTCACCCAACCGCACCTGGCGGCGAAGGGGACGCCTGGCCTTCCCTCCTCCGCGCGGGTGGGCTGCACAACCTGTCACCTGTGTGTCTCACACGTTACCTGACAGGGAGTTATACTTCCTTCTAGGAATCTCTGTCTCTGCAGTTATTACAAGTAT
The DNA here is from genome assembly GCF_003676395.1 of Aethalodelphis obliquidens. Classification (NCBI taxonomy): domain Eukaryota; kingdom Metazoa; phylum Chordata; class Mammalia; order Artiodactyla; family Delphinidae; genus Aethalodelphis; species Aethalodelphis obliquidens. The sequence goes on from NW_020837950.1 coordinate 38,189,142, forward strand.
CACCTTCCTAGACAAGTAAAATTTGAGCTCTAAAATGCAGGGTTTTCTGGTTGTTTTTTTCCTGTTCCCTGTGTCCTTACAACAGGGCAGAAAACGGAAGTTTGAGTTGAAGTGTGTATCAGGTGCCTGCCTTGCACTGGCCCCAACACACCCGCACGCGCACACACACACACACATACACACATGGCCCCTGTGCCGGCTTTTCAAAAAGCTGTGTGTGCGTCTGTGGTGGTTGTGCCGGGAGGTCAGCAGGGTCGGTCTCCTTCCCGGTGAACTCCTGAGCCGATGGCAGGGAGTGACCCGGCAAAGCTCCGTGGATGGTCAGTGGCCCAAAGAGGATTAGAAGGAGCCTTTCATCCCTTCATGAGGTCCTCTTTCTCCAGGGGAAAGTGGTAACTGGGCAGGCAGATCTGTGCTGGGTGACGGGAAAGGCAGGGCGAGGGATGCGGTGCTGCCCTTCCAGGCACTTTAAGGGAGGACCTCGCGGAGAGAACAGGGAGCCCGGTTTAGGAGGGTGCGGTGGCCTGAAGGAGGGCGAGGCAGCGTTCCAGGTCGGGGTGGACGCCCACCTTTGGAGTACGGACCGTGGAGGCACATGCTGCTCTCGGTAAGGCAGCGGGGTGCTGGGCACGGGCGTCTGAACTGCTTGTCCCTCCACAAGCCTGTGACGAGGGAGCGCGGCAGGTGGGCACAGGGCATTTCGGCGTGAGGGTAGGAGTCCTGCTGCAGGGCACAGCTGAGGCTGCTGGAGCCGGGAGGGCTCCCAGGGACACCTGAGCTGACGGACTGGTCACGCTGTGGCGCCCGGTGGTGCTGCGTCCCTGTCAGTGACGTGGACTTGGGTGCATTACCTAATGATTGCTAATTGCTCCATCTCAGGTTTCTCAGTGCTGAGGGGGAGGGGTAATGACAGGGTGAGGGAGGTAATGATGGGGGGACAGGTGATAACAGGGTTGGGGGGTGATTACGGTGGGGAGGTTCCAGCCAGAGCTCCGCTTGGTTGTGACTGAGGCCGGGCAGGACAGCCCCACCCCCGGAGGTGGCCGCCTGGAGTGGTGCTGCCCCTCCAGGACAGTTAGCAGGGACGGGGGCCAGGAGCCCAGCCCACTCGTCTGAACCGCCCCCCCATGATATTTCCCCAAGCCCGTTCCTTCCTGGTCCTCCGGCCTCCCCTCTCTGTGGCCCGGGCTATTTTTAGCCCTCATTTTTTTGGTTAATGGGCTGTTCACTGTTCCTCCCTTTAAATGGGCTATTTCAGGAGCAGACATCAGTCTCCTGCTCATTTGGCCTCTTGGCTCAAGTTGCAAGAAAACCTGACAGGGAGAACTTTCTAAAGCCACAGCGCCTGGTCCCCAGGGTGGGCGTCTTCCCTGTCCAGTCTGAACCCCGGGAGCCTGTGTTGTTCTGGGCCTGGGGAAGGGCACCCTGCCCCTGGCAGGGAGACAGACGACAGACACGTCCACATGCGTGACGTCCCCTGTAGCACCAGGGGCGCAGAGGGGGGCAGGTGGTCAGGGGAGCGGGGGCAGTGGCATAAGCAGGGTGGCTCTGGCCTGGTGTCTGTGCTGCCCCGCTGTGGCACCCTGACTCCTGAGCTGGGTGGATGGGGGGGCCGGTCCTGTTCTCTCAGGGAACCACTGTGCCTGGAGTTTGACAAGTTGGAACTGCAGTGTAGCCGAGGGTCCCTCTGGTTCACGGCGTGTTCCTCACGCCGCCCACCGCAGCCCCCCTTCAGCCCCGTGGTCTGCTCCACCCAGGGGAGCTCTCGGCACCCCGGTTCTCGGGGGGTCTGGCCGGGGCTCTGTCCGTCCCAGGGAGCCGGCCCCAGCCTCCTCCCCTGGAGCAGCAGGGCCGGGTCAGCCAGTAGAGGTCAGGACAAGAGGACCAGACGTTTGGGCAGTTGTGTGGGAGGTTTTGTCACTTAAGAGCTTTGCCTTTGACCTCCTCCAGGAGGAGCTGTGTCTGCCTGTCCATCCTCCCCTTCCCACAGAGTGGTCCTGGGGGGATTGGGAGAGGCCTGGGGGCTTTGTCTCAGCAGCCCTCCCACCACGGGCTCTGAACCACCCGAGGGACAGAGGGCCCCGGGCCCTGGCTGTGCAGCTGGCTCCCCGCCCGGCTTGCCTGCCTCCTGGCCAGGGCCCGGGGCCAGCTTGCTCGCGTAGAGAGCTCTGGACAAGAAACCGTAGACTGGGCTCTCAGAACCCAGCCTCTCCAGGCTCCTGTCTCCTGTAGAAGGAAGAGTGCCCGAGGCTCCCCAGGGCCGCCCGAGGCTCCCCGGGGCTCCTCGAGGTGGTAGGATGATGGGTGAGTGACAGTCATGGGGGAAGAACAGTCAGAGGGCCTGAGAGATCCCAGTTTGGAAAGATCATTGCTTTTGTTGCGTTGTGCGCCTCCTGGGAAATGGCCGTCCTCCAGCTCAGAACACAAACCCTAGAGCAGGAAAGCTCGGCCGTGGAAGCAGGATAGATGTACCCGAGAAACCAAGAAGGCGAAACAGGCCTTGGCTGTGGGGGGATAACCCAGGCTCTGCCTCCATCTTCACGTGGTCTCCCTGTGCCTGCATCGAGTCCGAATCTCCCTCTTCCCATAGGGACACCAGTGGCGTTGGATCAGGGCTCACGCTAAGGCCCTCATCTCACCTTGAGTACACCTTTAAAGACCCTGTTTCCAGTAAGGTTACATTGACGGGTACTGGGATGTCAACCTACCTTTTCAGGACACAAGTCAACCCATAACGTTACACAGTCAAACACATGCGGTTCCTACCACCCCAGCAGCTCCTGTTTTAAAATTGTTGGTGGTTTACCTTGATGGGTGCAGGTGATGCACTTTGAGTTGAATTGCTTTTCCTGCAGGTTGGGCGTCCATGGCTGCAGGGGCAGTTCACCCCACGCACCTTCAGGAGAGTTGATGGCTAACACTTCCTGCGTGCTTGCAGGTGGGGTGGGAGAGCAGCCAGGCTCTGCATGGGTGGCTGGTGGGGTTTTCAGAGGATCATTCTCTTATGCAGACCCTTCTTGACTGAGGAAAGAATGAGTTCATTTACTTATTCAGGTAACAGAATCGCCCCTGGAGATCACATCTCCTCAGTCACTCAGACTCTTGTTCCCACAAAGGTCATCACCACTGTTTAATTTCTTGAAAACCTCAGTTTGTTCAGCAAATGCCCGCTGAGCACCTGCCGTGTGCCGGGCCTGGGCCAGGCCCTGGGGACTCGGGGATGAGGCCTCACGGTCCCGGCCTCATAAGCCTAAGGGTTCCGGCCTTGAGCCCCCTTCCGGGGCTGGAGGGCGGGTGGGGGGCGTTACTGTCTACGGAGCTCAGGGAGCACGTCACAGCGGAATCTTCCGTGGACTGGCATCCACACGCGTGGTGGTTGTGGACCGCGTGGTGCATAGAGAGCTTTCCTGAACTGCCTGTCACCGGATAACTGTCCCACTTCCTGCAGGACCACAGCCGCTTCGTCAACTGTGTGCGGTTCTCTCCTGATGGGAACAGATTTGCCACAGCCGGGGCCGACGGTCAGGTAAGGGCTGCGGGTCCTGGAGGGAGGGGTTCGTCTCTTGGTCCTCTGCGATGGTTCAGAACAGGCAGACTTAGTAAAGCTGGTGTCGATGTACAGTTCCCTCCTTCCCCCTCCTGGGATGCAGCTCAGTTAAGGGGCTCTGTCCTCAAAGCATGGTAGACCCGTCTCTCCATCTCTCTCCTTTTAAAGGAGCTCGAAACTCATCTGTCTTTAGATTCTTTGTTGTAAGAGCCACAGTCTTGATGCCTCCCTCTTGATGGTGGAGCAGGAATGAGGAGCTCATTTAGCGTGCCAGCATGCTGGGCCTCCACACACGCACGCCTGATCTGCATCTGTTTGTGTTTCCTGAAAGATCTACATCTATGACGGGAAGACGGGGGAGAAATTGTGTGCCCTGGGAGGAAGCAAGGCTCACGACGGCGGCATTTATGCTGTAAGTATGGGTCCGTGTTCACAACGTGGTCTGTGATCGTGGTCGGGCCGTGTCTGCGTTTATTGTCATCTGTACACACGTGTTAAAGTTGGAAGCTTGAGATGGGGGGTTAGAAGTAGGGGCAGTGGCAGAGACCTTCAGGGTCATGTGGGACACGGTGGCGTGGCCTGGAGAGGCCCGTGGCCAGGATGCTCATCCTGTCCTTGCCCTGGTGTGTCCCACCACCTTCTGGGCCATCCTCCCTGCTCAGAAATGGGGGCTGTGGACAAGCTGCTGTCTGAGTCTCTTCCGCCTCTGGAATGCTTGACCCATGACCACGTTTGTTTGAGTAGGTCAGCTGGAGTCCCGATAGCACCCACTTGCTTTCTGCTTCCGGAGACAAAACGTCTAAGATTTGGGACGTCAATGTGAACTCTGTTGTCAACACGTTTACCATGGGCTCCAACGTTCTGGACCAGCAGCTGGGCTGCTTGTGGCAGAAGGACCACCTCCTCAGCATCTCCCTGTCCGGCTACATCAATTACCTGGACAAAAACAACCCCAGCAAACCTCTGCGGGTCATCAAGGTATGGCCGGGCTCTGGAGCTGCTGTGTGTGCAGGGGCTGGCTGGAGGGGAGGTGGGCGCCCGGCCAGACGCAGGGCAACTGAGGTGAGGTGAGGCCCAGTGGAATGGCAGGATGCTGGTTGCTTTGGGGATGTGAGTTTAGCAGAGGCGGGAGGCCAGATGCCACGTTCCCCTTTGAGCTACCGTGAAGCTGGATGCTCGGGGCCTGGGGTTCGGGGCAGCAGCGCGTGCCCCTGCTGTCAGGGGGGATCAGCCTCCCCCAGTTAGGAGGCCACTGGCTGTGTCCGCTCGTGAGGCAGGACCAGGAAGATGCTGAAGCCCAAGACAGGGCACGTCACGGGGCATCACCGCAGACGTGGGTGGCCAGCAGGCCTTGGAGCTGGGCCTTGACAGTGTGCGGGGTTTGAACGTGGGAACGGGTGTGGGCAGGCACTTGTCCTCTGTGGTTAGAGCAGGGCAGGCATGAGGGGGTGTTGGGGAGTGGGAGGAAATGGACAAGTCGGAGCCCAAGGTGCCGAGGCGTGAGGTTTGGGCAGCAGGGAGTGATTGGAGGGCCTGCCTCCCGTCCTCGTCTCCCAGAACGGCTCACTCAAGGTTGGCTGATCACCAGGGTCTGCCCTGAGTGTCCCCTCCAGTGGGGACTGTTCCTTGCCGCTCCGTCAGCCCTGGAATTTTTGGCCTCTCGGGAAATCGCAGCCAGACTAGAAGCTCCTGTGTCCTGGGGCCCTGCTTGGGCACTGCCCTTTGCAGACCTGCTTCTGCTGGAGGGTGGGCTGCGGTGGGAACTTGGGGTCGGCCTCGCCTGCTCTGTCACCGTGGACGAGCTGTGCCCTCAAGGGAGGGGTTTCCATAGCCCAGCTCCACGCTGCACCCCGTCCTGGCAGCTGAAGCTCCTGGGGCCAAGCCCCAGTGCTTCCTCACAGCCTGCTCGCTCAGCTGCCTCAGGGCTCTGCAGACAGGCTCTGGGAGACGGCTGGGCCCTGCGGGCTTGGGGTTGGCCAGCCTGGGACTGTTCCCCTCAGGCCCAGTGAGGGCCAGCTGCCCGGCCCTGCACTGCTTTGTACATCCCATCCCACAGTCTCTGAGGTCGCGGCCCTTGTGGACTCGGTGTGCAGATGACCTTGCCCAGAGGAAGGGGCCGAGCCTGGCTGTCTGCCCCCTTAACCCTGTGTGACTAGCTCGTGAGGCCCAGGTGGGCTCGGTGCCTGCTGCATCCCATTCAGGTGGGGCGTTGCTGACGGGAAGGGCTGATCCAGAGCGACAGCTGCTTCGGCCCTCAGTGCTGGCCCTGCACCCTCTGCTTCCACAAAGGTTTATCTGACTTGGCCCTGAGGATGGGGCCATTGGGGCCACTTGCTCCACAGGCTTCCAGCCCAGTGTGATGAGTGTAAAGTGAAGGTGTATACATCCTGGCACAGAGCCCAGGGGAGCTGGGAGGGGTCCCCAGCGCAGTCACTTCTCTGGGCCTCCATGCGATGGGGAGAAATTGCTGGAGAGAGTCAGGCGTTACTGTCCACCTGCTTCCTCTGCCCAGAAGAGCAGCTCCCCGTGAGCCGCCCTGATGCTGGGCTCGGGTGGCTGTCCCAGGCATCGCCCCATGTCTGCTGGCGCCCTGGGAGTGATGGAGGCCTGGGCCTGACTGCTCTCGCTGATGTCACTGTCGCCGACAGCATAGGCGCTACTAGCCAGGCTCCTGTCCCCCACCCCCAGGTCAGCTCAGGAACCTCATGGGCGTTTACAGTTGTCAGAGAAAACATCCCAGCCCTCCTGCCGCACATGTGTGAGTCCCGAGCAGTGTTTGGTGCTAATGTCAGGCTGTGAGTGAGCCCAGGAACAAGCTGGAGTTAGAAGAACATAGTTAGAATAGCGGTTCTCAGCCCCGGCGCACGTTGAGATCACCTGGGAGCTTCCGCAAAGGGCTTGATGCCTCTGTACGGGCCCAGTGGGATGCGGTCAGAGGCCAAGACCGTAGGGATGGCTCTTAGGTGCCGGTACTTTTAAGATGCACCCAGGTGACCCTGCGGCTCAAGCTTGAAGGGGCATCAATCACCTGAGCCAGGCTGCTTGTTAGAACACGGTAGGTGGGCGACACCCCGGCACTCAGAGGGTTCATCTGTGGGACACGGGAGAGCTCCATTCCTCACAAGTTCCCGGCGAGGCTGCTGCCCTTGGCGGGGGGCGTGCACAAGTCGCCAGGCATCTTGTTGAGCGCAGGTTCTCAGTCTCCAGGCTGCATGGGGCGACACTCCCGGTGAGGCCAGCACTGGTCTGAGGACCACGCTTTTACGTAGCAGGGCCAGTGGGTTGCTGCCCTGTGGAAAGGACTCGGGGTCTGTTCACTGGTTCTCCCATCTCTGAGAACGGTGTGTACCTTTCTCTGAAGATACACACCACACTGTGGCAACAGTCAGCAAAGCTCAGAGGGACCCGCCTGCCTCTGGTGAGGGGAAAGAACTATGATTAGACCAAACCTCCGGGTTGTTTCCATCCGAGGAGCAGTTACGGGGGAGGTTAAGTGCCTTTCTTGAAGCAGACAACTGGTTCTAAATGAGTGATCTGGGCCCACCATGTTGCCGGTCGGGGAAATTGTGGGGCCCCAGCCCTGGGACAGCCTCCGGGGGAAGGGGAGAGCTGGGAAAGAAGAAACCTCACGAGCCAGGGGCTGGAGCCGGAGCCGCGAGCTGTGCTCCTGGGTAGAGGACGAACCGTTAGCAGCACCCGGGACCTCCTGGGCCTCCGAGTGGCCTGGGGGTCCCCCTGCCTGCTTCTGCAAGGGTTGGTCCCTCCCAAGACTCCTCCCCACTACTGCTGCTTCCCCTCGGGTAGGGGCTCACCCTCTGTGGCCGTTTCCTCCTTGTGTGGGGAGGGAGGGTAGCTGGGTCCGTCTGCACAGACCGGGCGCGCTGTTGGGGCTTCCACTAGACCCCCATCCTCCACCCAGGTCGGGTTGAGTGCCTCGGTGGGGAGGCCCGAATGTCGAGGGTTTGAAGGGTTTGTCAGGTGGTCGCTCAGCTTGGGGCTGTTTCGGGCCCACCGGGGCTGCGGCGTTGAGGGCTCTGCCTCCCCTCCCAGGGCCTTAGCCGGTGAGAGCATTTGACAAGCACAGGCAGGACGGCATGTCCTGAGTCACCCCCCGCCTGTCTCCTCCGCAGGGCCACAGCAAATCCATCCAGTGCCTGACGGTGCATAAAAACGGCGGCAAGTCTTACATCTACTCTGGGAGCCACGACGGACACATTAATATCCTTTGACTCACAGCGCTGGCTCTGGGGCCCCTGGCAGGAGAGTCGGGAGTTTCCTGTTCCCACGGCGCCGGAGGCGAGGCCAGCCGGCTGGCAGCCACAGGGCTCCTCTGACCGGTCTTGGCTGCCGGGAGGTGCCGTGTCCGTACTCGGGGCCTCCAGCTCCAGGCCGCGGCCTTGACCTGGTGGGTCACGTAGTGCAGCCTTGAATGGTTGCTGGACCTCCCTGAACTTGAGCTGCTTCTCCCCGTCTGTGACCTGGTGTCGGCCTCTTCCCTCTCACGAGCAGCAGCAGAATCAACGTGTGTTAGAATCCCAAAGGACTTAGAGCCTTTTGGGAGAGTCCCTTTATTTTAAAAATGGGGAAAGTGTAGCTCAGATGCCTCAAGTGCCTTCCCCAACGTTGCACCGCTTGGCGACGGCTGAGCTGGGCGGGAACCGAACCCCCGCTCCCCGCTGAGGGGCTTTGCAGTCCCTCTGAGACGTTCCCGGCAGCGCTTCCAACCTCCTTCTCCCAGGATGGCGAGCGTGGGAGGAGTCGTCTGAGGGGCCCGCCTCAGTGCGTGTGTCGTGGCTGCGAGAGAGGCCTGCCCTCGTGCAGCCTGGCTCCTGGTCCGCGGCTGCCCTGCCTCCTGGAGGGGCTGTTCCGGACCCCCTGCTTCTCCCACCTCCGCAGACCTGCCTGGTCTGTAGGATTTCCTCCCTGGGAAGGTCTCCCTCAGCCCCGAGGGAGGAGGGCAGAGAAGTCACCCTCCACCCCATCGTACGTAAGGAGATGGTACAGCGGAGGGTCTTGCCCAGCGTCCCCCCTCCTGGAGCCGCTCCTTCCTCCCCACTCATATGTTAACCTCCTGTGGTATCGATGGCTGGCGGTCCCTTCACAAGACCATGTCAGGAGTGGAATATACATGCAGCTTCCTAAGGGAACAGTCTTCGGTGCAAATGACACTCTCATTTGTTGATGTAAAAAGAGAACCTTGTAACTTAAAACACCTCACACCTGAGCCCCTCGAGCTGAGCGTCCACACACTGGCCCTGCCCAGGTGGGTCAGCCCCAGGCCCATTTACCCGGTGGCACCTAGGTGGCCATCGGCTGAGCCACGGGGCGCAGCCAGCCTCCTACTGAGGACCGTGGGCTGGACAGCAGGCTAGAAAGAGCCGGGGGAGGGGGGCTGTGTTTTGGCCCAGTTACGCAGGGTCCCAGGGAAAAAAGGTATCTTCCTTCTGAGCCTGCTCTCAGAAGGAGGCGCTGTGCTGTTGCATTTTTACAGGGCCGCGCAGTCCCGTGAACTGCCCAGTTCCTGTTCTGAAGACGGGCGGACTGTGTCTAACTGGGTGTGTGGGGTTGTAAATGGCCTACTGGCCCTCTCCCCAGAACGTCTGCTGCCTGAAATTCGGAGTTGGACATGCACAAGGAGTCCCCCAGGCCCGGGACAAGGGCCTGGCTGCAGCCTCGCTAGGGGGCTCGTGCCGCGCCCTGGACGTCAGGCTCTTCCTTAACCCTTGCTCCACATTACTGGGATTCAGAGACGGGGGAGAACGACTCCTTCGCCGGGAAGGGCCACACGAACCAGGTGTCCAGGATGACCGTGGACGAGTGTGGGCAGCTGGTGAGCTGCAGCATGGACGACACGGTGCGGTACACCAACCTCACGCTGCGGGACTACAGGTGAGAGCTGCCTGGGGCCAGTCCGTGCCCCTCCCTGAGCACGTCCCTGGTGAAGCCCTCTGCGGGGCCGGGCTGCTGCCCTGAGCCTCGGCTCATGAGAGGACCCGGGGCAGAGCCACGGCCTGGTCACCCGGTCGCAGGGCCCCATTCACTGAGCCTTGGGGACGCCACACTTGCCAGTTACGTGGAATTTTTCTCCATTTACCATTTTCAAGAAGTTCTTTGCGTGTGCAACTTTTTTAGTTTGTGTTTTCATAGTTTTAACCAAAAGTAAAGGTAACACAATTTTCACCAATTAGAAGTACCAGGTTTTTTTATTTTAATTGCCCTGCAGAGGAGACTGGTTATGACTGCGGGCGGGTGGAGTCAGAGCTCAGTTTTGTCTGTACCCGGGGAGTTCCGGGGTCTCTAACTGGTGGACGTGGGCAGAAGCCAGGACAGGGCAGCTGTGGGGGCGGCACTCGGCACAGATGCGTAGGAACAGGGAGTGATCCCTTCACTTCCTCTCGCCACCCCCTTCCCCTCGTCCCAGCCCCCATCATGACTCCGCATCTCTCTCCCAGAGGCTGAGTCTTCCCTTACCCCCTCGTGTGTTTTAGCAAAGGCTCATGCAGTAGAGATCAAGGTGGAATTTCCTTGAGTCACCCGAGTGCTGTGGTCCTGCAGTGAGTGTGTATTTACACCCACCCTGTGCCCCTGGAGACTGAAATAACGACTTCCTCCTCTCCACAGCGGACAGGGAGTCGTGAAACTGGACATCCAGCCGAAGTGCGTGGCTGTCGGCCCCGGGGGCTACACTGTGGTCGTGTGCATCGGTCAGGTATGGCTCCCACCCGGGTTCAGTTCAGGCTGACGCTGCGCAGTGTCTGGTCCCCGCGTCCCCTCTCAGGCGCATTCAACCCCATTTCTACTGAGCCCCGTTTGCATGTGCTGAGGGCTTCCCACGTGTTCACTGAATCCTCTGGAGTCCTATCAGTCAGGCATGGCGTCATCCCCACCTTACAGGTGAGGAAACCAAGGCACAGAGAGTAAGTTGCCCAAAGTCTGCGTCTAGCAAAGGGCCGAGCTGGGATTTGAACCCGGGCAGCCTGGTGAGAGCCTGCGCTCAAGGGTCATGCACCCTGCACATCCCTCGCCCATGAGGCCCACGAGAGGCACGGCCCAGGCAGCTGTGTCCATTCACATTCGAATCCCAGCCCTGTAGCATTGGGGTGGTGTGGCTTCCGGCATTTTCCTCACCCTCTCTGAGCTTTAGTTTTCTCATCCCTCGCAGCTCACGGGGAGGATTATGAGGAAGTGTGTGTCGGGCTCCTTGTACCATCTCCATGAGCGAGGAGGCTGATAGTGACCATGACTCCCTGAGGCCACGTGATGGGCGGGTGGCGTAGAGGGCCGCTCCTCGGCACAGTGGGGTCTGGCATTCAGCCCCGCAGCCTGGGTTCTCATTCAAGGCGGTAAGGTCTCTACACGCCGTCTCCTGGAATTTCTGGAACGAAGCACCCTTGACTGAGACCCAAGCCTGACCCACTTTATCCAGGATCCTGCTCTGCGGCAGACGCCATCTGTCAGCGGGCTGGGCATCCCAGCGTGCAGATCAGAGGAGGCAGGTGTGACGGAGCCCCCGCCCACTGGCACAAGTGGCAGACCCACCGCCGAAAGCTGTCATTCAGATTCGCCACCCCTCCTCCATTCTGGGAGCTTCAGTGCTTTGGGGAGAGTGGATTCCTGTGTGTCCTAGATAACACGAACCTCCTGTCAAGCAGTTATTGCAGACAGCCTGGGCAGTCAGCAGGGGCGCAAGAGGAATCAAGGGCCGTGAGCGCCTTAGCAAGTGGGGGAAAGACTGGACGAGGACCTTCTAGAAGGACGGGCGGGGAGGCTGCCGCTCCATGGAGGGGGCTCCCCCAGCCTCGTTTCTGAGCACCTGGCCTGTAGGTGAGAGGTGAGACCTTGGGCTCTGCGGCCTTGCTCGGCCTCCCGCACTGGCCTCAGATTCCTGTCTGGAGCTGCGGTCGGGACAGGCTGTGGCCTCTGAGGCTCACGCTGGGCTCACGTGGGGAAGTTCAGGGAAGAGCCGCCTGGGGCTCTGCGCAGGAGGGGCTGGCGAGTGCAGAGTCCAACCCCCAGGTTCCAAGGAGTCCAGGGCCCACGGGATCAGGTGTGACCATTGTCCTGTGATGTACTGTCTCTGCCCTGGTTCTCTAGGGCGTCCTGACCCGAACTCCCCATGGCTGGTCATAGGGTCCACACAGTGTCCTGGAGGGGCCCGTGATTTTAGGTCAGGCCACGTTCAAGTGTTGCCTCTGAGGCAGATTTGGGCCAGTGCCCTCAGGCTTCCCCTGTCAGGTGTAGGTGGGTAAGTGCGCTTCCGGAGTCGGGCAGGTGATGCAGGTGAATGTTTCTCAAGGTGCGTTTTCTGTAGCAAATTTTAGGGAGGGTGCTGCCGCCCATCCGCCTGGTGCTTCTTTGCCTCCCCTACCTGACAGCACAGCCCGCAACGCACCCCGAGGGCGGGGAGGGGCCTGCTTGCCCTTGGGACAGCTGGTGGTTTGAGCAGGGATGTGATGGGGTGAAGCCAGAGCTGTCACAGAGAGAGGCTACCCTGTTGGGGACGGTCCAGTGAATTAGAACCAGGAGGGTGTAGCGAGGGGCGAGAGGGGGTGAGGACGGTGGAAGGTCACCGTGCCAGGCGGCCTTGGGCTGTGCGCCAGAGGGCAAAGGCACACTGTGGCTGCCAGGGCGGGGCTTTGGGACCCCATGGCCCTGAGAGCTGCGGGGCTTGCATCTCATTTGCTCCTATACACCGGGAGGTGACCCTGCCATGCCAGGGACAGACACACCGCGCTTAGTTAGGCGCGTGGCTCCCACACGGTGGGCTGTAGCTGCTGTTTTTGTTTGCCTTTGCTAGGCCCTGTGTTTATTCTGAGCCCTGCATTCCATCTCCGTGACGTCTAGGCACTGCTGGGTTCTTACCCCTAGGAGGCCAAGGCTCAGTTCAGTTCATGAACCGGTGTGTGTGACCCATCCCATCCCCTCCACCCCGCCAACCCCCAGCAGCAGGGGGCTGAGCCGGGCCATCAGGGCGCCTCAGTGGGGCCTGCACACCCGGGCGCTCAGCCCCGTCCGTGGACCGTGTGCTGCCCTGTCAAGCAGGAGGGAGCCAAGGCAGGTGCTGGCTGGGACGGGGCAAGGGGGTGGTGCGCTGGGTGCCTCCAGGCCACTTCACCGTGAGCCGTCTGTCCTGTCCTCCCTTCCCTTCCAGGGCTGAGGGCTAGCGGAGAGCCTCGCAGCGCTGTTGCCTACCTGCTGTAGTCAGCACCTGGGTTCCCTCCCAGCAGGTGGGGTGCCAGCCCTGTGTCCCTGGGCTGCGGGGACTCATGCACTGACATCATCAGTTTTTTCACACACCACGGGTCAAGGTCGCAAAAGGTGTTTTTTGGACCCGAGAAGCCAGAACTTGGAAGTCTAGCCTGTCCTGTTCATTTCCCATGTCAGCTTATAGCTTCACCACTTCCGAGGGCTGCGTCCTCTTGAACCCGTGAGAACTTGGCTCTGCAAAGATCATTTATTACATTCGACGTAGAGTTGGAGGAACCAAAGTTCAGGCGTCAGATGGCTTTTGACGAAGCCCGTGCAGGTGGCGATAACAGCACCATTCATATTGACAGATGAGGGAGAAACACCACAGGGCTGGGGCCAGTCCCACTTAGTGTGGCTGGAGCCCCAGCCTGGCCCCCAAAAGGTTGAAGATGGAGCCCAGCCCGGGCCTGGGCCATCGGTCCTGGGGCCTCTCTCTAACGGCTGCCTGTGTGTTTCCCAGATCGTCCTGCTGAAGGATCAGAGGAAGTGCTTCAGCATCGACAGCCCCGGCTATGAGCCCGAGGTGGTGGCTGTGCACCCGGGTGGCGAGACGGTGGCCATCGGGGGTGCGGTAAGGCCCTGTCCCCACACCCTCCGCCCTGGGGTATGTGGCCGGGCTGGGGGCACTGTGAGCTGTGTGCGTGCCGGGCTGCCTCAGGGCAGGAGGGATGGCGGCGGGAACCAGCTGGGGTGCCTCCTGCCGCCCAAGTGAGAGCCTGCCTGGGCTGCCCTGCGAGGCCACCCTCCCCCCAGGCTGCCAGCCCCAGGTGACACGGCAGCCTCCCGGGAGACCAAGGGTCCCGGGCAGTGAGGCGGGCTCTGCTGGGGTGCGGGTACAGGGCAGGGATGCCTTGGCCTGGGGAGCTCGTGGATGGAGCACGTGTAAAAGGAGTTGCGTCCCGAGCCGGGCTCGCTGGGCTCAGGGAGGCGACAGGAGATTCTTCACACCCGTGAAGTGGAGTGCCAGCCTGAGGGTTTCAGTTCCCCTTGAGTCTGACTTCCTGTTGCCCGCATCCTGGCCGCTCCTCTGTCCCCTGCTCTTTCCCCTCATTTCCTGGCCCCCGAGGAGAGGTGCCTGGACCCTACGAGGATGGGGCGTTTGCTAGGAGCCAGGCTCGACAGAGCAGGGAGAGGAGCCTGGTGCCTGAGGGCACCTGCCAGATGTGGGGTACAGGGCATGGGGCAGATGGCTCCGGCCGAGGACAGTCAGGGCAGATGAGGGGCCCTTGTTGGAGAGGTAACTCGTGTACAGGTGCTTCTCAGAGCTTGGCCTGTGGACGCCTGTGCTGGAACTTACTGGAGTTTTTGTGGAAAAAGCAGATTCGTAAGCCCCCAAACACGCAGAATCACAATTGGGGGGTTCTGCGTTTTAATGTAATTTTAATAATGTAACTCTGCCCACTGTGCCTGTGCAACCACAAGAGCTGCCGCAGGGCTGTAGGAGTTGCCCTCTGGTGCCAGGGGGACAAAGGAGCAGCTCTCCTGGCACAGGAGCCAGCACGTGGGCAGGTGGCCAAGCCAGAGCAGTGGTTAGGAAGAAAGGCGCTGCTTCTTATTGATACCCTGGTGCCTCCCTCCAAAAAGAAGAACGTCGGGGGAGCCTGTGTTTGTGTGTGTGTGTGTGTCTGTGTGTTTGTGTGTGTGTGTGCGCACGCACGCACTCACGTGTCAGGAGTGACCCACTGCCCCTCTGTCCTCCCACAGGATGGGAACGTCCGCCTATACTCCATCCTGGGCAGCACACTGAAGGAGGAGGGCAAGCTCCTGGAGGCCAAGGGCCCTGTGACGGACCTGGCGTATTCCCATGACGGCGCCTTCCTCGCCGTGTGCGACGCCAGCAAAGTGGTCACGGTCTTCAGCACTGCTGACGGCTACTCGGTGAGTGGGCAGGTCCCCTCCCTGTCTCCACACTGGGCAGCGCAGACGGCTGGAAGGGGCCCTGGCATCTCTTCCCCTGTCGTCACCGACCGGGCGGGTGCCCAGGACACGCAGCTTCGTTGCTCCTAGAGCGTGGATGACGTGGGAAAAGGAGACTTACCCTTCAGTCCAGCAGTTTGTGGGCCCGAGACAGAACAGCTGTCAAAAGGTTAGGGGCCTGGGCGGCAGCAAGGCTGCTGTGGAATCGGGCTGGTTGGCTCACCTGGCGGCAGCAAGGCTGCTGTGGAATCGGGCTGGTTGGCTCACCTGGTGGCCTGGTTCAGTGACTTCTGGAGCCTTATTTTTCTCTTCTGTCAAAAGGCTTAGGCTAGATTTTTTTTTTTTTCCCTTGAATCTCACTGCTGCTTCAAGTCCTATAAAGTGTGAGCGCTGGTCGTCCGGATGTGGCCTTGCACTCTGGGGCGGGGGGGTTCCCTAGCGGTGTATGGGTGAGAGAGAGGACCCGGTTGCCAAGGCCCTGGAAGCTCATCCCGCTCTGAGCAGGACAGCCAAGGACACTGTCGTGTGAGGTGTGAGAGTGCCCATGTGTCACCAGCCAACCCTGTTGGGCAGTGTTAGTCGCATTTCACAAACAAGACTGCACTCTGGAGGGATTCGGTCACCTGCTGGGTGTGACTGGACCACAGGGCGTGGGGCAGATGGAGTGTCCTCCAGTCCTTCCCATGGAGTCAGCCTGGCCCCCTCCCCCCAACCTCCAACACTTAGGACAGTTTTGAAATCTACAGCGGAGTCAAAACAATTTACCACCTAGATTCTACCATTACCATTTTACTGTGTCACGTTATCCACCTAGTAATCTAATATTTTAGTGCATTTAAAGTAAATTACAGGCATCTGTATAATATATCAGCCTACATATTATTAACTAGAGTTTAGTAGTTTTATCTTTGGCTGTAAAATTTACATATAATGAAGAATGAGTGGGAACATAAGTATACACCAGCGCTGTGCATATGCCTGCACCTGCACTACGCCCACACCTCCATTAACATAAAGAACACGTCACGTCCCAGGAGGTTCCTTCCACCTCAGTATCCCATTTATCAGATTCTGCGTTTATCACACTTTAAGCAATTTCATTTGCCCCCTCCCTAGGCTGAGAGCTCTGTGCAGGTGAATGGGCACATCTGGCCCATGTGATAGATGCTACAAGGGCAGCCCTGGAGTCCCGGGTCCTGGGGGGCACGGTGGCTACTGTTTGATCTTGGGCTGCCCCTTTTTGTGCCTTCAATCAGTGGGCACCCTGGGGTTGTTACAGGGAGTCAGTGAGTTGGTGAGAGTTTCAGAAGCCAGGCACAGAGAAAGTGTTTCATGAGCACTGGCCCTCATGAAGGTTAGGTGACGTGCTGCCCACTCACTCTGGCCTGAACCCTGACCCGCCACCTGTTTTTAATCTGCACCCAGGAGAACAACGTTTTCTATGGACACCACGCGAAGATCGTCTGCCTGGCCTGGTCTCCAGACAACGAGCACTTCGCCTCGGGCGGCATGGACATGATGGTGTACGTGTGGACCCTGAGTGACCCCGAGACCAGGGTCAAGATCCAAGGTGATTCACGCGCCCTCCTCGGCTCCCAGGCAGCTCCGGAGAGGTGTCCCCAGGGCTCGAGGGTCCCTTCTGTGCTTCAGGGAGGTGGCCTCACGGAAGCCTGGCGCTCCAGCAAACATCAGCTCTTCTGGTCTGGGCAGAGGACGCCCATGTGCCCAGCGTGAAAGCAGGTGGTCTCGGTTTCTGGGACACACACTGAGTAAAAGGGTTTTCCTGGCATCTCCTTTGTCTTAGTCTGTTCGGGCCTCTGTCACAAAATACCCCAGACTAGGCAGCCCCTAAAGCACAGAAGTCTACTGCTCACGGTTGCGGAGGCTGAAGTCGAGGATTGGGTGTCAGCTTGGCCAGGAAAGGGTCCTCTTCCAGGTCACAGACTTCTCATCAAGTGTCCTCACGTGGTGGAAGGGGCCTCTTGTATAAGAGCGCTCATCCCACTTGTGACCTAGGTAGGCTCCTCCCAAAGGCCCCACCTCCTACACCGTCACCTTGGACATTAGATTTCTAATTTAGGAATTCTGGGGGGACACAAACATTCAGACTGTAATACCTGCTTTCTCCCACCCACCCCACCCCCCTTCAATATAAACTCATAACTGGGTTCTCACTCTACGACAGTAGTGTCCAATAGAAGTATAACAAGAACCACGCGTGGACTCGACATTTTCCCAGCAGCCACATTTAACACAGAAACAGGTGAAATTATTAATAGTAAGTTTTATTTAACCCAACATATTTCCACATGTGGCAGTAGCTCACTTCAGGGGCACTGTAGTCACATCTGGCTCATGGCCCTGGTGGGGACCCTACCCATCCAGGGTGGATCTCAGATCTGTTCCCGTGTCACCACCTCACATGGGCTCTGGTCCCTTTCCATCCATTCTTTACCTGGCAGGCAGCCTTTTGTCTTGAACCTAAGTGGGATCCTTTCCTATTCAAAAATTGTTCTGTTTCAACCCCAGAGAGCTTTTTACCATGCCCAGCAGGGGGAGGGAGGGGACCAGCAAGCTGACCCCAAGTGGGTGGGAAGACGGTTGGTCCAGGATGGAGGAGGGGACAGAGCAGACTCAGATGGGCCATCCTGGTCTCCACAGAAAGCAGCAGTTTTGTAGTAAGACTCAGACTTGAGCAAGTTCAAGAGGCAGCAAGAGCTTGCAGGGTAGAGGGTAGAAAGTCCGGTCCTTGTCTGGGCCGTGGGGTCACAGGTCACTGGACGTGCATTGGCCTGAGGTCGGGCTGTTGTGTGCACAGGTACCCCAGCCTTGTGTTTCTCAACGTTTTATTCCTCATCTCCCCATTTTAACACCACAGATATACTGTGCACTGTTTGTGTATTGTCTGTACATTGTTGCTTTATGCATAGAAAGACTTGTTCACCCCCTGTGGGGAGAGGCAGTTTTGCCTCCAAGGGGCGTTTGTGGTTGTCAGGACTGTGCTGGCGCTGGGAGCTGCAGCCAGGATCGCTGCTGGTCAGGGAGTGTCAGTGGTGGGGGGCTGAGAACACCTGCTTCCCCTCCCATTACCCAGACGCTCCCCACTGAGAAGAGGAAAGGGGTCTGGTTGACCAGGATCCTGCTGGGTTTCTCGGTGGCCCTGTGGGTGATCTCGGCCCGGGTTTCCCATCTTCTGGTCTGAGGTACCTGTGGGAGCAGAGCTCCTGGGTTTGGCTCAGAACGCATGTTCTTTCTCCCCAGATGCGCACCGGCTCCACCACGTGAGCAGCCTGGCCTGGCTGGACGAGCACACGCTGGTCACGACCTCCCACGACGCCTCTGTCAAAGAGTGGACAATCGCCTACTGAGGAGTCCTCCTCGGGACCAACGGAATCAGGGACTTGGGTTGAACGCAGCTCCACAGTCACTTCTGTGTCCCGCCCTTGCCCCGCCCCCACCCTGCCCCTGGGGGAGGGGCCTCACCTCGTGCCCGCCCTCGGCCCCGCCCCCTGGGAGGACCCTGCCTCCTCCCCGCCTGCCCGCCTGCCCCGCTCGCAGGGTGATGCTGTCTGTACAAGTCCTTCTGAAAGCTTTAGACGGTGACAGTTTGCACATGGAAAATAAAGTGAGCACTTCAACCACGTGTGGCGCGTGACTCAAACCCACCGCCTGCCCGCGCAGAACATTCCAGAGGCAGAGCCTCCAAAGCACACAGACCCGCCTGTGGCTCCGGGGGTGGGGGGGTTGCATCCCCTCCCACTCCCCACCTGCGGGTCCTTCCTGGCCGGCAGGGCGGATGCTGTAGAGCAAGTGGTGCTCATTCAGGGCCAATGGGCGCACATGGAACCCGTGTTTCACTGTCAGTTTCTGTGCTTGATTTTGAGAATGGAATCGTGGGGATTTTTTTTTTTTAATGTATCTTAACTGATGTCTCTCAGTGTTTATGGCGCTGCCTCTAGGCTTTTAGATCCCTAGTTAGCAGGACGGGGAGGCATCCTGGTCACCGGTTCACTCTCGTGCTTTGATGTTTTCCTGTCTTTCTATCCCCCTCTGTTCCCGAGAGCAAAGATTAATTTAAAGGCAAAGATGGAGTCACTGTAAACTAACCTGTCCTCATTTACACCTTCCTTTTCTTTTCCAGTGCAGAAATTAAAATAAGTGTAAAGCACGGTGATTTGGAGTTTCTTTGCGAATGTCGGAATCACTGGTAAAATGCTGGCACTTGTGAAAACACTTTGAGCGCTTTAAGAGTTTAGATGGAGAAATAATTAAATACCTTTTCTCTTCATTGTGGGTCGCTGACTTTGTGTGACAGGGACACGTGGGGGCGGGGGACTGGGAAGCTGCTTGGAACCCCATGGCTTGGGTATCTCACCAGCCTGCAGCCTCAGGGGATGGTTCGGGAAGGCATGGGACCTAGGGATCCCCTCCCATCCTGACTCCCCAATCACTGTGTGACCTGGGCCATCACACTACTGTGTGCCTAGATTTGTGAACTGAAAGCACTGGACCAGGTGAGATTGATCCATCCTGCCTGATTCTCAAGTCCTGTGGCAGTTAGGGACTTTTCTGGTACTGCCTTCGAAAATAAGGAATAGTATGCATTCCGATGTTGAAAAAAACTAAATTCCCAAGCATTCAAATTAATAATGGTAAGACTGGGCTTCCCTGGTGGCGCAGTGGTTGAGAGTCCGCCTGCCGATGCAGGGAAAACGGGTTCATGCCCCAGTCCGGGAAGATCCCACATGCCACGGAGCAGCTGGGCCCATGAGCCATTGCCACTGAGCCTGTGTGTCCGGAGCCTGTGCTCCGCAACGGGAGAGACCACAACAGTGAGAGGCCCGCGTACCGCCAAAAAAAAAAAAAAAAGTAAGACTATCTTATTCTTGGCTAGAAAGGTAACATCATAAAGATGTCTATAAATTTGCAGTCCCGATAAAAATTTTCCCCCTTCTGTTCTCTTATTGCCTCTACAGTTCATATATAAAAAGAAGCTAAAAATGGAAAAGAAGTTGGGGCCACCACAGGACACAAAGTACAGGACTGTGCTTTGTGTCCTGTGTGTGTTTGGACTGGGGCCAGGTACCTTTCACATCAGTGGGGAAATAGCTATTCAGTAAACTGTGGAGAAAACTGGTTAACAATCTGAAAAAGTAGGGTTACTTGTTTTGTCCTTACACCAGATGCAAGATCTAAAAGTAGATCCACGTTTTGAAATTTAAATCATGGAGTTTAAGAGTGCTGGAAGAAAACATGCAACCTTGTATAGTCACACAAACCCGAGTGTTTCTAAAAATGACAAAAACGGTCAAGGAGAAAATATTGGTACATTTGACTTTTTTTTTAATTTATTTATTTTTGGCTGCATTGGGTGTTCATTGCTGCGTGCAGGCTTTCTCTAGTTGCAGCAAGCGGGGCTACTCTTCATTGCTGTGCACAGGCTTCTCATTGCAGTGGCTTCTCTTGTTGCGGAGCACGGGCTCTAGAGCGCAGGCTCAGTAGTTGTGGCGCATGGGCTTAGTTGCTCTGCGGCGTGTGGGATCTTCCCGGACCAGGGATCGAACCCGTGTCCCCTGCGTTGGCAGGTGGATTCTTAACCACTGCACCACCAGGGAAGTCCCTGATTTTAAATCTACATTGAAGGAGGAAAAAAAAAACACCATAAAATGTTAAAATATGGCAAATGACACCCAATACCTTCAACACGTGCCAGACAAGAAGATACGTAAGTATGTTTGATGCTTGGTGTAATTTTTTAAATGGGAATTACATGTTTACCATGGGAAAATTTTCCAAATATATGACCAGAAACTCAGGATAATGCATATAGACTGACCACAGTTATGAAAAAGACACTAGGATCAGAATTTTAAAATGTTGGGGGCTTCCCTGGTGGCACAGTGGTTGGGAGTCCGCCTGCCGATGCAGGGGACACGGGTTCGTGCCCCGGTTCAGAAAGATCCCACGTGCCGCGGAGCGGCAGGGCCCGTGAGCCATGGCCGCTGAGCCTCCGCGTCTGGAGCCTGTGCTCCGCAAGGGAGAGGCCACAGCGGTGAGAGGCCCGCATACCGCAAAAAACAAACAAACAAAAAAAAACAGTGTTGGGTGTGAAAGGCCCATGGGAGGGGTGAGGAGGGTGCTCACCAGCCAGCCCTAGGGCTGCCTCCCTCCCTCAGTCCCTTCCACTCATAGACTAGAATTTTTTACAGAAGAGCTTGAGTACACCCAACACGCCATTCATTTCAAGGAGGGAGGCATTTATACTCAAAAACCTTAACAAGAAAACAATGTGGAAACAAAGAAGCCACTTCTCTCTATCTTTGGAGAGAGAACGTAGCCTTTGTGAGCTAACAGTTTGCCGGTAATCTGTGCTCACAGCCCAAGCCCCAGGTCACATTCCTTGTTTGGGGAGTGGGGGGGGGCAGGAAAGCTGCACCCACAGGGGTGACCCAGCCGGGACCTGCCCTCCACACAAGGCAGGGGTGATAGCTTTGTGCACCAGTGTCATTTCCTCACTGGTGCAGGCCAGCTCTGGTAGTCTGGGAGAGTTACCAGGATCCCAGGACCTTGCCAGGCTGCCTGGAACCGTGCTTGATCTGAAATCGATCAGCAATGCCTGGCAAGGACCCACACCTGCAGGGGGCGGCACACATCTATCCTGCTCAGTTTGCCAGCTCAGGGCTGAGCACAGACTTGTACTTGCCCTAGCGAGGCAATGTGGGAAGAAAGCTGAACTAAGTCAGCGATCTAGGATTCTGTCCCAGCTCTGCCACTTTATGGTGTGACCTCGGGGCAAGTCACCATCCTCTCCAAGCCTTCCTCTTTGTTGGTGAGATGAAGTTCAACTAGAAGAATGTTGACTCCTATGGGCCTCTTGGGGAGCACTGCCTTTCTTAAACAACCATGTAGATAACATGCATCTGAACAGTTTGGTCAATTTTTGAACAGTGCGTCTGTGTGCATCCCTGTGCTGAAGATGAGGATGTGCTAGAGTGGAGTTCCCTGCTACAAAAGATTGTTTCCATGTTTACTGCTGGCCACTGGTCACTGCATTAACATCGTTGTATTGATCACCAAACCAACCAACAGTTGGGTATGAAAATACTTCTCCAAGTGATTCCTGTACTGGAAAAAGCATGTCTTGGGTCCTGCTGTATATGATTGTGCCCAGTGTGTGTGTGAGACCCTAAGCCTGTTACAGCTTCACGTCACCTACCTGGACCTCTGAGGCCTGGGTACCCCGCCTTGTGATATAAACCAGTGCAGTGACCTATGGTCTCTTGACAGTCTTGAAAATTATTAGAGACACCAAAGAGCGTTTGATTAAGTGGATTATATGTCTCGATATATACTGGACTAGAAATTGAACACTAAGGAAAAAATTAGTTATGAATGTATGTATCTAAAATTAACAATTATAAACCCATTCCATGTTAGCACACCTTTAAGAAAAATAATTATATTTTCCAAAACCTAAAAATAAAAACAGTAGAAGAATGACATTGTTTTTTATTTTGGAAAACGTCTTTAAGGTCTGGCTTCTCCAATCTACAAAACACATCTTTTAGTTGAAGTCTATGAAGAAAACGTGGCCTTGCACTGATACACAGTTGGAAAAGGGACAAGTATTTGAATAGCGTTTTCAGAAAATTGCAGATATTCCTCTTTGACACCATACCAAAACTCAACAAGTGGAAATTTCTTAAAGGTTATCTTCAGGGTGGAATCTGAAACCATTGTCAATGAACTTTTTGTACTTTGTTACGTTAAAATCCACTCTGAATGCGTCTTTGATTCATGCATAATTTTGTAACATTCTTTAACTATTTGAAAAACACTGGTCCATGACTTATGCAGAGCTTTCCAATGTTAACACATTTTGTACAATATCAAAAAATCACATTTGTTCAGCTCATCACCAGCCTTATCAGAAACATCATTAACTATTGGGAAGGAAGCTGTCCAGCTCACGGAACTTAAGAATTCCAAATGAATAGCCTAGGTCCTTGGGTATGTCTGTTCCCTGGGGTCCTCCCATAATCTCCTGTCTTGTTGTCTTGGTTGAGGTCGAGTGGCTTCTGCGTTTTGGTCTCACCTTCCAATAGGAAGAGGCACACAGGTGGTCTTTAGGGCCTGCACACCCATAATTTCTACTTCCATTTTAGGGGGACAGAGTCATCTGACTACACCTACCTGCAGGGACCGGGATG
The DNA here is from genome assembly GCF_003676395.1 of Aethalodelphis obliquidens. Classification (NCBI taxonomy): domain Eukaryota; kingdom Metazoa; phylum Chordata; class Mammalia; order Artiodactyla; family Delphinidae; genus Aethalodelphis; species Aethalodelphis obliquidens. Next base: position 38,212,065 of record NW_020837950.1, read on the forward strand.
GCTGGAGTAGGGGGTAGGGGCTGGGAAATGTAGCACCCCGTGCCCAGCCACTCAGTGCCATCCCTGGATCTCCTCCCTGCTGGGCAGTTTCCTTCACTGTGTCCCGCTACGTGATTTGGAGGAAGGAATGCTGGACCAGAAGTAAGGATGCCAAATTCCACGCCTTTCTCTCACGTATCAGCTGGGCAACTTTCACCTCAAACAAATCACCTCCCTGGCTCTCAGTTTCTCCATTTGCTCATTCATTTCTTTATTCAAATAAAGTTGATGTTTTTTGAGCATTGTGTCTGGTACTGTGTTAGGGACTGGGGGAAGAAAAGGATTAAGAAGAAGAATATCAACTACTACTATTTATTGGGGATCATGAAAAGGGCAGGCAATGTGCTATTCACAAGATAAAATACAGAAGACCCAGTTACAACTGAATCTCAGATAAGCAACAAATCATTTTTTAATACAAGTATATCCCAAATATTGTGTGGACATACTTACACTAAAAAAGTATTCATTGTCGATCTGAAATTTAAATATAACTGGACATCCTGTACTTTTTTGCTACGTATGTTGTTATTTTGCTTAATTCTCACAATAGACCTATGTGGTGTGTGGATGTTATCCCCACATAACAGATGCTGCAACTGAGAATTATCAGCTGGGTAATTTGGGGCAAGTGATTGAACTCCTGCAGAGAGGAGAATACAGACTTGAAATTGGATCTGCCTGGAAGTTCTTTAATATGTGAGAGTGCAGAGTCAAGACCAAAGAGTAGAAGACACAGGGAGACTAACTGCGGGTCTACAGTGGGATGGGCTGCCTTCGAAGCAGTGAGCTGCCTGTTCCTGTTTGTGTGCTGGAAATGGACGGCAGCTCAAAGGGTTAATTGAAGATACTTGAATGAAGGGCTATTTGGAGAGGTGTGAGTGGGGTTAAGGAGATCATGAAGGGGTGGTGAAGCACCCAGGAACTCACTCAGCAGGACGCTGGGCCTGAGGGCACATGGAGAGGCACTAGTACCAGTTCACAAAGAGAGCGGCAGTCAAGAATGGGAGTGGGGTATTCTTGGTGCCTCCCATTGGCTAAACCCAACAGGAGCCAGAGGGCATGGTTCCTCCCCTCCCCGGCTCTGTGACTGTCCCCCTTAGCAACAGCTTTCAGATGCTTAGATAGGACAGAGCAATCAGGGAGTAACAGGGGGCAGTCCTGTGTATGCCTCCAGGAAACCATCACTGTCCCAGCTCCCACCCATTGGCTCTGCCATCTTTAAATTGTGTCTTTCATTCTCATGCTGTTGCCTCATATTCTTTTAGGCAGCTCTCCCTCCAATGTCATATCTGCATTCCAGGAAGGATGCTAAAGAAGAAAGATGGAGGAGGAAGAGGTTGTCCTTGTATCAGGGAAGCAAGACTTCTTCCTAGAATGACGTCTGCCTTCCAGTTGGGTCTCATGAACCAGAATTGGGCCACTGCTCTGTGTAAGGAAAGCTGGGGAACGTGTGTCTTAGTGGGACACTTGGTCGCCCTGAACAAAACTGACAGAGCCATTTTGTGCTTCACCAAATATGGGTTAGTCCCTACGTTTCCAGTCTCCTTGCAGTTCATTTGCGGCCCTGTGGCCAGGAGGGGGAGTGTGGGCACTTCAGGCAGAGACTGTTCAGTGTTCATCCTCCATCTCTATTTCCCCGCACTGACCTTGGCAGCCACATATTCCAGAAAGGCTTGTCTTAGATGGTGGAAGACCACCAGACTTGCAGCAGACTGTGGTGTGAACAAGAATTAAACTTTTATTCCACCCACTAAGATGTCATTTTTTGTTACCACAGCACAGTTTATCCTAAGCTGACTTCTCAGAAAGAAAAAAGAATGGGATGCATATTGGGGCTATTAGCAGTGTCTATGACACTGTGAGTCAGTTTCCACATCAGTAAAATGGGGATACTAATGGTACACATCTCATAGGGCTACTCATGAGCTACTCCAGGGAAAGCCCTAAGTCAGTGCTTAGCCCACAGTAAACGCAATAAATATGAGACATTGTTGTAGATACAGAAGGCAGTTAGCAAACTATAAATGGTACTTATTGTTGTGAATGCAGGACACAAAATTAATATCCAATTAATGATAATATACAACACATAGTGACCTGTGCCCCAGGAGGAGCCCACGTGAAGTCCAGGGGGAATTCGAGGAGGAAAATCAGGGTGGGCTTCCTGGAGCAGGTGGTCCCTTGAGGCTGTGGAGGATGCTTTCAGAAGGCCCAACAGGACTCAGGATGTGACATTCCTGGAAAATATCCAAGGCGGGGCTTAATATCATCCAATGTTCTTCCTTGGATTCATTCCTTCCTTCTGTCTATGGAGGTAAGCTATTATAAACTTCACAGTCTTTTTTTTTTTTTTAATTTTTATTGAAACATAGTTGATTTACAATGTTGTGTTAGTTTCAGGTGTACAACAAAGTGATTCAGTTATACATAAATATATATATATATAATTCTTTTCAATTATAGTTTATTACAAAATATTGAATATATTGGGTGGGCCAAAAGTTTCGTTCATTTTTTTCCATAAGATGGTTCTAGGAGTGCTTGGTTGTCTTTAACTTCCTCTGAAACAATTTTGTTAGATTGTATGTGACAGCTGTCATATCAGCATGCATTTAAAAAAAAACATCAAAATTGGTGAATTTTTGTGTAGCCATTTTAATATTGAAGATGGAAGGAAAAAAGCAACATTTTCGGCATATTATGCTTTATTATTTCAAGAAAGGTAAAAACGCAACTGAAACGCACAATAAGATTTGCGCAGTGTATGGAGAAGGTGCTGTGGCTGATTGAACGTGTCAGAAGTGGTTTGCGAAGTTTCGTGCCAGAGATTTCTCGCTGGACGATGCTCCAACCAGTTGAAGATGATCAAGTGATGATCAAGTGATCAAATCGAGACATTAACTGAGAACAATCAACGTTATACCACAAGGGAGAGAGCCGACATACTCAAAATATCCAAATCAAGTGTTGAAAATCACTTGCACCAGCTTGGTTATGTGAATCGCTTTGATGTTTGGGTTCCACGTTAGTTAAGAGACAAAAACTTTCTTGACCGTATTTCCGCATGCGAGTCTCTACTGAGACGTAATGAAAATGTTCTGTTTTTAAAACAAATTGTGATGGGCAATGAAAAGTGGATACCGTACAACAATGAGGAATGGAAGAGATCATGGGGCAAGCAAAATGAACCACCAGCAACCACACCAAAGGCCGGTCATCATCCAGAGAAGGTGATGTTTTGTATATGGTGGGATTGGAAGGGAATCCTCCATTATGAGCTCCTTCCAGAAAACCAAATGATTAATTCCAACAAGTACTGCTCTCAATTAGACCAACTGATAGAAGCACTCGATGGAAAGCGTCCAGAATTAGTCAACAGAAAACGCATAAAAGCGTCCAGAATTAGTCAACAGAAAATGCATAATCTTCCATCAGGATAACGTAAGACCACATGTTTCTTTGATGACCAAGCAAAAACTGTTACAGTTTGGCTGGGAAGTTCTGATTCATCCACCATCTTCCCCAGACATTGCACCTTTGGATTTCCATTTATTTCGGTCTTTACAAAATTCTCTTAATGGAAAAAATTTCAATTCCCTGCAAGACTGTAAAAGGCATCTGGAACAGTTCTTTGCTCAAAAAGATAAGAAGTTTTGGGAAGATGGAATTATGAAGTTGCCTGAAAAATGGCAGAAGGTAGTGGAACAAAAGGGTGAATATGTTGTTCAATAAAGTTCTTCATGAAAAATGAAAAATGTGTCCTTTATCTTTACTAAAAAACAGAAGGCACTTTTTGGCCCACCCAATAATTCCCTATGCTATACAGTAGGTCTTTGTTGGTTATCTATTTTATATATAGTAGTGTGCATATTTTAATCCCAAACTCCTAATTTATCCCTCTCCCTACCCCTTTCCTCTTTGGTAACCATAAATTTCTTTTCTATGTGAGTCTACTTCTGTTTTGTAAATAAGTTCATTTGTATGTATCATTTTTTTTAATTCCACATCTAAGTGATATCATATGATGTTTGTCTTTCTCTGTCTGACTCACTTCACTTAGTTTGACAAGCTCTAGGTCCATCCATGCTGCTGTAAATGACATTTCATTCTTTTTTATGGCTGAGTAGTATTCCATTGTGTATATATACCACATAGTCTTTTTTTAAAATTTAATTTAATTTAGTTTTATACAGCAGGTTCTTATTAGTTATTTATTTTATACATATTAGTGTATTTATGTCAATCCCAGTCTCCCAATTCATCCCACCACATCTTCTTTATCCATTCAACAGCCGATGGACATTTAGGTTGTTTCCATGTCTTGGCTATTGTAAATAGTGCTGTAATGAATACTGGGGTGCATGTATCTTTTTGAATTATAGTTTTTTCCAGATATACGCCCAGGAGTGAGACTGCTGGATCATATGGTAGCTCTATTTTTAGTTTTTTAAGGAACCCCCATACTGTTCTCCATAGTGGCTGTACCAATTTACATTCCCACCAACAGTGTAGGAGGGTTCCCTTTTCTCCACACCCTCTCTAGCATTTATTATTTGTAGACTTTTTGATGATGGCCATTCTGACTGGTGTGAGGTGATACCTCATTGTGGTTTTGATTTGCATTTCTCTAATAATTAGCTATGTTGAGCATCTTTTCATGTGTCTGTTGACCATCTGTATGTCTTCTCTGGAGAAATGTCTACTTAGATTTTCTGGCCAACTTTTGATTGGGTTGTTTGTTTTTTTGATATCGAGTAGGATGAGCTGTTTGTATATTTTGGAAATTAATCCCTTGTCGGTCGCATCGTCTGCATAAGCTTCATATTCTTTACTATTAAAATCCCTGTTTTTTTTTTCTATTGTTGTGTTAAGTCCTAGGTTTCCGTGAGTCTGCTGTTTTCTGAGGTACCCCTAGCTATCATAATCCTGTCTAAAATCAGGGGCCATTGGCATCCAATTAGCAGCCACCAGGAAGCAGAATCTGAGGGAAGATAAGGAGTTGTTTTCATAGGTTTATTGAAAGACAAGATGCTTAGGGGTGCGGAGCTTAGAAAATCTTTTTAGTTAATGATGCAAGTTAAAGAGTTGGCAACAATATAGTACGTGCCTTTCACTTGTTGAGGGTCCCTTTTTATTTTGAAAGAGCTAGGGTTTTGTTGTTACGTAGAAGTGCTTACAACTCCACGATCTTAATAGCTTAAATCCCTTAAAAAGAACATGAATCAGGTATTCGGCTTTTTCATTCATTCATTCAAAGTCCACTCAACCTTTTATTCGCTCATTTATTTGACTGACTATTCATCAATCATCTGTTAGGTACCAGGCAACACACTCAGCCTTGAGATCAGACCGACGTGGTTTGTCTTGTTTCTCTCCATTTACAGAGTGTGCGGGGGAGAGTTTAGACAAATGAATCCAGGGCAGGAGGGTTGTGGTAGGGGATGCTCAGAGTGCCATGGGTGTCTAAATAAGGGATGTGAGATCCAGCCTGGGGTGGGTGGAGATTCTAGCCCACCCCTCCAGCTTTATGAGATCCTGGAGGTACAGAGCCTGGTTCCTTTCCCACCACATCCCAGCCTTCTCCCATCTCGGGAGCCCTGCTGTCTCTGGTCTCTGAGACCCTGGTTGTAGTGTTTGGCTAAGAACAGCAGAGAGCAGCTTGAGATCACATCTCGGAGGCGGGGCCGACCTGCTGGAGGCACTGAAACAGGGAAGGAAAACTGGCTCCTGGCGGAGGGACCAAGGAAGCCACACATAGTCAACACTCCAGGACAGTCCTTCTTCGGCCTCTGCCAGCAGGAAGCCCTGGTTTTTGGTCTCCTGACCTCAGAGGAGCTGGCTGGGTCTGTGTCATCCGAAAAGGACGGTTGGCCTTTGTTGTCAGATCCAACACGCTGGGCGCAGCAGGAGGAATACCATCTCTTTCATCTCCTGCAAGCTATTCTTTGGTTAAGAGCCATGGGCTGGCTATCAGAACGGAGGAAACCCCTTTGCAGTTGTTTAAAATGAGCAAAAGAGACAGTCGCTCCCCACAGGGATAACCCAAGGTCCCAAGCAGATACCTTTTCACCAGCAAATGAACGGACCTGATTCTAGCTCATGGCTGGGGTGGGAGGGGGCTCAGTTGATGAGGCAAAGTGACCTGACTTCTCACCTTCCCAACCCCATCAAACATCCCTGTTCTCAGCTTCTTTCTCTTGGGCAAAAGAGTAAATTGCAAATATTTGTCCCCAGGCAGTGCCAAGGGTTGGTATTAATTTCTCATTCTCTCCCCTTCTCCAAATCACCTAGCTGGTATCTCAATGTAAGCACGTTTGTCCGCACTTATACCCCAAGGAAAGGTGAGATAAAGGGAATATGTTTGCTCACAAAATAGGGCTTTCAATGAAGTAGTGTTTTTCAGTGTGGTCCAAGACCAGCTGCATCAGAAATTCCTTATACAAATGTGGATTACACTGTGTGGCAGTGTCTACCAAAATTAAACACATACCCACCCTGTAGTCCATCAATCCCACTCCTAAGTACATACAAGAGAATGGAGCGTGTATGTCTAACAAAAGAATGGATAGGAACATGTGAGCGGTGCTGTTCAAAAGAGCCCCAGACTGAGATCAACCCAGATGCCCACCAACAGGACCACAGAGAATAAATTGTGGCTTATCCATATTCAGCAATAAAATTCAACAAATTACCGATACAGACTCATAAACATGATGTTGAACAGGATAACCTAGACACAGAAGAGGGAGTCCTACGTGGTTCCCTTTATAGGAAGTTCAAACACAGGCGAATCTGAGTTGACAGAAGTTAGAATAATGGTTACCTTCTGCGGAGGTGGGTAAGGGCATCTGGGGTGTTGAAACTGTCCTGTATCTTGATCTGAATAGTGATTATACAGGTATATACCTATGTATAGGTAGATAGATTGATCGATCAATCAATCAATCGATCGGTAGATAGATACCTATATGGAATTTACCTATGGTATACTATGGTTATGTACATACCATACATTCATAGGTGTATACATATGAATCGAGCCCTATGCTTAAGATTTACAAACTTTACTATATGTTTCACACACACACACACACACACACACACACACACACACACACACACTTCCAGCCTCATTCCAGACTTACCAAATCAGAATCTCTCAGTATGGGTACGTGGGAATCTGCATTTTGTATCCCTGGTGGTGTGAATGCCCATTGAAGGTTGACTGCCAGTGATGTGGGCTGTATAGATGGTCCACAGATGGTGCTTTGTCCCCCAGAGCACACCACACTCCATTTCCCATCTGGCTTGGAATATTACAAGACTTCTGCTCTCACTAGGGAATAAGGTTGGCATGAGATTTCTCCCTTCTTAAGGTCGGGTACTAGGATCCTGTGAACAAGAGTGTCACGGTCTGTACCCCAGGCAGAAGCCACACTCTCAGGGAAATACAGACTAGGAACTCTTCTCTGCTTTTTTTTAAAAATTAAAAATTAAAACCAGCTGTTTTGGGGCTTAACTGGTGGCGCAGTGGTTGAGAATCTGCCTGCCAATGCAGGGGACACGGGTTCGAGCCCTGGTCTGGGAAGATCCCACATGCTGCGTACCAGCTAGGCCCGTGAGCCACAATTACTGAGCCTGCGCATCTGGAGCCTGTGCTCCACAACAAGGGAGGCCGTGATAGTGAGAGGCCCGTGCACCACGACGAAGAGTGGCGCCCGCTCGCCGCAACTAGAGAAAGCCCTCGCACAGAAACGAAGACCCAACACAACCATAAATAAATTAATTTAAAAAACCCCAGCTGTTTCCATCCTTCTACTTCTGAGTGGGCACATATGTATTTTAAACACATAATCAGTCTGTGTATGATTTTTGATTCTGTCCTCTTCTCTCCATGTGTCATAATCCCCATGTTCAGCGTTATTAACAAAAACAGGCGGGTGACATTCGCCAAGTGTCTAGAATACGTAAGGCTATTTTGCTTATGTGATGTCATTGGATCCCTAAAACAAACCTAGGAGCACACCCAAGACTTGAAAGGATCCAGCAACGCCCTAGAAGTACACGGCAAATAGGTGATCAGCTGGGATTTGACCCTGATCTGTCCAACTCCACTGAAAAATTGCTGTTGCTTTGGTGGGAAGAGTCTACTAAGGATTCCTGTCTTGTTTTAGTTTGTTTTAACTTTCAGCCATAAGAATTTATCCTTGTCATTAAAAGTTATAAGCAAACGTCATCTTAATATCTGCATATTATCCAACAAGTGGATGGTTAGAGCACAATATATGTAATCATTCCACTAATATTTGTTGGATAAGGTCATCAAGAAGACATGACCACCAGCTGACCCGTGAGCAGGACCCAGGCACTTGGAGGCTGTCCCCCACCACTGCGCCCTTCTCCTGTCCTTGGAATGTGTGTTTCACTTGCCTTCCCTGCTCCCAAAAGTGCTCTAAGGCTACAGCCTTGAAATAGAAATGTGGAGTTGAGGCTACCCTAACTGGGTATGTGACTGACTCCAGTTAAGGCATCTTTGTAAACTTGTAAGATTCTGGCTGGCGGGTGCAGAAATCTACTGGTCTTGCAGCTGCCCGAGACAAGCCTGGTAAGTTTTCTCGGTTATCAAGCCTGACACCCACCAATCTGAGTGGTCTGCTTTGTTCTTGGGTCTTTCCCTGCCCTCCACATTTGGGGCTGGTTTCAGATTTCCATTTTTTGCCAGAGCAAATGTCTTGATCAACGTGTTTTCACATCAGTCATTGCATTGAGGATTGTTGCCTTTGGATAGATTATTAAAAACGAATAACTAGGGCTTCCCTGGTGGCGCAGTGGTTGAGAGTCTGCCTGCCGATGCAGGGGACACGGGTTCGTGCCCCGGTCCGGGAGGATCCCACATGCCACGGAGCAGCTGGGTCCGTGAGCCACGGCCGCTGAGCCTGCGTGACCAGAGCCTTGCTCCACAACGGGAGAGGCCATAACAGTGAGAGGTTTGAGTACCACAAAAAAAAACTTTTAAAAAGATGTTAAAAATGAATAACTAAAACAAAGACTATGCACACTTTTAAGACACGGGAACTATTTTGCCAAACTACTCTCCGACAACATTCTACTCATTTGTGTTCCTCTCCACAGTGAACAGGGGCCTGTGTTATTCTGTGCTTGCCAACTTTGGGTATCATAACTCAGCCTAACTCCAAAACCAACTTGGCCAATACGGCACCGCAATTCAACTGGCCTCCGTGAAGCTGATCATTTTTAATCTATTTATTATTTTTGTTTTTCCAGATATGAATTTCTTAGTCTGTTTTATATTTTGCCATATTCCATATGTTTAGAAGCAGGTCACAGGTTCTATCCACGCTCAAGGGAAGGAGTCCCATAAGCACACGAAAGCCAGATCATGGGGATTCCTTAAGAGTGTGTCTGCCCAGGTGGTCATATGGGTGTTCATTCAATTATTTTTAAAATTGTATGTATATAGATACCATTGTGTATATATATATGTGTGCGCGTGTGTGTATGTATATATTATACATAAGATATATATAAATATGTATATGAGATTTTTTCACAATTAAACCTTTGTTTCACAATTAAAATTTTTTTTTTAACTCTGAAGCAGCTTTTTTTAAATAAATTAGTTTGGATCCGAGTGTGCCCAGGCACAGTCAGGCAAAAAGCATCTCACTGCTTAGGTGGCTGTGTCTGAATGAGCTCTTTATTTTCACATATGATTTCCACCGAATGTTGACAATCACCAGGAACGTGTCTGGGTTTTGGATATGCACCAAGTTTTTGCTAAACTCCCATATGAATTCTAAGAATTTTTATTTCTATTTTCTTAGATTTTCTAGGTACACAATGGTGACATGTAGGAACGATGCCATTTTTTGTTTCCTTCTTCCCTGAGGCCGTAACCCTGATTTACATCTCCTGAAGCGAGTTCCTTAAAACTTTAACCTTCTGAGTCAGATAACTCTCAGATGGTTTGCTCCTGCGCTGGAGAAGCTGCCTAACTTCTCTGTACCTCACTTTTTCTCATTTATAAGAATCTTCTTCATAGGACGATTGTGAAGATTCATAATGCTTACTTGTAGCACAGCATCTGTCTCAAAGCTTGATACATGTTAGACAAAGTGTGATTATTATTATATTGTAACAGGAACGTTAAAATGACAGGGAGGGGACACCCCGGTTGTTAATCCCAAGCTTGGTGGTGGAGCAGACATATATTGACATATGGCAGATGTTATGTCTCCAGGGACTGAGCGAGGTGCTTTCCAAGCATCTTCTTAACCAACAGCCTCAGGTAAAACGACCATCCCAGCGGCTCGTAACTCCCTTGAAAGGAAGCGGAACTCAAACTCAACACACTTTGCTGCAAAGCCCGTGCTCATCTCCACCGGGCGATCCAGCAGGGGGTGAGGTGGGGGATCAAACGTTCATTCGGCCCAGAGGCTCCCAGCCCTGGCTGCACACTAGGAATATCTAAGCATCTCTAACAACACATGAACGCCTGAGCCCCGTCTCAGACCAAGTGGATTGGACTTTCCAAGGGTAGCTCTGACATCGGCATTTTTCAAGGCTCGGCAGGTGACTGTAATGGCCAGGTCTGAAAACCACTGATGGCCCCAGTATGGCATCTATAACATTGACCTTTCAGGAGGTAATCATGGAAGCCTGGCCCCAAATTCCAGGTGCACTTTAGTGCATCCTCCCCCGCTTCGCTATGAATTAATTCGTCCACTGATGCCTGTTATGATTAATTTTAGGTGTCAACTTGGCTGGACAACAGTGCCCAGGTATTTGGTCAAACATCATTCTGGATGTTTCTGTGAAGGTGCTTTTTTGGATGAGACTAACATTTAAATCACTGGACTTCAAGTAAAGCATTACTCCCTATAATGTGAGTGGACCTTAAGAAAAAAAAGACTGACCTCCTCTGAGCCAGAGGGAATTCTGAAGCAGACTGCCTTTGGACTTAGACTGCAAATCTGCCCAGGTCTCCAGCCTGCCCCTTGGATTTGGACTTACACCTCCATGAATTACATGGGTCAGGTCCTGCTATAGACACACACATCCTAATGGTTCTGTTTTACCGGAGAGCACTGATACACTGCCATAATGAAAACTGGCCTCCTGTTCAACACAATCATAAATAAAGTACCCCATTCCCACTCTTCTTTGTAAAACCATGACTAGAGAATGAGTGTTATGGAAGCACAGGATTTTCAGTCTAAGGGAGAATAATACAGATTGCTTGGTCCAACCGAAATAGAGGCACAGAGATGGAAATAGCCCTGGGGTGGTTTTGTTCCTCAAGAGACATTTAGGATTGTCTGAAGACATTTTTGGTGGTCACAGTGGGGTGGGAGTGAGGGACTGGAGATGGGGGTGCAAGGTTGCTATTGGCATCGAGTGAGCAGAGGGGCAGGGATACTGTTAAACATCCTACAATGCACAGAATTATCCAGCCTAAAAGACAATAGCACCAAGGTTGAGAAGCCCTGGGTTAGAATGGCGAAACACTTAGTCATTAAGGAAATTCACTTTTCACCCTGTGGAAGGAGGAGGGTTGCACTCAAATCAGGAAGGAGCCCTAATCTGATTGACAGACTGGAAAAACAGGCTGGGGGAATTATTACTGAAAAGCCTACAGCACATCAGGGCAATTCTGAAAAGGTCAGCTCTACCTGGCAGGTAGGATGGAGAGACCAGCCAGTGGGAACTTCCTGGGCATGATGTGTGGCTTGAATTATGTTCCTAAGTGGCCGTGAACTCAGGTCTCATTTTGGGGAGTTCTGGCACCGGGTCTAAGCGCGAGACTAGAGGTGGTGAGTAGCTGTCTTTGTAACTGCTGTTGCTGTTCTAAGTATCAGAAGCAACCTGACAAACTTTCTGGGGGAGCTCAGTGGGGAGAGCTAGGATGCCAGACTTCTGGTCTTCTCTCTGCCAAGAATGACCTTTTGTATTGACTCTAAGATGCGCATGACCTCATATTTTAACTTCTCAGAACTTGGAATACATCCAGGTGGCAGCAGCTGTGTGTGACGCTCGACACAATGCCAAACGCAGTCAGCCCTCCGTAAGGGCTTATTAAAGAGTTCATGAATAAGTGGAAAAAGCGAATGAGGTGGTAATGAATAAATGGCATTTTGGTTCCCTCATCTATAAAACGTGGATGTTAAAACATTGAAGGTAGCTGTGGGAATCCAGTAACATGGATGACACGGTAACGTCATTGCAAAAGGTTAAGTGTCCTTTAAAAACTCCAGATGTTCTACTCTCTTGTGTGTGTTACATCCCAGAGGATGTTTCCAGGATGACGTTGAAAAACAAAGAAAAACAGAAAGGTAGGGCTGCACTGAGATGAATGTATATTAACCTCAGGGAAAGAAACACACATGTGACTGAAGACATAGAAGCATGGTTAAGGGCATGTGAATATCCAGTTAAGCATTTGAATTTACGGCCAGTTCCCCATAAGGCAAGTGCCACGTGGCTACCTTTAATCAAACACATGAATCCCCTGAGTATATGAATAGAGGAGGACACAGAAGAGAGGGTGAGAGCTGCTCTGTTCCATCAGACAGCGTTGGTGGATCTGGGTCAGCCCTGGGCACCCAATCCTAAAACAGACCCAGAGAAATTACAGGGACCCGTCAGTAGAGGGACTTCTGATCCTGTTCACTTATTCATTTCTTCATTAACTCATTCAGCGAATAGCTATGAGTTCTCTATTTCCTGTGGCTGCTGTAACAAATTACCATGAACTCAGTGGCTTAAACACCAACTGATTCTTTTTTAACTTATTTATTTTTATTTATTTATTTTTGGCCGTGTTGGGTCTTTGTTGCTGCATGCCGGTTTTTCTCTAGTTGCGGTGAGCAGGGGCTTCTCTTTGTTGCGATGCGCGGACTTCTCATTGCGGTGGCTTCTCTTGTTGTGGAGCACGGGCTCTAGAGCGCAGGCTCACTAGTTGCGGTGCACAGGCTTAGTTTCTCTGCAGCATGTGGGATCTTCCTGGACCAGGGCTCGAACCAGTGTCCCCTGCATCAGCAGGCAGACTTTCAACAACTGCGCCACCAGGGAAGCCCTCTTCTTATTTTAAGGTCAGTTTATTAGCAACCTTAATTCCATCTGCAACCTTAAATCCCCTGCGCCACGTGACCTAACATAGTCACAGATTCCCGGGATTCACAAGTGGATATCACTGGTGGGGAGAGAATTATGGTGCGTCCCACAAGTTGCTATGCTGGGCTTGGTACTCTGCTAAGTAAAACTGGGATAAATCAGAGATGTTCTCTTTCTTCATAGGCAGTGTACATCCTAGAGAGGAAGACAGATATAAAAAAAGTAGTAATACATGCCAGTAGCAGTAAGTGGTAAAGAAAACATAGTGTGGCCCAGGGATGGAGAATTAATGAGCATAGTGCCACAGTTTCCACTGGCATGTCACGGAAAGCTTCTCTGAAAAGGAAACATCTGAAGACCTGAGTGTTGAGGAGGAAGCTCCAATCTGGGGCCAAGTTTCAGGCAGAGGGAAAAGCAGATGCCAAAGCCCTGAGGCACGTTCAAGGAATTGGGAGAAGCCAGCGGTGCTGCTGGAGCAAGACAGAAATGGGAAGAGCAGAGGAAGATTAGGGTGATGACAGTGGCAGGCGTCGCATCATTGGAACATTGTAGATGTCTGGGTTTAATTCTAAGGAAAATGGGAAACCACCGGAGGCTTTTAGGAAGAGTAACAGCACGCTCTGATTGACATTTACAATGATCAATCTTATTGTTAAGTGCAACTGGATTGCAGAGGAGGAAGGGTGAGGCACAGAGAGCTGCTGGGGAGATATTGCAGAGATGCGGGCCAGAGGTGGCAATGGCCGGCCGGGGGTGGAGTGATGAAAACAGGCAGCTGTGGGGTCTGTTTTCATAGTAGAGCGTGTAGGATAGATCAGGTGTCAGGTGAGAGCGTTAACAAGGGATCAAGAGGGTTAGACTTTTGGCCTGAGCCACTGGGTGTCTGTATGCACCACTGACTGTGATTGATGGTGAGGCTGGAAGGAGAACGGGTCTGGGGTGAGAAAAACTAATGACTTGTTTTTTGGCCACAAGGCCTCCTTAAAGGAAGGGTCTAGTTAGCTGGGTGAAGAGGTCCTTTGGGTCAGGGGTTCATAGCGCTCTCTTCAAACGCTTGAATGCCTGTCGTGGGGATTAGAGGTTGCCTTGATTCTCTGTGCCCTTAGATGCCAAAGACCAAGCCCAGTGAAGGACAGCTAGAGAAGCAGATTTCAGCTCACCTGGACATCTCATCACGGACGTGGTACAAGCTGTGAGATCTGAGGGACGAGCACACAGCCCTGACTCCGCTGTCACTAGCAGTGCAATTGGGACAAGTTATTTAAACTGCTTGAGACTCCATTTTAATATCTCTTAAAAGGTAGAGGTAATGCTGCTTTAACACTAACAATCACAGCAAACGCTTACACCAAGTTTTACCACGGAAGGCCCTATTCTAACAGCTTCCCAGGTATCAACTCATTTGCCCCTTACAGCAGCCTGATGACCGAGATGCTGCTGTTGTTGCAGAGGAGCCTCCAGAAGCTGAATTACTAGCTCAGGGTCACAGAGCAAGTAAGGGATACGTCATGGTACACTGTACAATTTCTACAAGATACAGAATGGAATATGCCTATCATTACCAAGACCTATCAAAACTGTTCACCAAAACACAGCATGTATGATTTTTAATTGTTTTGGGGGTGGCGCAATGCCATGCAGTTTTAGGATCCAATTTCAACACGATCCCAACCGTCTGAAATTGTGGATGGAAACTAACAAGTCAGTGTATAACGAGAATCAGTGGCAAAGCGGTTCTGCATTTAGATTTTATATTTATTTATTTATCTATTATTTTTGGTTGTGTCAGGTCTTAGCTGCGGCACACGGGATCTTTCATTGAGGCACATAGGCTTCTCTCTAGTTGTGGCACACGGGCTTAGTTGCTCCCAGGCATGTGGGATCTTAGTTCCCCGACCAGGGAACCTGCGTCCTCTGCATTGGAAGGTGGATTCTTTCTTTCTTTCTTTCTTTCTTTCTTTCCTTCCTCCCTCCCTCCCTCCCTCCCTCCCTCCCTCCCTCCCTTCCTTCCTTCCTTCCTTCCTTCCTTTCTTTCTTTCTTCTGCATTGGGTCTTCGTTGCTCCGTGCGGGCTTTATCTAGTTGCAGCGCACAGGGGCTAATCTTCTTTGGTGTGCAAGCTTCTCATTTCAGTGGCTTCTCTTGTTGTGGAGCACAGGCTCTAGGTGCAAGGCCGTTAGTAGTTGTGGCATGTGGGCTCAGTAGTTGTGGTTCGAGGGCTCTAGAGCACAGGCTCAGTAGTTGTGGTGCATGGGCTTAGTTGCTCCGCAGCATGTGGGATCTTCCCGGACCAGGGATCAAACCCGTGTCCCCTGCATTGGCAGGCAGATTCTTAATCATTGGGCCACCAGGGAGGTCTGGAAGGTGGATTCTTAACTGCTGAATCACCAGGGAAGTCCATGCATTTAGATTTTAGAATCAGTCCACAGATTCTCTCAGACCACATGTGGAATGTTTTGTTCCATTCCGAGGGCTTCTCTGATGAGAGGCAACCTGAAAAGCTGAAACTCACTCAGAGGAGCTGAAATCCATTCAGTGATCTGATAAATTTGATCACGTCAAAATGGAGGATGTCTTTTGAATGAAAGGAAATGCAGGGCAAATTCATGGATGACAGATCGGAAGAAAGTGCTTGTAATGTCTAAAACTGACATGGGGGTGTCCCTGGTGGCGCAGTGGTTGAGAGTCCGCCTGCCGATGCAGGGGACACGGGTTCGTGCCCCGGTCCGGGAAGATCCCACATGCCGCTGAGCGGCTGGGCCCGTGAGCCATGGCCGCTGAGCCTGCACGTCGGGAGCCTGTGCTCTGCAACGGGAGAGGCCACAACAGTGAGAGGCCCGCGTACCACACACACACACAAAAAAAACCTGACATGGGATTAAATCTAGGATGCAAAGAGACTTCTGAAAATCACCAAGAAGTCAATGGACCTATGGCAAAGGATATTAACCAGCAAATCGCAAATGCGGAAATGGGAAGCCTGAGCAAGTCTTTGGAGAGATTCCAGTGACGCTGATTCCCAGAGGCTCGCCCGTGAAACCAACATGCCTGTTAGACGGGCTGCATCCAGAGAGCTGGTGATTCACTCACCAAGTGGAGGCTCTCGTGCGTGAAGCACAGCTCTAGGTGTTTGGGGTAGAGTTGTCCCAGCTCTTGTGGCAATGACAATTCAGCAGGTGATGCCCCATGTTGGTGCGGATGCAGGCCTGGGGACCAACCCCACTGGAGGTGGGGATGTGGCTGGGGGAAACTTCTGGTGCAAACGTTCTCAAATTAAGTACACTCATTATCTAGGACAAACTCACGCAGGTCCATGAGAGGACACGTATGAGAACCCTGGCTGCTGTGCTGGAAGAGCTGAAGGCCATCTGGGTCTCCATCCCTTGGGTAATGCTTTATATATGTCATTAATTTCCCATCAGTCCAGGGAAACTGGTACTATTTTCCCTGTTTTACAGATGAATGGACTGAAGGTTGTGAGATTAAGTAACCTGGTCAAGGTCATACTGAGGTTCCAATTCCAATTCTGTCAGACCCCTAAATCAGTATATTTGTCCACTAGACCACCCCCTTCCTGACAAGAAATAAGAGGTGGAACTGAAAATCCTTCTTTCCCGTCACCATTGCTGTTCCTTCCATCTTGTATCCTTTCCTTCTTCCTTTCTAGATAAAAGCAAGAGAAAACATAGGCATTGTAGAAAAACAGGTCTGCTGGAAGTTAGGGTGAAGGAGTCACTTTGACCTCCTAGAATTCTGACTTCAGTTAAGATTCTTACCCAACCTCCTATGATGCTTCAAGTAACAAAAATTCTTAAAAGAAAAATAACGACTAACATATATTAAGCCCACGTGCCAGGCTCTGTTCTAAGGACTTTACATGTCTGTGTCAGTGCATCCTCATGGTGACCCCGTGAAGCAGGTAGGATGTTTATCGTCTCCACTTTACAAAACCAGAGAGGTTCAGTAACTTGCCCAAGGTCACACAGCTGGGCTATAAACCCAGGCTGCCTGAATCTGGGCGCCACACTTATAGCCACCTGAACTTTGTCTGGGAGGCTGTGCAGTGACCCGGGGCTGCTAGCCTGGTTTGGCTCCCTGATAACTGCATTTTGGATGGATCATTCAACCATTCTTGGCCTCGGTTTTCTCATTATAAAATGTGAGTAAAAATAGCATTCCCCTCCTAAGGTTGTTGTGAGGCATAATATCTGCAAAATAATCAATAAGCTAGTCACTAAAGTTTCATAATCATTGAAATGTACATCTATTCCCTCTAGGGATCAGTGCTAAATGCCCCAGAACACGAGGGACCTCTCATGTGAGGGACCTCTTGCCCTCAAGCAGGAGTGGGTGAACCTGGGATGTTATGATTGGTGCATGGGCCCTTTGGGGTGGCCAGAGGAGACCGAGGGAATGGATGCTGGCGGGTGACTGCATTTTAAGAGAAAAGAACAGGAGGGTGGACTGAGATCCAGGCCCTCGGCAAGAGGACAAGGTGAGCTCAAGCGACTGATGTGTGCCTGGGAATCCATCCAGGAGCCTCGCACGCAAAGCAAACATGAGGATCTGGATGCTTGGATTGCAGGAAGGAAAGGCACAGGGGAGACCCCTAGGCTGTGTTACTGGACAGATCTGAGTTCCAGCCTCACCTCATCTCTGTCCTCGCCATGTGACCCTGGTGGATTGCTCAAGCTCCCCTTGCTCAGATGGGGATCTCAGTGGTGCCCTGCAGGCTGGCTGGGGACTCGGTGAGATGAGCTCAGGTGAGTAGCTGGATCTCCCCTCCCTCTGTGGACCCAGGGACACAGGGGTCTGAGTCCAGTTGGGCTTGGACCAGATCTTCCCCTATGACCACACACAATGAAACCAACTTCCTTGCCTCAGTTTCCTTTTTTCTTCTTTCCAAAAACAGGAAGGAAAACTGATGATGTCACTTGGCAAAGTCTCCCACATGGGTTTCAGTCTATGCTGTTATTTTTTATAATAAAGCCACACTCTTTTTAAACTTGATTCCTAGAAGATCAAAATGAATTTTTAAATGAAATGTCAAAATTTGAAATCGAAAGAAAATAACGCCAGATAAAAGAGGGGAAGGCTCTAAAATTTTATTTCTTTGTTTCTCTGTGTTCCTGCCTTGCCCCACCACCGAAAGAAAAAAAAAAAAAAACAAGAAAAGGAGTGATTGTGAAACATCGTGGGAGGACAGTTGGACTGGTGGACTGGGACGGGGAGACATCTTTAATGAATGATTGTCAGACATGAACCAGATGGGCTGATGAGGCGATCTCCCCTGCCCATCCTCCCTGGGGCTCCCGTTTCCCATCAATAGCTGCACTCAGCATACCCAAGGCTGCATTAACCTGATGTGATGCCACGTCGGGCAAAACTGCAATTGGAGCTACTGTTTTTTTACGTTTCTAAGGTTCCAAGTTCTGCTGTGACCCATACAGTTTGTGTAGGGGACATGACAGGGACCACCTCTCCTGGATGTTTCAAGACACAGAGGGAGGCACTCCCCTCTGTCATTCTCCCTGGAGGCAATATTGTTTCTCATTTGCTGTCTTGTCAGGGGGTGAAAGTTCTAGGCCTGCCAGTTGGCCTTTCTTATGCAATAACTGTCACTTTACAGGTCAAGAAACCAACGTGAGATTTTGTCCAGTGGTTCAGTGTATCTCTCCTAAAAATATTCAGGGCCAAGGAAATTACCACGGGTGGGTCTGTTGATTCACTGCACCCACCGTGCAGCATACCTGGGCCAGAACTATATTGACTATACGATTCTATTTTTGTTGTTGTTGTTGTTGTTGTTTGGTTTTTTTTGCAGTACGCGGGCCTCTCACTGTTGTGGCCTCTCCCGTTGCGGAGCACAGGCTCCGCACGTGCAGGCCCAGTGGCCATGGCTCACAGGCCCAGCTGCTCCGTGGCATGCGGGATCCTCCTGGACTGGGGCACGAACCCGCGTCCCCTGCATCGACAGGCAGACCCCCAACCACTGCTCCACCAGGGAAGCCCGATTCTTTTTTTTGAATTTTGTTTTGAATTTTTGAATTTTATTTTATGTATTTTTTTTCTACAGGACGTTCTTACTAGTTATCCATTTTATACGTATTAGTGTATACATGTCAATCCCACTCTCCCAATTCATCCCACCACCACCCCCCCCGGCCACTTTCCCCCCTTGGTGTCCATACGTTTGTTCTCTACATCTGTGTCTCAATTTCTGCCCTGAAAACCAGTTCACCTATACCATTTTTCTAGGTTCCACATATATGTGTTAATATACGATATTTGTTTTTCTCTTTCTGACTCACTTCACTCTGTATGACAGTCTCTAGATCCATCCACGTCTCTACAAATGACTCAATTTCGTTCCTTTTTATGGCTGAGTAATATTCCATTGTATCTATGTGCCATATCTTCTTTATCCATTGGTCTGTCGATGGGCATTTAGGTTGCTTCCATGTCCTGGCTATTGTAAATAGTGACTACATGATTCTTGTATGGCCTTTGCCAATGGTGGGGAGGGGGGTGGCATGGTGATGCTTTGGGTCCTTGGATATCGGCGTCAATCTTGACCCTGTATCAAACAGCCCTTGAAATGTCTATTGTTATTTCCGCTCAGGGTATGGTTACTTGACTAAATGGCCACAAAATCTTTGGGGGATTAAATGAGTATATCTACCTGCTGTTCTGCCTTAAGGCAAGGGGACCTGCTGTTTGTACCCCTGTATCAGATAGTCATCGGTGGGTCTGCGGTTGGTGGCCAAAAAACAGGGTGCTCCTGCTGGCTGAGGAAAGTTCTTCAGAGAAGGGAGCAGTGGTGGGATTTTATCAGCAACATTGACAGCAGCTGGAGGATGGGCGCACAGGCTAATGAAGGGGCTACATGTGGGACATCAATGCATCCAGCGCAGCCAGCTCCTGGGAGTGAGGGGTAGATGGGGTGGTGAGAGGACTCAGGAAGACAAAGGATGCTTGAAAAACACTGTGTGGACTGTGAGATGCCGGCAGCATGGACCCCGTTTGCATATGACGCCATGTGTTGGTGGTGGGATCCACTGGCCATGCTGGCCCAAAACTGTGAAGAAGGAAGGAAGAGTTTAGAATATCATTGTGCTATTAAGTTAAAATCTGGAATCCGACTTAGATGAGGAGACTGTGAAGAA
Source organism: Aethalodelphis obliquidens (assembly GCF_003676395.1). Taxonomy (NCBI): domain Eukaryota; kingdom Metazoa; phylum Chordata; class Mammalia; order Artiodactyla; family Delphinidae; genus Aethalodelphis; species Aethalodelphis obliquidens. Next base: position 38,232,406 of record NW_020837950.1, read on the forward strand.
GAGAAGGTCTGGTGGACTAGAGAAGAGATGAAGTGACCAGTGGACCGTGATTGTCATAAATAGAACAAGCTGAAAGGGGATTGGATGGTATCCCAGGGCTGCTGTAACAAAGCAGCACAAACAACAGAAATTTATTCTCTCACAGCTCTGGAGGCTAGAGTCTGAGATCAAGTTGTTGGCAGGGACACATTCCCTATGGATAGAGACTCTGGGTCGAATCCTTCCTTGCCTCTTCAGCTGGTGGTGGCTATAGATCCTTGACACCCATTGACTTGCAGCTGCATCACTTTCATCTCCATCTCTTTTGTCACATGCCTTCTCCCTGTGTGTGTCTGTCTCTTCTCATAAGGACACCTGCCATCTTGGTTTAGGGCCACTTAATGACCTTATCTTAATCTGATTACGTACGCAAAGAATTTATTTTCAATTAAGGTCACATTCATAGGTAACCAGGGCTTAGGACTTCAATATATCTTTCTGGGCGGACACAATTCAACTCATAAAAGCATAAATCCTGAACTTAACAGCTCACCATGTTGCTCCGAAAATTAAATAATAGGATGCACGAAAACGTATGGTTAAAAGAAAAAAATCATGGAAGTTACTGCTCCCTACCCTGGATGGGTCCCTTGCTTGTGCTGGGCTGACAGGAAAATCAGATGGGGGTCACGAGGCAGGTTCGGGGTGGAACCACTTTGAACTGGAAGATTCTGAGATATCAACCTTTCCCTATTTGAAGTAGGTCAAAAGGCAAATGAAATGGAAGCCATGAGCTCAAGTCTTCTGAGCCATAGAGTAAATACCATTCTGGGAGCCAGCGACACGGGGTGTGTTAATAATTACTGAAACGTGAAAGCATGTCACAGTGCTGACACTGAACTTTCTCCATTCAAACCTCCCTACCAGGACTCTGTGATACTCCTGCCCAAAGGCTGAGCTGAGTTTGTCTTTTTGGATAACTATCTTATAAAAGGATGTACCTATTTTTAAAATAAGTTGATTTGATTACTTAGTATGGAAAAGTATTTAAAGTATTTAATTACATATTAGCAGAGCGGATCGGAACGCGTGACATCAAATGAGACTACGGTATGGTTTCCAGAGGATTGCCTGGCAAATTGTACAGGCTGCTTCGCATCACATTGGGAGGCAACTCAAAAGCTGCAAGTCATTGTAAGCACTTATTTTAAAATAAAGTTTAATTTTCACTTTAACATATTTTCATGATTACAAAAATTAAAAAAAAAAATAGAACAGGAGAAGGAAACAGAACTAGCACATTCCTGGAAACTACTGTGAATGTTTTCCTGTGTTTCCTTCCTGACTTTTGAAGGGATGGTTTATAATCGTCGGTTTATTTATCGAGCGCCTTGGCACCCACTGAGTAAAATGGATCCACCTTTACAAAGCCCAGCATCTATCCATCACAGTCGCTCCCCTGAGGAGATTTATAAAGGGAGGACTCTGTTCTTGGCACAGAAGAAATGGCATGTTGCTAACGATCTTTATTCAAATTATTCATACATCTGAAAACTCTACAGTCTTCTGGGATGCCCCCCTTTCCCATCAGCCTGCATCGGCTGGGTCTCTCTTTCTCCTTTATGGCTTCCTTGGGAGCCAAGAAAAGAGAAGCCCTGTATTTGGAACAGTTAGTCTGATTTTCAATTCTAATGAAAGCCCTGGTGGGCATTTCACCTAATACCAGGGCTGGAAGAAGTGGATTTGTTGATTTTTGCCTTGGTGCTTTTTTTTTTTTTTACATGTGCATACCACCTAAACTTTATTTTATTCTCTTGACAAATCCAACATAATATAGATAACAAAGGTGCTAATTTCAGGGACAAGTTTGAAACAAGGAGAATGCAAATATATTACTTCATGTCAGGCAATAGTAACTGAATTATAACTAAAAGTGCATTAACTTACTTCCCTAGGGGTTTCCTAAGGACCAAAGCTAGATAGAAATGGCCTGTTTTACATGAGTTCACGGACACCTCCAGGCAGTCACTATTTCAAGAGACAGTTGTGCACCCTAGGGTTTAGTTCTCGGAGCTGTAGTTGCCTTTGCTTCTCCTCCCAGGCAGAGGGAAGCTCGCTTTGTTCTGGGGCTGGGAGAGTTTGCGGGCTAGCAGGGTTAAGGGCTCGATCAGGGTCTTGAGATCTGTGACCGTCACCTCCCACAGAGGCACCTTCTCGCTCCTGGCCCACTGCTGTGCCACTTCAGTGTCCGCTTGTTTCTGCTCAGAAAGTTCAGTTTTGTTTCCTAACACAACAATTGCCACCTCTTTTTTGTCTTTGAACCGATCAATTTCTTTCTTCAGAAGCTCCACTCTTTGAAAGGATTCAAAGTTATTCACACTGTACACAAAAACGAAGCCACCGGCAAATGAAAAATAATGCTTTGGCAGCTCCATACCTTCCTGTAGGCCCCTGGTGTCGTAAAAATGTCACTGTTCCTTGACTCCCCGATCTGTTTCCACTGAAGCCATATACACATCTTCCATTGTTTCGCAGTCCTCCATTCTAATAGGATGATTCCCATAAAGGAGCTACTCCAAAATCGCCATTTTCCCGACATTTAACAAGCCACAAACCACAACCTTACAGACCTTTCCCATCTTCTCTTAGGATGTTGGAAAGCCAACAACTAATAGTCACGGTGAGAAGCAGAGGATCTGAGGGGCTGACACCCCCAACCCCCAAAGGGAGAGATCATCATCATAGGTGGTGCTTCAATGCTATAGCACACAAGGGGTCTGTGTCGAAAACCTGGGTCCATGATGCCATGAAGTCAGGGTTTCACTCCTAAGCTGTCACTCCTGTCTTCGAGGAGGGACTTCAGTTCCCTCCCACTCAAGCCACAAAGGTAGGACGACCTGAAATCTATTTAGCCACTGCAAAAGCCATGCTGAACTGAGATTTGTCTGTGGCTAGATCAGCAGCCACCGGCTACTGTACATCAAGAAGCCTCTTGCTTACAATGCTTTCAGGAGACTCCAAACCAATCCATCTCAGGGTTTCTGATGCTGGAGATCATGTTCTTCCTCTCCAGATTCTTCCAGACCCTCTAAAAGGCCAGAAAGCCAACAGGCAGCGGCTGGTTTAGGAGACCTCCCCTGTCCCCTGCTCCTATAAAATTCAGAGGGCAGTGTGGCTCTGTAGTGGTACCACATTGATGGAGAGAGAGCACCACAACGGCAGTTTAGTTTCTCTTGGATCTGGGAGCAGCCTGGTGTGGGGAAAGATTGAGGGCAATCAGTCCAATTCCTGGCTGTGTGACCTAAGACAAGTTACTTGACTTCTCTGAGTCAGGTCGCTCAGCCATAACATGGGAATGACAGTGCTGCTGTGTCGTAGGGGTAAACGAGACAACACTGAAAGCACTTGCACAGAGAGGTATTCAAAGGTCGCTTTTCTCTCTTGGGAAGTGAGCAGGAAACCTGGAAGTCAGGTTACTAAATGGCATGGTGAGGTGCTGTTTCACTTTCAGTCTCTTCACTCGGCATTAGGTAAGGATGGGCTTACTCAAGGGTTAATTTTGAAGGGTCAAGCAAACAAACAAATAATTACCATTAAATCCTGATCAGTATCAGTTCTCCAAAGTAGAAGCTGATTGCATTGATCTATTACACTGTGTTGGCTAGGTGTCCACTCTGGGCCTGGCCCCAGGCATGGGAATGGAGCATTCTTGACTCCAGGGGGAAACGGAACTTGCCTGAAGCTGTCCCTGAAGGCTACATTGGAAAATTTGGATTGGAGGCAAATCCTAAAACAATGAGTAGGAAGCTATCAGGTGAAGAGAGCACAGGGACACGGGGAGGGGGAAGGGTAAACTGGGACGAAGTGAGAGAGTGGCATGGACATATATACACTCCCAAATGCAAAATAGATAGCTAGTGGGAAGCAGCCGCATGGCACAGGGAGATCCACTCGGTGCTTTGTGACCACCTAGAGGGGTGGGATAGGGAGGGTGGGAGGGAGGGAGACGCAAGAGGGAAGAGTTATGGGAACATATGTATATGTATAACTGATTCACTTTGTTATAAAGCAGAAACTAACACAACATTGTAAAGCAATTGTACTCCAATAAAGATGTTAAAAAAAAAAAAAAGAGGGCAGGTGAAGGGCACGCCTGGCTGGGAGAGGCGGGTGCAGCGTCAGGGCAGGACTGTGAGGGCTTTGTGTGTCATGGGGGCAGGCGTGAGGGGTGAGGGGAGAGTGAGACAATTCAGGGATGCTGCTGGCACAGTACTGCCCCAGGACGGGCTCTCCTGAACGCTTGTCCTCCCTCCCTCCCTTCCTTCCTCCTCTCCCTCCTTCTTGCCTTATTTTCTTCCTTCTTCCTCTAAGTGGAGACTTAATCTAGAAACAGCTGAGAGCCATTGAAGGCTTTTGAGCAGAGAACTGACGATGCTGTTTGCCTTCAGGAAAGATTACCCCAGAGGATGCTATAGAGAATCGGAAAAGAGGCTGGAGACCGGAAGCCAGGCTGATGTCCAGGTGGGACAGGATAAGAGCCTGGCTTGGGAGAATGGCGGTGAGGATGGAGAGAACCCAGGTAGAGACATCCTCTGAGATGGGATCACCCGGATGTGGGGCTCCAGGAGGAGGAGGGTGACAGGTTAGCTAGCTCTTATCCTGCTGGAGCAGCAGGGGGTTTGATGGTGTTACTCCTCGAGACAGAGGTAGAGGGAGAGGAAGTGATGTCCTGGTGGAACAGCCTTTGCAAGCCCCCCAGGTCCCCCTGCCCTGTGTCCTCAGATGTTCTTCACTGAAGGATAGTCATCCATTCACTCAGGTACTCATTCGCCACCCGCCACCCATCCTTCCTCAAAGCTCTCATTGCACATGGGTGAGGGTGCTCTGTGAGTGGCACTTACATTGTCTGGGGAAAGTTCTTAGTAAAGCACTCCTGCTAAGAACTGTTCCGAGAGACATTCCAGGCTGCTTCTGAACTAAGCATTAAGTCAGAGACTTCATGAGCTTACATGAACACTCTAGAACAGGGGCAGCAAACTATGACCCATGAGCCAAATCTGGCCCACTGCCTGTCTTTGTAAATAAAGTTTTATTTATTTATTGTAACACAGGCACACACACCTATGTACACGTCTCAGGCTGCTCTCATGCTCCAGTGGTAGAGTTGAATGGTAGCAACAGATTGTATGGCTAGCAAACCTGAAAACCATCTGGCCCTTTAGAGAAAACATTCGTCAGCCCTGCTGTAGTGCATCCTCTCCTCTCTCTGGTGCCGTGAGCGGATGTTTGATACTGATTTGAGGACCACAGTGCTCCTTCGTCTAAAAGCCCTCCATGCCTTTGAATAAAGGTCAGGATTCTCAGTACGTCATCCAACGCGTTCTTTGGAGAGAAGGAGACGTTCTCTGCGTCCTTGGGTGAAATATTGATGTGAAACACTGACAGACGTCAAGAGACTTAGAGGAGCTTCCCTGGTGGCGCAGTGGTTAAGAATCTGCCACCAATGCAGGGGACACGGGTTTGAGCCCTGGTCCAGGAAGATCCCACATGCCGCAGAGTAACTAAGCCCACGAGCCATAACTACTGAGCCCACGCACCACAGCTACTGAAGCCTGCGAGCCTAGAACCCTCAACAAGAGAAGCCACCGCAATGAGAAGCCTGCGCATCGCAACAAAGAGTAAACCCCCACTTGCCGCAACTAGAGAAAGCCCGTGCGCAGCCACAAAGACCCAACACAGCAAAAATAAATAAATAAATAATAATAATAAAAAAAAGAGAGACATAGAACTGTGCGTTGGGTTTATTTTGACACAATAGCTCCTTTATTGAAATCTATTCTAAGGGAAGAATCCAAATGACAGAGGAACTATTTGCTCCTTGACGTGGCTGCCCCTGCTCACCTGGCCTCATTCTTTGAAATGCATCAGCCCTCACACACACTCCACAAATAAATAAACACTTAAGGGACAGACAAGGGGTAACAAGGGTTTAGGAAGAAGAATTAAAGCAGGGAAAGTGGCCACGGGATGCCAAAGGCTGTTTCTTCAGAGAATGTGGGTGGAAAACCTTGTCTCAGGATCCGATTCTACGCTCGTAAAACGCACCTCACTGGCCTCCCCCCCATCCCCCACTAGATCCTGCCTTTATTTAAAATGTTGATATTTTGTTCATCGTGGAGTTTTTTTGTTCATTTTGACTTTTTGGAAATACTGTGTTAAATATTATTTATCTCGATGACTGAATTTTTCAATACCTCCTTCGATTTTGCTCCCAAGGTGAATGTCTCACTTACTGCCCCAAGTCCCAGCTCCAGGAGAAGGAATAACTAGGGTAGTAGGGAAACAAAAAACTCAGTGTCTTGCAAGCCAAGTGAAGAAGGTTTATCAAGAAGACGCTGGCCGACAGGATGAACGTCAAAAATGTCATGCTTAAGTGAAAGAAACCAGACACAAAAGGTCATGTACTGTGTAATTCTGTTTATAAGAAAAGTCCAGAAAAGGCATATCTGTAATCTACAGAGACAGAACTTAGATTAGAAGTTGCCAAAGCTGGGGAGGCATGTGGAGAGGTAGTGTCTGTAAGGGGGCATGAGTTTCTTTTCAGGCATGATGGTAATGTTCCAAAATTAGATTGTGGTTGCCTAACTCTATAACTATTTAATTATACACTTCTAAAGGTGCCTTTTGTGGTATATAAATTACACTGTAACAAAGCTGTTTTTTAAAAAAGAAAAAAAGGCCAAATAACATGAAAATTGAGAATTAAGCATTGAATGAATAAATGAATGAGTGAATGAGTGAATGACTCAGCAAATGGGCACTGTCCCTAAACAAGAGAATGCCATGACGCGGGAGCAGAAAGAACTGAGTCGAGAGGCTCAGACTGCTCCTTAGTAAGTCAGAGGAGGGAGTGATGTGTCATGCAGCCTCGTATACACCCTCAAGAATGCAAATTTGTATACATTTTCTGGAACCCAAAATATCAATGTACATCAAGAAACCTAAAAATGTGCGTTGCATTTTGTGCGTGTGCATTGCATTTTGACGCAGTAATCCCATTTCGTGAAATCGATTTCAAGGAAAGAATCGCAATGTTGGAGGACCTATTTGCCCACATATGTCTATTCCGGAGCTGTTTGTAATATTGAAAAAAGGAAATCAACCATGACCAACTGGTTAAAGGACATGAGCACCTAAAAGACTATTTATACAGTCAGTACAATAATGTTAATGATGATGGGAATATTCTGGAACATAAATTGGAAAAAGCAGGATGACAAAGTGTAAATAGAGTATGGAAACAACCATATGGGATTACCTGTACACAATGGTAACATAGTAACAGTGATGACCTTGTTTATGGATTTCTTTTCACTCTCTGTCAACAGTGGGAGAGGACATTTTCATACGGTATCTCTTTTAATCTTGACACAAAGCTCGTGAGTTAGGTATCATTTTTCAATTTTACAGATGAAGAAATGAACACTGAGGTTTAAGGAAACTCGTGCAGGGTCACGCAATTGGCAAGAGGTAGAACTCACACTTTGCTAGCTCTCACCTCTGTGCTCATAACTGTTATGCTATGTGTATTTTTCTTCTCTGTTACAAAAAGTGTGAAAATGGAAACACGTGGACTAACTGTGAACTCTGGTCTAATAGCAACAGCTACCCTTTATCGTTGGTGTTGTCCCAATAGATTGTCCGAGGCAGTCACAGAGAGAGCTTTCCCGAGGATCCAAGAATCCCTCCCAGCCGGGAAGGTGGGGTTTTCTGTTGTTATTCCCATTTCACAGACGCAGACACTGAAGTTTGGAAGAAACAATCATGGCTCAGGGTCAAGCAGCCAGGACTGAGGGCAGGGGCCTAGGACCCCTGCGGGCTGATCCCAGGCGAACTTCTTGCTGGCGCTGAGAGAAGGCCAAGGGTCAAGGACCAAGGGTACCATGGGCAACCAGGCAGCACTGGGGGAGCCGGGCATCAGGTGCAGGAAGGAGGACTTAGCTTGGCCTCATGCTGAGTCACTGGGGAGAGCTGATGCACGGGACGGAGGGCAAACACCAGGGATCTTGGCGGCACGGCAGACAAAGCCCAGCCCAGGTACTGAGGATGCTCTTCTGCAAGTCACCTCTCAGAGGGGCCAGGCCTAGGACCTCAGAAATCTGAAGGCCAGCAGTGTTCTTCAGGGAGTGGGGCCCAGATCATCAAAAGCAAATGGTAAAAAGTGAGGCCAGCATGTTAAAAGAAGGCAATAGGGCCCGTGCTGGACCAGGGTTCAGGAATCCAGGGATGGATTGATGGGCTTTAGTGCTGAGATTGACGGTGGAGTCAGTCCAAAGCCAAGTGATCCCAGGTCCCTATGGGTTAAAGGTCAGCAGCCACACTGGCGCTTTCCTACGTGTCCTGACCCCATGCCCAGGTACAGAGGAAACCCCTCACCTGAGAGCCAGTGGCCTCTGACACGCCTCAGGAGCTAGCGCATGGCGGAGGGAGCTGGCTCAGGGGCACTCTGCCCCTGTCTTCCTGTGTGACCTCGGGCTGACAGCCTCCCCTCTGAGCCTCGATTTCCCCGCCCGTTGTGAAGCGTTTCTAAGCAGCAGATGCTATCGTAAGCACCACGCACGTATTGGCTCGATCCGCACAACACTCCTGTGAGGCTGGTCTCATGGTCTTCACCCCTATTTACAGATCAGGGGACAGAAGCCCCAGGAGGTGAAGGGACTTGTCTGGAATCACAGGCAGCAGGGAGAGGAGGTGAGATTTGAGTGCAACCCATCGGGTCCCAGGTTCTGGGCTCCGGCTGCCCCTGGGCCGAGGCTACGGGCTTGTGAAAATGAAGCCGCCTAAGACACCAGGTGACTGGCTCTGACTGTGGTCTCACTGCCACCACCAAAGGCAAACGTTGGGTGGTTTCTCCAGGTCTGGGATGTACCCGGGAGATCCTGCCCCTCCAGAGGTGTCAGAATGTCCCAGCTGACAGGAGAGAATTGAACCAGCCCCTCCTGTGTGCATTTCACTTAAAGTTGTTAATGAATTAAATGGCTTAAACTTGAAAAAAAAAAAAAACATACACCGAATATATATTTCAATGGACTCCCTGCTGTCTCTATCTTGTGTGAGTCCATGATTCTCCCAGTTTGTCATCCTCCTTCTTCCGTTTGTGTCCTGTGGGGACCGGGAGAAAGACTCTGGGGAAAGCTACACGGTGCCTATCAGGACTGACAGGGGTGGGGTAGACTGGGGAGAGGGAGTGGGCACTGGTGGAAGGCTTCATGGGGAAAGAATCACAGAAGACAGCAAGGTCCCCGGGGATGCAGGTGGAGAGAGCCGTGAGAAGGGGGGGCAACCCCTGAGAAGGATGGAAGGATCTGTAGGGAGCCAGGGCTTGGGGTGACATGAGCCCTCGGGTTTAAGAACAGGAGGTCCGGGCTTCCCTGGTAGCACAGTGGTTGAGAGTCCGCCTGCCGACGCAGGGGACACAGGTTCGTGCCCCGGTCCGGGAAGATCCCACATGCTGCGGAGCGGCTAGGCCCGTGAGCCATGGCCGCTGAGCCTGCGCGTCCGGAGGCTGTGCTCTGCAACGGGAGAGGCCACAAGAGTGAGAGGTCCGTGTACTCCCCCCCAAAAAAAAAGAACAGGAGGTCCTATGGCTCTTCAAGGGAATCGCTTGGATGGGCCTCATCCCAGATTTCAGACGGTAGCACCAGGAAGTCAGCCCCGCAAGGGCATGGACCAGGTGGCTTGTCCACCTCTGTGCCCCCGGGACCAGCCCAGGTCAGTCAGGTACTCTGTAGGTGTCAGTACTGATGACCGATTGATTGAGTAATTGAGTAGATGAGTGTAGGACACAGGCCTTGACAATGAAATCAGAGAACAGCCATATTTGGGTAACCAACAAGGAAGACTCAGCCCCTTAGGGATGGAGAAAGGATTTGACCCTCTAGGGGCTTCGCCACATACATATTTTAAGAATGAAAAACTTTCAGAGGAACCCGGCCTCCGCTGAAGCAGGCCATGGGAATTCTTGGTGCAGAAGCTTGTCCAGAATAAAGCCTAACCCATGTTTATCATTTCCCTTTTCAGCTCTCATCCCCTGTGATTAAAAAACAAATCCGTGAAGGGTGTGCTCGCCGATCTGAGTCCCTCCCAGAGTCACTGGGCTCAGGAGGAACTTGGTGCTGGTAGCCCCGGGGCAGAATCCTCGAGCAGATGAAGGAGTCATTCATGCCTCTTGGCCGCGCTGGACCATCTTAGGAAGGAGGCAACTTGGTGTTGGGCAGCGGTGAGTAGGTAGGGGAGGCAGGGCAAGGAGTAAGTGCACGCAGGCTCCGAGTTTGTGGCACTCACACTGCAGCACTGAGGCAGCTGCCAGGACAGGCGGGCGGCACGCCCTTTCCCACCCAGGTGTCTGGGTGCCCCTGATGCTTGTAGTGCTGTGTTGAGAAGGATTCTGAAGCTGAATCTGGGCTTAGTGGGAAGAGTAGTCTGAGTCATTAATAATGTCTGCCATGGGACTGGGGAGGTAAGAGGCGAAAGGGATGCTTCATTTGTTACTTCTTGGCTAGAAATAGATAGTGAGACCAAGCGGTGAAGGCTAGTGCATATCTGGCTGAGGAATTTGGACTTGATCATGGATACCAAGTGTTTTAAGCTTAGTTTCTCCATTTTAAAAAGAGTACTACAGGGGCTTCCCTGGTGGCGCAGTGGTTGAGAGTCCGCCTGCCGATGCAGGGGACACGGGTTCATGCCCCGGTCCGGGAAGATCCCACATGCCGCGGAGTGGCTGGGCCCGTGAGACATGGCCGCTGAGCCTGCGCGTCCAGAGCCTGTGCTCCGCAATGGGAGAGGCCACAACAGTGAGAGGCCCACGTACCGCCAAAAAAAAAAAAAAGAGTACTACAACCAGGGGCTTCCCTGGTGGCGCAGTGGTTAAGAATCCACCTGCCAATGCAGGGGACACAGGTTCGAGCCCTGATCTGGGAAGATCCCACATGCCGTGGAGCAAGTAGGTCCATGTGCCACAACTACTGAGCCAGTGCTCTAGAGCCCACGAGCCACAACTACTGAGCCTGTGCGCCACAATTACTGAAGCTCGCATGCCCTAGAGCCCGTGCTCTGCAACAAGAGAAGCCACCACAATGAGAAGCCCACGCACCACAACGAAGAGTAGCCCCCACTTGCCGCAACTAGAGAAAGCTTGTGTGCAGCAATGAAGACCCAACACAGCCAAAAGGAAAAAGGAAAAAATAAAGAGTATTACCTCCAGAAAATTTCTGGGTAGATATTGAGGATTTCTTGGAAAAGGCAAGACTTGGGTTGAGCTTTAAGAGATGAGTATGATACAAAGAAGCAGAACAGAGAGATGTGGGCGTTTCGGATACACCCAGCATCTGCCTGGAAGCCCTCTGAGACAGAAGGAAGCAGTCCAGGGATGGGTAGATAGGTGTCTGACAGAGCCAGGCTGGTGAGGAGACCTGGGCTGGTGGACAGAGCGGCCTGGCACCATGAAGCATCTCACTTGTTTATCCCATCTATTGCAAGACAAACCATCTTAGTTCTTTCCAGTAACATCTTCCAACGTCACAGACTCAAGGCAGTTATAATAAGCCACTAAGAGCAGAAATTTGATTTTCACAGAGCACAGGACAAGAAGAGGAAGTTGAGTTAGGTATTCAGAGACTCTTTAGCCCTGGAAGAGGATGGAGAGAGAAATATGTGCTACAAAAGATGGAGGGAGGGGGCTAAGGTTTAGCGAGCTGCCCCTCAGGGCCTGGCTCACCGCATCTTCATTTGTTGCAGCCCTCGACCTGCAGAGGGAGGTTCCCATTTCCTTTCTGGAAGTGGAAATCATGGCCCAGCATGTTTACACAACTTGCCCAGGGTCACACAGCTAAGTCAGCAGAATCAGAACTGCTCAGTGTGTCTCCGAAGCCAAAGTCCCTCCGCTGCCCACAGCGCTGCGCTGTCTTCCCTTGAGGCTTCCTGGAGAGCTTGAAGGAGGGTAACCTGTCCGGCACAGTCTGAGGGCAGGACGGGCTAAGCCAGGTCTCCTGTTCCCGTGGGCCAGGCTGTGTGTGCGGGCCTCAGCACGGGTGGTCTCCTATGGTCCCTGGAGCCACGTCACGAGCCGTCCACAGCTCCTAGCCCCACTCTGGTCCAAGCCTCCATCTCCCCTTGTATGGACCAAATTGGGTCTTCCTACTTCCACTTGGTCACCATCCTCAAATCTCCCCCCAACGCTAATGGCCCAGCAACACAGGCTGTCTGAGAGGCCTCTGTAAGAGCCTGCCTCATGGTCTCCCTCAGCCCCCCACCTAAATGTAGAAACCTTCAATACTTTGTTCTCAGGATGCAACCCCGCCTCCCTAACCTCGTCTCCAAGGCAGGACTTGCCCAACCCCACGGCTGCGGCTCCAGCCACGCTGGTCTCTCACACCCTCACACACAAGCCCCTTCCAGCCCTGGCCCCCCCTGCCCACTGCTCCTTTCACCAGGCCCCACTGCCAACCCCACCTACGTCCACGTGGGGTTAATTCTCACTCTTCAGTTTAGGTCAGAATCCCGATGTTCTCTCTCATACCACCTTACGCCACTTTCTAGAGTTTTCCATAATTGTACCTAAACATCCATTCAAGCACATGCTTGTTTCCTGTCTGATTAGCCACTGTGTGAAGGGCCAGGAGGACAGGGACTTTCTCTGCCTTGTTCAGCTCTGGGTCCATGATGCCTTGAACAGCGTGGTCCCGACATGGGATAGATGCTTGGTACATACTGTGAATGAATGAATGAGTGAGTGAATAAATGAATACAAGAATGGGTAAACATCAAACAACACAGCCACATGCCTCCTCTCTGGCGTCCCACCTCTGCCTCTGTTAGAATATGCTGGAAACCTCCGTCGTGTCTGTGACCCTCTTCCCCATCCATAGCGCATTCCTAGGAGACAGGAGTTAAGCCTTATTCATCTCAGCATCCACAGTGCTCAGAATCTAGAATGAAGAGTCAGCCTCAGGACACGCAGCGCCATCCCCTTCCACTTCTGCTCACCAGCATGTCCCCCTGAGCCCTTTCTGACCTCATTTCTAAAAGGAAGATTGTAACGTGGTTCTTCTGATCCCATCAGGCTAGGACTGATATGCTAGGATTTAGTAATCAGAGGCACTCGTTGTCTTTAGGAAAAAAAATTAATTTGGGAAATCCCTTCCGGCTTCCTACTATGCCCATCAAGACGGGGATTTTGTGTGCCCTTGAAGAATCGGACTATAAATACAGCTGCCCGGGAACAGGGGGGCCTCCTTACTCGCTGTGGTGAACACAAGATGCAGCTCATTGCTCTTGAGCTGGTCAGGGAATCTGAAGCTCATTGGATTGGATCAGTGAACAGGCAGCCAGTTTTCAAACCGAGCACAGCTTTCCTGTAATTAGGCTTTGCCAGGAACTAAAGGTCACGGGCCAGCCTATGAGCCACACAAACGATGGAATCATGACGAACCTGATCCTTCTAATGCGGATCAGAGCCTGGCTTCTCTGATAGTAGTAAAACTTTATTCCTTTTTGCTCATCTCAGAAGAAACCAGAGGGAATTAATCACGAGGTGAGCGTGGCAAAGCCAGACTCTTTGCGGAGTTCTGCGTCCATCTGCACCCACTTGAGTCCCAAGGTGGGTCTTTTGGAGAGCCTCATCTTAGCCTGTGCTCCAAACTGGTACAGAGTGAGTCCCATCACCCCTCAATCCCACCCCACTGCAAGGCAGGACCACTCACTTCTCTGCCCCTGACCGGGCAGAAAAAGCATGATGTTTAGAGTTGGGTGGCTGAAATTGAGTTCTCTGCAAGTAACGTCCTAATTCTAGGACGTCCTAATTCTAGGACGTTCTAGGATCAGATGGTTTCTAGAAGAGTCAGCATTTGGGAGCTTCTAAGCCTCAGTTTCCAAATGGCCGTGATAGCAACCTCTGCCAGGGTTTCTCAAAGCACGGAACCCAGGATGCTTTTTGGTTGGTTGTGGATAAGCACGCTCTTATGTTAGCACTTATGCATATGTTTCAAATATCTAGTAGATTCCATTCATATCATACTTAAGGCTGTGGTCCTCAACCCTGGCCATACCTTACAACTGCCCAGGGAGGTTTTAAAATGCTCCAGCTCAAAGGGGCCTTGCTTTGGGTTTTAAATAACACTCCCCAAGGGGCATTAATGAACAGCCAGGGTGAGAACCACTGTCTTAGGGCAAAGCTGGGGATGAGATATAAATAACTCTGCTTAAAGTAACACATCATCAAGGCTAAGGCTGAAGTTTGGGAAACATTCAAAAGCTGATGATTTGCTTGAAGGCTGCACACCAGGATCATTCAGGATGGGGTGGGGTGAAGTGGGGTGGGTGCTTGTTACATTTCAGATGCCCTGCCCCATCCCTGATCCATTAAATCAGAATCCCAAGGGGCAGGCTTAGAAAAATCCCTGTTCTCAGCAGCCAACCTGACCCTGGTCTTGGTCCTTCAGAGCGCACTTAGGAACCATTCATTTTATAAAGGTCAAGGCCATGCTCAGGAAGAAGGGAGATACTCCACGGTCTGCCAAATAGCAGAGCAGGGAGGATGCTGGCCAGCCGATGCCAGCTGATCACGTTTTGACTTCTGGGAGGTGTTGAGCCAATGTCTACCCCAGGGCAGTGATGGGCACAGAGGCTGCAGTTCTGGGTGCACTGAGGGGCTTTCTGGAGAAACTCTGTGCTAAATGCAGGAGGTAAGGCTTCTCTGAACAAGTCCAACCCGAGTCCCTAGGACAGGAGGGAGACAGAGAAGCAGCACGAATGCCCAATGCAGGAGCATGGTTCAAGGGTGCACTTGGCAGGATTGTTTCCTGGGCGGAAACCTGCAGGATGGTGAGTAATTTTCCACATCTAGTACCTCAATATTTGCTGCCCAGAAGACACAGGTGTGAACATCTGGAGAATTCCATACCTACGTACTCCCTGCTGTGCCTGCAGCCTGGTCCCAGGAAGTGCTTGGAGAGGTTGACTGAGGAGGGACACCTCTGCACCAGGGTGACACCCTTGGCAAAAGGCTACACACAAAGGCAGCAGAACACACAATTCTGCTCTTTGACAGCAGGCAAGCCACTTCATCTCTCTGTGTCTCTGCATGTTCATCAAAAAATGGATTCTTGCAGGACGATCGGGGGGATGAAATGCAAATTTCTTTGAGGGTCTAGCACAGGATAGGCTCCTAATAATAACAATCCATTGCTTGTCAGAGGACAAATGTAGTACGTGTTGATTTCCATCTTTGCTTGGGTTCCCAACTCCAGCTTAGCTACAGAGCCCAGCCTATTCATTTCGGCAGCTCTCTTCAATACCTTTCAAAGGAACCTTTCAAGTCGATTCAGCCCCATGTACTCTGGCTTGAGAACTCTCCAGCAAGTGGTGGTCTTTCTTAGCTGGAAGGAAGCTATGTTGGAGGGGAGGTTGGAGCCCGTAATGGGGGCCGGGAATGGCCTCTGTTCCTTCTAGCATCTTCTCTGAGTACCATCCAGTACAAGAACCCCACAGGGCTGGGAAGGTGGTGGCCTGTGACTTTTTTCCAGCCTTGGAGCTGATGTCTGCATAGGCTATTTCATAGCTTGCTGAAAACAGATGAGATAATGTCAATCAGGTAGTAACCAGAATGTATAATATTTTAATTGAATATAGCCATTTACTTACACACTTATTGATTGATTGACTATGATGACTTTGCAGACTGACCATGCAAAGAGTGGTGCAGAGCATTGAAGCCTTGTGGACACGGGGGAAATAGTGGGGAGAAGCCTGGGCTGAGAGCCAGGAAGCCTGGTTTAGTTGTAACTCATTTACAACTCATTTTGTGGCCTTGATTACCTCTCTGTCCTTCAGTCTTTCATGGTGAGTATAAGCTGTGAGTCCATCCACCCCACAAAATTCTGGGGAAGATTATCTCTGCTAATAAACATGAAAAAGTTTTGTAAGTTGCAATGATTTATAAAAATGTTATTTATCCCAGTTATTTAATTTGCATTATCTCATCCGTTTTCTAGAACAACGTGTGAAACAGGCTCGGGGGTAACATCTTTAAGTTCAGAAGGTCCAGGAGACACACTCTCACATCATCAACTTTCCCTTTGCTTGAAGGGGTCCTTTCCAGATGCCTGGTGACATTCCTGTAAAGATAACTCCCGTGGGGAGTCAGGAGTCCAGACACTCAGAGTGAACCTGAGTCATCAGTGGCTTCAAACTGTCTCTAGCCCAAGCGTCTGTTACAGTTATGTCCCCTCTTCCATTGTATTACTTATTCATTATTTCTTATTACCTTAGTCTTGTTTAATCCGTTTTATTTTAGTGTCGGTACCCTGAGATCTTCCCGGAATTAGGAGGCTCATAACCATTAAATATGTCAGCGGGAGGAATGCACAAGCCTTGGAGGTGTTGCAGGTTGAACCGTGTCTCCCAAAAGAGATGTTGAAGTCCTAACCCTGAGTATCTCAGAATGTGAACTTAATTTGGAAATAGGGTCATTGCAGATGGAATTAGTTAAGATAAAGTCACACTGGAGTAGGGTAGGCCCTAATCCAAGATGGCCGACGTCTTTACAAGAAGGGGACATATATGGAGAAGGCCAGGTGAGGATGGAGACAGAGTCAAGTTGTTTGGCTATAAGCCAAGGATGGCGGGCGACACAAGCAGGTGAGAGAAAGGCACAGGACAGATGCTCCCTGGATCCTTCAGCCTTGCCCTGCTGACACCTTGGTCTCAGACTTCTAGCCTCTGGAAGTGTGAGAGGACACATGTCTGTGGTTTTAAGCCACCCAGTTTGTGGTGCTTTGTCACGCAGCCCTAGGAAATGAATGCAGATGGGGCTGCGAGGACTCTGATTTCCATCCTTGCCTCGGCTATACATCCTCAGGCAAGTCTCTGGACGCCACGCTTCCTGTCTGCAAAAAGAGGGGGTTGTGTTGGATCAGCATTTGCCGATTTTGCTGATAATTAGAATTACATGGGGCACACTGAATGATAGTTTATTAGGCCTTCCCATTGGGTTTTCAGAATCAGTGGGTCTGGGTGGGGGCCAGAAATCTGTTTTTAAGGAACTCTCCAGGTGGTGGCAGTGACCGACGTCATGCTGTCACTGCCCTCTCTGGTGTTCTAGGTTTCTTCAGAGTCAGGCTTTGCCCCTTGACTCCACATACTATGCAAGCCTACCCTGGATGGTGCATGCTGGAATCCATGCCCCTACACCCAGATTGCAAACCCAAGAGGGCAGATCCACGTCTGTATCTCCAGCATGTTGCCTGGAAGATGGCTAGTGCTCAGGAATCAGGCATCGAACAAAGAGATAAATCATCTTTACATGCAAACGTCCTGCTCTAGGACATGTGATCAAAGACCTTGCAAGCCCTCAAATGCGCCTCTCTTCCTCCAGGCTGGCCCGGCCCCTCCGTGCTCTTTCGGAGGAATAAATGATGCAGACACAGTTCTAAGACACTTGGTCCTGTGAAGTGCGTTCTGTGACTCTTGTCTTTTACAGATGGGGAAGAAACTGAGGCTCAGAGAGGTTAAGTGACTTGCCAATGTCACAGAGCCAGTGGTGGAGCTGGGGTTTGAAGCTGGTTAGTGGTCTAGTATCAGCATCTTAATCTCTCCATCGCTCACCATCCCACTACGCAAGGCAAATCCCTTGCCAACAGGACCCAGTCCAAGCAACTGGACTCATCCCATTTTCCTGTCTCACTGACCTCTCTGGAAAGATCTCCCGTCACTCTCCCCACCCCCTCAGTCTATACTCTGGTAGCTACTCGCCCTTTGGCCCTTCTCCCTCGGCTGTCCTTCTGCTGGAAATCTCTTTTCCTTCCCACCCAGAGAGCTTTTCTCTCTGGGCTGCGGGGATAGTTAGCCCCTTGTGTCTTTGACGATTGTAACACACAGCCCAGTGCTCCAGGTGGCTCAACCTCTCCCTTCCTTCAAGTTTTTGCTCAGATGTCACCTTTGCAGGGATGCCTTCCAGAACCATCTTTTAAAAATTTGCTCTCTCCTTATCCCCACCACCCCATACTCCCATCTCCCTCCTTTAATGATTTTCTTCCCCATGGCATCTCTCACTTTCTAATATACCTGCATCATCTACTTATGTGTTTTATTTACGATCTCTCTCCCTCCCTGAATGTTAGCTCCACGAGGACAGGAATTTTTGCTGTGTTTTTTCATTGCTCCATCCCAGCACCTGGAACAGTACCTGGACCACAGTGCACATACGGTGCATGTCTGCTGGATGGATGGACAGACGGACAGTTTCCGCACTGTTACACTTCTCTGCTGTGCATCTGTCTCCCTTCTATGAGTGCCAGCTCCTTCCAGGAGGGACTTTATCTGATTCATTTCTGTATCCCAGCAACTCACCAAGGGCCTGCCTCTTAGTAAGTCCCAGGGAAACCTTTGTTGAATAAATGACCGAGTAAGCGAATGAATGAATGAATGAACGGACCGAGGGGTTTCTTTCCCAGAGGGGAGCTTGCTTGGCAACACGCAGCGAATAGGTGTCCATGTGTAGCTTCACCTGTGGCTGCTCCTCAGGGAATGAGCCCCCTGCACTGCTGCTGGGACGTTTATAGCCCCGGGAGCAGGGTCAGGGCTGTAAAAGTTGGACAGAGTCCGCAGGCCTGGGCCCAACAGTGACATCAGCTGGTGTCGGCCTTGATTCTGCCCCTCCCTTGCTCTGCCCCTTTGCCCCTCCCCAGAGGGAACACTTGGCTTCTCCTGACCTCCTCCAGACCTCACCAGGCTGGAAAGGTGGGGCTGGCAGCCGGGGCTCCAACGTCCAGGGGATTTCAGACTCTGTATGCATCTGCCTGGGAGGACGTTCCTGTAATCTTAACCTTCAGGGTGAGAGCCAGTGGAGGAGACAGGCTCAGTGGTCCAGTGAGCGCACAATTCAGAGAAACCCAGGGATTCTGTTCACTTTTTTTTTGTTTTTTTCCCGTTTATGCTTCCATGAAAGCTAACTCACCTGCTTAACTCATTTTTTCTTTCAAGGAAACAAAATGCTTTGCTCCATCCGTTTATCTATTCTTTCTCTTAAATAGCATATTGATTTCCTTCCATTCATTCTTCTGCTAATTAACTCATTAGCTAATTCATTTTGAAGAATGTTTATTGAGCGCCCACTACTTTTGGAACACTGTCCTAGGTGCCGGACACAGCAGAGGATGTGACGGGCTGGCAGGGCTAGGGTTTCAGGAGGAAACAGAATCCACCCCAGATGGTGAAGGGAGGACTGACAGAGGCTCCCCGCAGAGGGAAAGAAACAAACAAGGGACAGCAGGGAGCCCTCAGCCCAAGTGCCAGGGCCAGGAAGGAGCAGTGTTTGCAGAGCTGGTTGAGAGCCTTGGAGGCTGGGCCGCCTGGGGCAGCTGGAGTTGAGGAAGATGTAGCTGTTACCAGAGCCACTGAACAGAGCAGGGAGGGAGCAGGGAAGAAGCAGCCCCAGCTCCTTCTCTTCACACCCCTCATCTACTGCTGGGCCGGCAGCCAGTTGCAAGAGAGCAGGCCAGTCAGGGCAGGCGCAGGGCAGAGGAGGTGGAGGACCAGAGCGGCCAGCACAGAAAACCGAATCCCAGCTCTCCGGGCTACAGGTTCCTGTTGGAGGACACGGATCAACAAACAGGTAACTATTCGCCAGGTGGTGATGGGTGCTATCCCGAAAGTAAAGGTGTAGGGTAGACGGAAAGGAGGGGTTGACTATGCGGGCTACATTTAGTATCAGGAGGTCAGGGGTCCTCTCCAGTGGGTCCCATTTGAGTGGAGACCAGAGGGAAGTGAGCAGGGAGCCCTTTGGGAATCTGAGGCAGGGTGTTCTCGGCAGAAGAACAGCAGGTACCAAAGTCCCTGAGACAAGCGTGTACTAGACTTGCTTGAGGACACCAAGGGGTCCAGCTGGCCAGAGTGGAGGGGACGGGGGAAGAGAGGGTGGGGACATGGGTTGGGTATGAGTCGGTGAGGGTCAGAGCCTGTGGACCTTGCTAAAAGCTGAGGACATAACCCTGAGAGGGTCGGGAGATGAGGAAGAGAAGTGGTCAGATCCTGGGTAGATCTCAGGGGCGAGGTGGGGCATGGACCGCAGGTAGAACAGTGATGCCATTTACCTGGAAGGGAAGACTGTAGGGGAGCAGGTTCCGACATAGTGAGTTTGAGACTGGGATTATTCATCCAGGTGGAGGGAGTAACTGAGTGCAGCCCAGGGGGACCGCTCTGGCCTCAGGCACATGACTGTCTTCAAGTCCTTGCTCTGCCAGGAACTGACCCAGCCACATTCATTCCATTTGGTATCCGAGTGACGGTGTGCTCTGGATGAGACACAGGTCTGGGCTGGTGACGTAAAACGTGGGAATGTAAAATGAGTCCAAGCTCGCGCTGCCTGCGGCACGACAGGCCAATAAACGGGAGACGAGGTGTGTCAGGGAGCAGATGTGTTCATTTCTTCTTCCTTGTAGCCATCCACAGGCGAACAAAGGCGCTTTGGTTTACCGTTCAGGCAGAGGGGCAGGGTTCCCGGAGGCAGGTCATTGTGTATAGACAGTATCCTTGTAGTGAACAAAAGCAGTGGAAAACAAAGGTTAAAGTAAAAGAAACAGGTCCAGCGTGTAGTCAGATTTGGCGCTTCCCTGTTACAGGACTCCCCAGTGTAGAGATAGGATCAGAGCCACCCAGGGGACCAGGGGGCAAGTGCAGAAAGAAGAGGGCGCGGAGAAGGGGAGGCCCCAGAAGAACATGGAGGGCGGCCAGTGAGGCGGGAACACCCCAGCAAGCTCAGGGAAGGGGCTCGGGTGAGCCTCCAGGTCTCAGCAGGATCTGAGCTGAGCATGTCTGGTCCACAGCCTTTCTTTGACATCTAATCTGGACCCTCTGAATTTTATGAAAGTTCGTTAGAGATGTTAAAAACTAGGTACAATTTATGAGTCTCTGCTAGGTGCTGAGTATCATGTCCACACATGGCTACTGATCCCCACACATGTTGTTATGGGACATGCTGTTTACGATACAGGTAAGGAAGCTGAGCTCAGAGAGGGTAGCTGAGTTGCTTAAGGTCACACAGCTGGTGGGCGGCAGAGTCAGGGTTTGAAGCTGGGTCACTATGGATGCCAAAGCCTTGATCTGCCAACTCAAACCAAACTGATGAGTAGGGAGGAGGGTCTGAATTTAGAACATTCCATTCCACCATTTATTTTTAAAAAAAAAAAAACAGGTTGAAAATTTTTAATTATTTCAAAATGGTAACGAAGTCGAGGCATGTTGGCTGGAAGATGGGACAAGGAAGTTTGTAGAAGGACCCAGAAGGAAGAGGAGTGATCAACTTCACCAAAGCTGCTGGGAGGTTACAGGGAATTGACTACTGACGTTGGATGATTGACAGGTGCGGTGGGTCAAAAACCCCATGGGCACGAGCTGAGGAGAGAAATGAAAATGACACAGTGAGTTCCTGTAACAAGACCAAGGAAACAGGTGGGAGTGGGAGGTCATGGGGTCAAGGGGAGGTTTTTTTTTTTAATTGAGGTGAAATTCACAACGTAAAATGAACCATTTTAAAGTGAACAATTGAGGGACTTCCCTGGCCGTCCAGTGGTTAGGACTCTGCGCTTCCACTGCAGGGGGCTCGGTTTTGATCCCTGGTCCACGAACTAAGATCCCGCATGCCGCGCGGTACCAAAAAAAAAGTGAACAGTTCAGTGGCATTTAGTACATTCACAATACTGTGCAACCACCACCTCTGTCTAGATCCAAAACATTTTCACCGCCCAAAAAGCAGCCCCTTGACCCATTAATAGCTGCTCCCCAATCGCCTCCTCCCCTGGCCCCAGGCAACTACTAATCCGCTTTCAGCCTCTGTAGATTTGTCTCTTCTGGACATTTCATTTAAATGGAAACATACAACAGTTGACCTTCCAAATCTAGCTTTTTTTTCACTTAGCACGAGGGTTTCAATTTTCTACATTGTAAAACATGTCAGAACTTCATTTCTGTCTTTGGCTGAATAACATCCCATTGTACGGAGAGACCACAATTGCTTATCTTTTCATTTGGGCTGTTTCCACCTTTTAGCCATTGTGAATAGCACTGCTATGAGCTTTCATGTACAAGTTTTGGTACGAACACCTGTTTTCAGTTCTCTTGAGTATAGACCTAGGTGTGGAATGGCTGGGTCATATGGTAATTCTACGTTTATTTTTTGAGAAACCATCAAACTGTTTTCCACCATGGCTGAACCGGTTTACATCCCCACTAGCAATGTACAAGGGCTCCAATCTCTCCACATCCTTACCCACAGTTTTGTTTTTGTTTTTTAATTGGTGACATTAAGACGTTTTTGTACAGAGCCTGGGATGACCTAAGAGAGAGGGAGAAATGGATGCTATTGAAATGAGATAATTGCTGGAAGGAAATTTTTGAGAAAGGTGAGAGGGATGCGCCCATAAGACCCACAAATGGGAGGTGCTCTCGAGCGAGAAGTCTGTCTGGATGCTGGGCTGCCAAAAAAGAAAGAAGAGGAAGGTGTCTTACGTCAAGGTCTCACCCTGACGGACTTGGTCTCTCTGGTGAGGGCCTTGCCCACACAGCAGCAGTGAACGGGTGTCAGGACAGACAGAGCAGGTGGTCTCCCTTTAAAAGCGTCAGTTCTCATCCACAAGGCGTGGTGCTTTGGGCAAGTGAGGTGACCTCTGAAACCCCAGCAGGCTCAGCTGTAGAATGGAGATAACAAGAGCTCAGGGGCTGTTCTTCGAATTAGATGAGGCTATGCCTAACCAGTGCCCAGAACACAGTAGGTACTCACTAAAAGTAGGTCCCTTCCAGTGGCTCATCCTTCTGATTAGACTGTGAATTTCCTGACAGGTTTTCCCTTCTTTGCAGCCTTCTCAGCATCTAGCACTGTATTGGCCTCACAGTAGGAGCTCTGTAGACATTTGTAAAAGAATAAATAAAGGAACAGAATAAAAATAATGAGCGATAAAGAGATTTCTCAACAGTAACTGCAATAGTAAGTATTTACCTGGAGCTAGCTACATTGCAGTCCATTTCAAAGGTATACACCCGGGAGTGATTAGTGGGAATGTAAACTGGTTTAGCCACTGTGGAAAATAGTTTGGTGTTTCTCAAGACATAAACACAGAATTACCATTTGATACAGCGACTCCATTCCTAGGTATATACCCTTGCATCTCATTTGATCTGTACGTGACCTTGAGATGATTATTCCCTTATCCCCACTTTGCAGAGAGGTGACTTGTCCCACGAGACATGCTGGGGAGCAGCAGTTGGGATTTGAGGTCTGACATCAAATCTCAGGCTCTGTCATCATCTTATACTTTTTATCTAGATGCTGCTAAACCAATGGTTGAATTGTCCTGGCACCTGAGAATGATGTATTACAGCAAAAAAAGATGTCCAGAGAGAGTTTGGGTGACTGCTTGGGGAAAGGAGGGGTGGGCGCCAGCTGGGTAATTGTGGAAGGTTTGAAAAGCCTGGGAAAGCAATCCCCTCGCTCCACAGCCTTTCCTTGGTGTGTCTGCATGTCCTAAAGTACAGCTGAAGCCACCCAGGCACAGAAATGTCATCTTTCTAGCATAAGGGCTGTGCAGGCATCAGAGGTCAGTTGATAAAGACACCTTGAGTAGGTGTCTTCCAGGGATCGGGTGATTTCCTCCTGCTCTCCAGCCCTCCTTTGTCAACAACAAGGCACTGGGGAAATGGGATTAGCCATGAGCAGGTTGCCCGGGTGCTTCCAATCCATGCCAAGGGAATTGGATGGGCTTTTCCAGGCTCCCAGGACAGCCCTGTCTCCCGGGGCCTGAATTCATGCCTAAGCCAGGCGCAGGGTTCCTTTCCCGAGGTGGGTGAGACTCCTGGGCACCCATCTCTCTGTGCTTCACCCCCAAACGATGCACCACGCATCACTTCCCACGGCCTCACCTCTCCCTGTGAGCTGCTCAGAAGGGGGCTGTTGATGCCCCTGGCTGAGCTTGGATCTTGTCCCAGCCGCCCAGCAACGCTCTTAGCCCCTCACCTCTCTCCCTCACGTATCTCTGCCACTCCAGCCCTCCATCTATCTCCCGGTGCTGAAAAAGAGCAGGATTAGCACACCTGCATCACCTGTGATCTAGAGAGAGGTCAGGAGGACAGCGTGCACTCATAAAATAACAGCAGTGGCCGTGACCATGGGAGCAGCGCTTCCCAAGTGATGGCTGTTGTATATTTCAGCACGGGCTGATTTTACTCCTCCATCGACAAAGCAGCAAGAGTTGACCCCTCATCCTGCTCCTCTGGGCTTCAGACTCCATCAACCTGCACGCCTTTGTGTTTTGCTTTACAACTCTTGTGTGTCACTTTACTGACCTTTGTCACAGCTGCCCGGGCAGGTTGGTCCTACACTGTTACCCAGAAGGGAGTTGACACCCTAGGGCAGTCAGCAGTGACTTGACCAGGGTACCTCTGCCTTGGACTCCCAGGCCGGAACTTGCTGACCCACAGCTGGGCACGTTTTTAATAAGCTGAGCTAGCCATCAGTAGCCCGATGTTAATCATTGATCGCTTGTCACGATTGCCATCACAGAATGTTTACGGTAGCTGCTGGATGCCTTTTAGTTATTCATGCCGCTTTCTTTCACAATTTCCCAGGCTTATATCCGATTCTACTGGGAGCCGTTCTATTCATGAAGCATCTTCTGTTTGCTCTCTAGACGGGGAGCGGGCTGAGGAAGCTCCAGGAAACAGGTAAGTCAGGCTCGCAGGTTTGGATTGGCTTTGGGGACCATTTCAGGAATTACCAAGACTTACAGAGCAGCTTGGGCAAGAGATTTAAAAATTGAGGGATATGAAAATCAACTAGGTGAAGATGAAGTGAGAAATGCACTTGAAGTGCTTAGCGTGGTGTCTGACACATGTTTATATAAAAACGAAATTGAGGGCTTCCCTGGTGGCGCAGTGGTTGAGGGTCCGCCTGCCAATGCAGGGTACGCGGGTTCGTGCCCCGGTCCGGGAGAATCCCACATGCCGCGGAGCGGCTGGGCCTGTGAGCCGTGGCCGCTGAGCCTGCGCGTCCGGAGCCTGTGCTCTGCGGCGGGAGAGGCCACAACAGTGAGAGGCCCGCGTACCGCAAAAAAAAAAAAAAAAAAGAAAATAGAAAAAACGAACTTGATTAAGGTGTGGTCATTATTCCAAAGGCAGCTAATACTCCCTCCTCCCTTCCCCTTCTTCTTTCCCGCCTCTCCCTTCTTCCTAGCTGCCCTATTTTCCACATTCCTTTAGGTTAGCTTTAGCTCCATGCCAAAGTCAGCAGAGAATTAACCCTGAACATTAAGAATAAAGTCACTGTGAAGTGTTGGGCAGAGAACTGGGGCCAGGGCATGTGTGGCATTTTCTGCTCAGAGCTGTCAGCCAGTGACTTGCTGGGCCCACAGGGCTTTGTCAGCAGGGCCACATCTTGGGGTGGACAGGACAGAAGGCCACGACTCCAGACAGTTCAGGGAGGTGGCTGCCGTCTGCAGGAGCCGCTTTGGGAGAAGACATCCGCCTTCGCCGTCTGCTGACATTTTGTGCTGCACTGATGGCAGGTGGGTGCCTTTTCTTCACTTGCACCCTTACTCTCAATGCAGGCTCATGAGCACGGGACTGACTTCAAGGGGTCTGGGCTCAGATCCCACCTCTGTGGTGGGTTGGGTGGGAGAAGATTCTTCTCCAAGCCCAGCTTGCTTTGCCTCTAACGTGGCCAGTTAAAGGATCCCACACACGGTGCCCCTGAAGGTTTTATTATAAGGAGCAGCAGTAGTACAGGAGAGGTGATTTTCTAAACATTTAACCCTAGGTACAGCCTAAGTGGGCCCAATCAAATTGTCAGGATCGGAGTCCTGTTGCCTGTAGCTGCTGGATTGTGGCAGGTGGGTCCCCGGGGCCTCAGCACGGGGCTCTTCACCAGTGGGAACAGCAGCAGTCCGACCTTTTAGGCCACAGTGATGGTCACCGGCAGGGTGTTAGACTTGAGTAGCAGCAATATTAGTATTGTTACCGCAGATTCAAAAGACAGGAGCTAGCATTTTTTGGAACCCCATGCACTGGGCTTATATTTATGTTATACTATGTTATCAATATTATTCTATTTAAGCCTAGAGGATTATTTTGAGGCGGTTTAAGGTTCTCTAGTCAACCACCAAGTGGGTCCCCCCCCTTTCTCCTCTGAACCCGTTCTAAGACACCGTTCGTTCCATGAGGCCTCCCAGGAGCCTGTGGGGAAGCCGACGGCTCGTGATCCTTTAGCATTTACTACGTGGTTCACAAGCACTGACTCATTTAATCCTCACGAGAGCCCTGCGAGGCAGGTCCTATTATTATTCCCTACTTGACATAAAGAAACAGAGGTACAGAGGGGTTAAGCAACTTTCCCCAAGGCACACAGCTAGCGAGCTATAGAGCTGGGATTTGAACCCATGACTCCATGCTGCCTCGGGTACGAGCCATCTGCACTTGGCCTTGCACTGCACAGGCGGCAGCTTCCCCCTGTGACGTGATGTCCTGGGGACGTGGCGTCATTCTCAGCTCCGTGGTGGCCTCTGCATGGGAGGCACACAGTCTCAGGCTTCTGCTGCAGACAGAAACCCTGGGCAGTGGGTTCTTATGGGCTTAACAGCCCTCTCTGACCAGGGAGTAGAAGGTCAGAGCTGGCTTTGACCCCAAAGGAAGCACAACCCACACCCCACACACATCCTCCCGGTACCAGCAACATTTCTCCTTTGCAACATGTTTTCTGGGAAGAATGAACAAATACCTCTGCATCCTTGGCCTCAGGCACAACTCACCTCTCTCAGTGTAGAAGATTTATTCAACCTCTCGTGTTGGGTGTTCTGAGCGCACCCCTTCCCCCATCCTGCGCCCGTGCCCCCTCGCCCTAGTTGTACCCACGGGAGGATTTAACACAGGCTGTGATAAGTTAGTGCCCACTTGCTGCCTTCTCTTCTCCCACTCACGTCCGTTTTCACTCCTTCCTCCTCACCTGGGACCGTTCATCAGCTCTGACCATCAGTCCTAGGTGGTTCCGGCTTTGGACACATCCTTACAAAAGCCACCCTCTGATCCCAGCTTGGGTCCCATCTTCTCTCAGTTGTTCTACAATCTAAGCCCCCAGGGGAAGCTTCCCTCCTCCCTTAACTGCCTCATCATGCCTACCACTCACCCTCTGTCCCTCCCTCATGAACCCCCAGTGCTCCGAGACCCACATCCTCCTTCCCCAGGACCAAGCCGGGAATGGACCGTCCACACCCTCCTACAGCCCGACCAGGCTGCTCCCCAGAGGTCCCCGGTGGTACTTTCTCAGTTTCACAAACCTTCCTGCCCCTTCAGTTGGTTGCTTGGCCTTGTGCTTCCCTGAGGATATGGACACCATTGGACAGAAGTCTCCCATCTCCCCACTTCCAAACCTGCATCCTTCCCGTGCTTCACCCATGTTCCGTCCTCTGATTCCACACCCACTGCCCACCCCCTTCTCTGCTCCTCCTCGAGGCCAAGGTTCTAGGAAGATCCATCTCCTCCTCCAGATGGTCCAGGCTCTCCTCAACCCCCCGACTTATACTTCCCTATGGCCTCCATGTGGCCACATGCCCTGGACACTCTTAGCTCTTCTTTCTTGACCCCTGAGCCATATTCACGCAGCTGACCACTCACATCCTCTTAAAGTTCTCCTGCCAGAGTTCACTCTCCCTGCTTCCTCCGACTCAGTCCCCTTGGCTGTCTTCTGTCCTCCATCTGCTCTTTCCTGGTCGGAGTTCCTTAGGAATCTTTTTCTACAATCTGTCCCTGGGTGATTTATCTAATTCCATGGTTAACTGTCATTAATTTATCTCCAGCCCAGACCACTTCTTGAGCACCACTCTTATTTCCAACTGTCAGAGTGATATTTGTACTTGGATGTCCCACAAACGTCTCAGCCACACGCTTCCTAAAGAGAATTCTTTAGGAATTCTTTTAGAATTCTGTTGCTTTCTGAGTCTTCTCCAGCTCCATGAATGATGGTTGCCATTACTTAGCCACCACAGGTTTGCCAGGCATCTCCCCAGGCCTTCTATGTACATTCCCTCATCTAACAATCGTGACATGAGAGAAAGATAACAGTCACCCATCGACTAATAAAGAAACAGACCCAGAGGTTAAGTAACTTGTCCTGGGTCACGATGGCAAAACCAAGATTGGCAGGTTTCTGACCCCAGTATGGCTTTGCTCTTTCCACTCGGCTCGTGCCTTTTCAAATCGGACTCTTGCTCGATTGTTCGGAGACCATCTTCATCCTTGGGTACCTGCAGGACCACCGTGTCGCATAACTCCAGGCGGGACTCTGACAATGTCACCTGTGTAATTGGTGCTCCCTGACAGCCATTCACATAAACTAGAATGGGAATGCAGTCTCTGGAACTCCACAGGTGGTGGCCATGGATACCGTCATTCTGGCTCCCTTGGTCCCATCCCATATCATCTGATCCCATTCTGGCTCCTCTCTTCCACCCCAGCCACCCATTCTGTTCACTGTGCTCGTCTCAAGCCAGGCACTGTCAGACTCTCTGGGCACAGAGATGGATCAGCTGTGATCCTGTAGTGTGAGGAGTGTATCAGGCAGGGTTCTCCAGAGAAACAGAACTGACAGGATGTATGTCTAGATAGATAGATAGATAGATAGATAGAGATATTGATAGAAGAATAAAGAGAGAAAGCTTTTAAGGAATTGACTTGCATGATCGTGGGGTTGGCAAGTCCACAGGCTAGAAATTCTGGCAAGAGTTGATGTTGCAGCCTTGGTCTCAAGTCTGGAAACTCAGGCAGGATTTCTATGTTGTCACCTTGATACTGAGTTCCTTCCTCTTCAGGCACCTTAGTCTTTGCTCTTAAGGCCTTCAGTTAATTGGATGAGGCTCACCCACATTATGGAGGGTCATCGACTTAGAGTCAACTGATTGTAAGTGTGAGTCAATACCTAAAAACTACCAGCAACATCTCACCCGTTCTCTAAGTGTCCGACCACACAACTGGGCACCGTGGCTTTGATGAGCTGCTACATAAAATGAACGCTCAGGAGGAGGTCACGGTCACTGGCAAGGACACAGACAAGAGAACAGTCAGCCGGTACAGCCTGGCTCCTGCGAGACTAATGTGATGAGCTAGGGGATGCACAGGACAAAGTGATTCAGATTTTCTAGAAGGAATAGATGGACAAGCAGAGTAGGTGGGCCTTGAAGGTGAGACAGGAACAGGAGGAGAGGCACTCCAGGCCAGGGGCCGGCCTGGGAAACAGCCAGAGTGGTCTGAACACAGAGGTCCAGTGCGTGAGGCGTGTCCCTGGGCGTATGCTGGAGGGAGAGAGGCGGGTCCCTCGGTGGAGGGCCTCGAATGTCACGTTCACGTGTGACCAACTGACATTCTGTCAGGCCAGCTCACATGACTTCGGACCTCACAGCCCGTCATCCTATAAGAACTGTGTATTCTTCCACAATTGTAGTTTTTAAGTCTACTTGGCTCCTTGAGATCTTAAGGGCTTAATTCTTCAAAAAAAAAACTTTCTTTTTAATTTGAAGAAATTCCAAAAGCTTGTTTTTCCAGTTGTAGAAGTGGTTGATTTTTGTTGGATCGTTTCAGCGTAGAAACTTGCAAAACTGTAGGAAAACACATCAGATTAAAACATTGGCTAAGATAACCACGGCCAAGTGGTAACTCTTCTTATGCTGTGCTGCTTCTAGGAAGTGTGTTTTCTATGCACAGAAATATGTGATCTGTCCCCTGCTTATCTCTGCAGCCCATCTCCCTCTACTCCCCCATTCCGTGCTGGGCCAGGCCACTTACCTTCCATATGCCCCATGAGCAGCCCATATGCTCTTCCTAAACTGTCTCCTCTCCCAGAATGTGTGCTCCATAAGGGGAGGGCAAGGTCTGTTGCTCAAGATAGCATCCCCATAACCTAGATACCAGAGGCTTAATAAATAATTTAATGCATGAACATTTTAGTTCACTTTTAATTTTAAATTAAAAAACACATGGACATAGTTTAAGTACGTATATTGTTTAATAGTGTGACTATTAATAAGTACACCTATTTTATTTATTTATTTATTTATTTTGCTGCACTGGGTCTTCGTTGGTGCGCACGGGCTTTCTATAGTTGTGGCGAGCGGGGGCTGCTCTTCGTTGTGGTGTGTGGGCTTCTCATTGCGGTGCCTTCTCTTGTTGCAGAGCACAGGCTCTAGGCACGTGGGCTTCAGTAGCTGTGGCTCGTGGGCTCTAGAGCGCAGGCTCAGTAGTTGTGGCGCACGGGCTTAGTTGCTCCGTGGCATGTGGGATCTTCCCGGACCAGGGCTTGAACCCGTGTCCCCTGCATTGGCAGGAGGATTCTTAACCACTGCGCCACCAGGGAAGCCCAGTATACCTATTTTAAATGTTGACTAATGTATATTTTTTTATATATCTTCCTCTTATCAAGTAAGAATGTATTATGAGCAGTTTCCAATGACATTAAATATCCTTCTTTAACATTAGTTTTAAAGTGCTGCATGAGTTTCATCACTTTAAACCTTTCTCTTAGATGTTTTGTCCTATTGTGAAGACCATTTTTCTACCATGAAAAATGCTGCAATGACCATCTCAGGCTTAAATCTTCACACATTGTTATTATGGCTTTAGGCTAATTATTTATAAATGGAGTCATTGGGCCAAAGGACCTAAATATTTTTATGGCTCTAGAAATATATTTCCAAACTCCAGAGAAGCTGTACAGTTTTCCACTTCTGTTGTGCCAGTGATTTGGGTTATAATTTTGGCAACTGTCTCCAATTTGACAGGGGAGATTGGCACTTTGTTTGAATTTGCACTGCTTTTATTTTCACATCTTTGGGACAGAAAGTCTAAGGTTTCCAAAGCATGTCCCACTGTAAGAGGGATATCCTTCTGAATGAGGATGTTCCGGGGAAGGGCCTGTACTTGATAAGTGATGTGGCGTATGTAGGAAAACAGAGAAGTGGTCCAACCTGACCATCTCGCAAGTGGAGAAACCAAGGCCAGAGAGGAGCAGAGGGGATACCCAGGTCTCTGGGGGAGCTGGGCCCCCCATCCTGGTGTCCTTGCCAGGGACTCTCCCCTGGGTTCCTTAACTGTGACAGCAAGCATCTGTCTAATGGCTTCTTCCTTTTTTTTTCTTTTTCAGGAACAAAAAAGCCCAGCCCAAAAGCTGAAAACTAACCATGAAGCTCAGGGAAAAGGACCCAGCAGATAACAAAGAAAGCAACTTGGAGAAAAAGAAATTGGTCAGTCCTGGTCTCCCTATGTCTCCCTTGTAGGGGTGTTCAGGTGACCCTGGGGCGGTCCCTCCTGGCACCCTCCCTTCTCCCAGGGGAAGGGATGTTGAGGTGAGGTCAGGCAGAGAAGGAGCAGAGGCTGGAAGCAAAGTTATGCAGGAAGGACCCATGTGAATTGTAAATTGTACACGGTGAGGCACAGGCTGTGGATGGTGATGTATGCTGGTTGATGGTGATATACTATCTGTGGTGACCTTCCAGACTGTGTGTGTGGGGGCCTCCGTTCCAAACGTCATTCCTCAGCAAGAGGACATTGATGTTGAAGGTGATAATGTCATCATCCTTAAGGAAACACTGAAACCCAACCCTCTGCAAGGCCCAGTCCATATGCCCCCTCCTCCAGGAAGTCCTCGGCACTTACAAAGTCCCTCTCCTTCCTCAGGACTCCTTGGATCCGCTCTTTAAACCAGATTCAAAACCAGCAGCCAAACAGTGCCTGCTCTGTGCCAGACCTCACATAGGTCTCTCGTTCCGTTCTCCTGGCTACACTGCAGTGGAGGCATCACTAGCCCCATTTTACAGGCGAGAAACTGAGGCTCAAAAAAGGCTGAAGCCACGTGTCCAAGGCTACGTAGCTAGTTTAAGGTGCAGCTGATCTCAAACACTGGCCCATCTGTGCCTCGTGTCCCGTGATGGGTGTGGAGGCAACCAGGACTCAGAAGAAGTTGTGTCCATATTTGTAATAAACCTGTATTTAGCAGGACGAAGATCAATACAAGTGTATGGACCAAATTCCCTGGGGAGTGTGAAATGGCAGCTAAGCATCCCCATTCCTATCACATAGGTGTGAACTGGAGGTCCAGGGGGGCCAGACCACCTGTCTCAGGGGCCCCAGAGACCCTGAAGACCCAGGCTAAGCAGACAGAGATTCCCTCCAAGTGGACGCAGTGTCTTTTTCTTGGTGCTCATATTAGGTTGAGCCAAGGCTCCACTGTCCAGGCATTGGGTGTGAGGAAGGAAGGGGTGAAGTCATTGCCAACATTCTGCTCGAATGATATTCAGTAGAAAATTCCCCCTTTTTCCTACTCTCTCTTTGGTAGAAAGTTTTCATGTTGTCCAAGCCAACTTAATAGTCTCAGGACTTCACCCAGGGGAGAGTTTGAGTTCAGTTCCAGAAGTATCTACTGGGCCCCTTCCCTGAGCCGGGCGGGAAGAAGGCCCTGGGAATTCAAAAAAGGCTTAGGACACCATGTGAATTTTTTTTTTTTTTTTACAAGGACAAAATTTTTATTTGTACTAAAAATCTCAGCCTATATTCTCTTTATTCTTGATTCCAAATAAATTCATAATTTAATTGCTAATCATGCCAAGAGTAGTAGCTAGACTGGTTTGTTTTATTTGCGAGGTAAATTTCACAAACCTAACAAAACGATTTATTTTATTCTTCAGTGAAAATTGGCATTTTTATTTGACTTAAATCCAGATTTTTTTTGAATTTTATTTTATTTTTTTATACAGCAGGTTCTTATTAGTTATCCATTATATACATATTAGTGTATACATGTCAATCCCACTCTCCCAATTCATCCCACCACCACCGCCACCACCCTCCACTTTCTCCCCTTGGTGTCCATATGTTTGTTCTCTACATCTGTGTCTCTTTCTGCCCTGAAAACCAGTTCATCTGTACCATTTTTCTAGGTTCCACATATATGCGTTAATATAAGATATTTCTTTTGCTCTTTCTGACTTACTTCATTCTGTATGACAGTCTCTGCATCCATCCACGTCTCTACAAATGACCCAATTTTGTTCCTTTTTATGGCTGAGTAATATTCCATTGTATATACGTACCACATCTTCTTTATCCATTCGTCTGTTGATGGGCATTTTGATTGCTTCCATGACCTGGCTATTGTAAATAGAGCTGCAACGAACATTGTGGTACATGACTCTTTTTGAATTCTGGTTTTCTCAGGGTATATGTCCAGTAGTGGGATTACTGGGTCATATGGTAGTTCTATTTTTAGTTTTTTAAGGAACCTCCATACTGCTCTCCATAGTCCTGTATCAATTTACATTCCCAACAACAGTGCAAGAGGGTTCCCTTTTCTCCACACCCTCTCCAGCATTTGTTGTTTGTAGATTTTCTGATGATGCCCATTCTAACTGGTGTGAGGTGATACCTCATTGTAGTTTTGATTTGCATTTCTCTAATAATTAGTGATGTCGGGCAGCTTTTCATGTGCTTCTTGGCCATCTGTATGTCTTCTTTGGAAAATATCTATTTAGGTCTTCTGCCCATTGTTTGATTGGGTTGTTTGTTTCTTTAATATTGAGCTGCAAGAGCTGTTTATACATTTTGGAGATTAATCCTTTGTCCGTTGCTTCATCTGCAAATATTTTCTCCCATTCTGAGGGTTGTCTTTTCGCCTTGTTTGTAGTTTCCTTTGCTTTGCAAAAGCTTTTAAGTTTCATTAGATCCCATTTGTTTATTTTTGTTTTTATTTCCATTACTCTAGGAGGCAGATCAAAAAAGATCTTGCTGTGATTTATGTCAGAGTGTTCTTCCTATGTTTTTATCTAAGAGTTTTATACTGTCCGGTCTCTAATCCATTTTGAGTTTATTTTTGTGTATGGTGTTAGGGAGTGTTCTAATTTCATTCTTTTACATGTAGCTGTCCAGTTTTCCCAGCACCATTTTTTGAAGACGCTGTCTTTTCTCCATTGTATATCCTTGCCTCCTTTGTCATAGATTAGTTGACCATAGGTGTGTGGGTTTATCTCTGGGCTTTCTGTCCTGTTCCATTGATCTATATTTTTGGTTTTGTGCCAGTACCATATTGTCTTGATAGTTGTAGCTTTGTAGTTGGGGAGCCTGAAGTTGGGGAGCCTGATTCCTCCAGCTCCATTTTCTTCGTTCAAGACTGCTTTGGCTACTTGGGGTATTTTATATTTCCATTACAAATTGTGAAATTTTTTGTTCTAGTTCTGTGAAAAATGCCATTTGCAGTATGATAGGGGTTGCATTGAATCTGTAGATTGCTTTGGGTAGTAGTATAGTCATTTTCACAATGTTGATTCTTCCAATCCAATAATATGGTATATCTCTCCATCTGTTTGTATCGTCTTTAATTTCTTTCATCAGTGTCTTATAGTTTTCTGCATACAGGTCTTTTTTCTCCTTAGGTAGATTTATTCCTAGCTATTTTATTCTTTTTGTTGCAATGGTAAATGGGAGTGTTTCCTTAATTTCTCTTTCAGATTTTTCATCATTAGTGTATAGGAATGCAAGAGATTTCTGTGCATTAATTCTGTATCCTGCAGCTTTACCATATTCATTGATTACCTTTAGTAGTTTTCTGGTAGCATCTTTAGGATTCTCTATGTATAGTATATCACGTCATCTGCAAACACTGACAATTTTCTTTCTTCTTTTCCAATTTGTATTCCTTTTATTTCTTTTTCTTCTCTGATTGCCATGGCTAGGACTTCCAAAACTATAATAGTGGCGAGAGTGGACATCCTTGTCTTGTTCCTGATCTTAGAGGAAATGCTTTCAGTTTTTCACCATTGAGAATGATGTTGGCTCTGGGATTGTCATATATGGCCTTTATTATGTTGAGGTAGTTTCCCTCTATGCCCACTTTCTGGAGAGTTTTTATCATAAATCAGTGTTGAATTTTGTCAAAAGTTTTCTCTGCATCTATTGAGATGATCATATGGTTTTTATTCTTCAATTTGTTAATATGGTATATCACATTGATTGACTTGTGTATATTGAAGAATTCAATACGCATCCCTGGGATAAATCCCACTTGGTCATGGTGTATGATCCTTTTAATGTGTTGTTGGATTCTGTTTGCTAGTATTTTGTTGAGGATTTTTGCATCTATATTTATCAGTGATATTAGTCTGTAATTTTCTTTTCTTGTAGTATCTCTGCCTGGTTTTGGTATCAGGGTGATGGTGGCCTCATAGAATGAGTTTGGGAGTGTTCCTTCCTCTGCAATTTTTTGGAAGAGTTTGAGAAGGATGGGTGTTAACTCTTCTCTAAATGTTTGATAGAATTCACCTGTGAAGCCATCTGGTCCTGGACTTTTGTTTGTTGGAAGATTTTTAATCACAGTTTCAATTGCATTACTTGTGATTGGTTTGTTCATATTTTGTATTTCTTCCTGGTTCAGTCTTGGAAGGTTATACATTTCTAAGAATTTGTCTTTTTCGTCCAGGTTGTCCATTTTATTGGCATAGAGTTGCTTGTAGTAGTCTCTTAGGATGCTTTGTATTTCTGTGCTGTCTGTTGTAACTTCTCCCTTTTCATTTCTAATTTTATTGATTTGAGTCCTCTCCCTCTTTTTCTTAAGGAGGCTGGCTAATGGTTTATCAATTTGTTTATCTTCTCAAAGAACCAGCTTTTTGTTTTATTGATCTTTGCTATTGTTTTCTTTGTTTCTATTTCATTTATTTCTGCTCTGGTCTTTATAATTTATTTTCTTTTACTAACTTTGGATTTTGTTTGTTCGTCTTCCTCTAGTTCCTTTACGTGTAAGATTAGATTGTTTATTTGAGACTTTTCTTGTTCCTTGAGGTAGGCTTGTATTGCTATAAACTTCCCTCTTAGAACTGCTTTTGCTGCATCCCATAGGTTTTGGATCATCGTGTTTTCGTTGTCATTTGTCTCTAGGTATTTTTTGATTTCCTCTGATTTCTTCAGTGATCTCTTGGTTATTTAGTAACATATTGTTTAGCCTCCATGTGTTGTGTTTTATACTTTTTTCCCCCTGTAATTGATTTCTAATCTCATAGAGTTGTGGTCAGATAAGACGCTTGATATGATTTCAATTTTCTTAAATTTACTGAGGTTTGATTTGTGACCCAAGATGTGATCTATCGTGGAGAATGTTCCGTGTGTACTTGAGAAGAAAGGGTAATCTGCTGTTTTTGGATGGACTGTCCTATAAATATCAATTAAATCTACCTGGTCTATTATGTCATTTAAAGCTTGTGATTCCTTATTATTTTTCTGTCTGGATGATCTGTCCATTGGTGTAAGTGAGGTGTTAAAGTCCCCCACGATTATTGTGTTACTGTCGATTTCCTCTTTTATAGCTGTTAGCAGTTGCCTTATGTATTGAGGTGCTCCTATGTTGGGTGCACATATATTTATAATTGTTATATCTTCTTTTTGGATTGATCCCTTGATCATTATGTAGTGTCCTTGCTTGTCTCTTGCAACATTCTTCATTTTAAAGTCTACTTTATCTGATATGAGTATTGCTACTCCAGCTTTCTTTTGATTTCCATTTGCATGGAATATCTTTTTCCATCCCGTCACTTTCAGTCTGTATGTGTCCCTAGGTCTGAAGTGGGTCTCTTGTAGACAGCATATATATGGGTCATGTTTTTGTATCCATTCAGTGAGCCTGTGTCTTTTGGTTGGAGCATTTAATCCATTCACATTTAAGGTAATTATCGATATGTGTGTTCCTATTACCATTTTCTTAACTGTTATGGGTTTGTTTTTGTAGGTCCTTTTCTTCTCTTGTGTTTCCCACTTAGAGAAATTCCTTTAGCATTTGTTGTAGAGCTGGTTTGGTGGTGCTGAAGTCTTAGCTTTTGCTTGTCTGTAAAGCTTTTGATTTCTCTGTTGAATCTGAATGAGATCCTTACTGGGTAGAGTAATCTTGGTTGTAGGTTCTTCCCTTTCATCACTTTAAATACAACATGCCACTCCCTTCTGGCTTGTAGAGTTTCTGCTGAAAAGTCAGCTCTTAACCTTATGGGAGTTCCCTTGTATGTTATTTGTCGTTTTTCCCTTGTTGCTTTCAATAATTTTTCTTTGTCTTTAATTTTTGTCAGTTTGATTACTATGTGTCTTGGCATGTTTCTCCTTGGGTTTATCCTACCTGGGACTCTCTGCCCTTCCTGGACGTGGGTGTCTATTTCCTTTCCCATGTTAGGGAAGTTTTTGACTATAATCTCTTCAAATATTTTCTTGTGTCCTTTCTCTCTCTCTTCTCCTTCTGGGACCCCTATAATGTGAATGTTGCTGCGTTTAATGTTGTCCCAGAGGTCTCTTAGGCTGTCTTCATTCCTTTTCATTCTTTTTTCTTTATTCTGTTCTGCAGCAGTGAATTCCACCATTCTGTCTTCCAGGTCACTTATCCATTCTTCTGCCTCAGTTATTCTGCTATTGATTCCTTCTAGTGTATTTTTCATTTCAGTTATTGTATTGTTCATCTCTGTTTGTTCTTTAATTCTTCTAGGTGTTTGTTTCATTCTTCTAGGTCTTTGTTGAACACTTCTTGCATCTTCTTAATCTTTGCCTCCATTTTTTTCTGAGGTCCTGGATCATCTTCACTATCATTATTCTGAATTCTTTTTCTGGAAGGTTGCATATCTCCAACTCATTTAGTTGTTTTTCTGGGGGTTTATCTTGTTCCTATATCTGGTACATAGCTCTCTGCCTTTTCATCTTGTCTATCTTTCTGTGAGTGTGGTTTTCGTTCCACAGGCTGCAGGATTGTAGTTCTTCTTGCTTCTGCTGTCTGCCCTCTGGTGGATGAGGCTATCTACCATGTGAGTTTTTTAGGGTTGCCATGACAGAGCTCAACAGACTGGGTGGCTTAAACAACAGAAATATATTTCCTCACAGTCTGGAGTCTGGAAGTCCAAGATCAAGGTGTGGGCAGCTTGGTTTCTTCTGAGGCCTCTCTCCTTAGCTTGTAGGTGGCCATCTTCTCCCTTTGTCCTTACATGGTTGTCCTGCTGTGCTTGTCCGTGTCCTAATCTCTTCTCGGACACCAGTCAGGTTGGATTAGGACCTCATTTTACCTTAATGTCCTCTTTAAAAGCCCTGTCTCCAAATCATCACATTCTGAGGTAGTGAAGTTAGGACTTCAATATATGAATGTTGGGGGGCACAGTTTACCCCTTAACGTACACAGTCCCTGCCCTTGCTGAGCTCCTATCCAGAGGGGAAGACACACATGAGGATAACACTTGGGAGAAAGGTCACAGCCAGCACAGCTGTTAGCAGCACATGGAACACAGGGGCGGCATAGAGACACCCAGGGAGGCTTCTGGGGGGAGGTGGCAAAGGCACTGAGCACTGAAGGATGAGCAAAGTTACGGGCACCAGTAAATGGGTGTGTGCAGGGAGGAGTGAGTGAGTGTCAGGACAGGCCCAGCACACCCAGGAATGCTGGTTTATGACCACATCCTTTTTTTTAAATTAACTTTTTAAAAATTGAAGTATAGTTGATTGACAATGTTGTGTTAATCTCTGCTGTACAGCATTCAGTTATATATATATACATTCTTTTTTTCATATTCTTTTCCATGATGGTTTATCATAGGATACAGAATATAGTTCCCTGTGCTATGCAGTAGGACCTTGTTGTCTAGCCATTCTCTATATAATAGCTTCCATCTGCTGACCCCAACCTCCCACTGCATCCCTCCCCCAACCCCCTCCCCCTTGGCAACCACCAGTCTGTTCTCTATGTCCATGAGTCTATTTCTGTCTGTTCTGTTTCATAGATAGGTTCATTTGTATATGACCACATCCTTGATAGAGTTTATTTTCTTAGGATCTGCTGAGAGCATGGACCACAGACTGTGTGTATGGGGGGCTGGCACTGGATTTGGAGACGGATGAATCCAGGCTCTCCCTGAACTTCCTTTTTTTTTTTTTTTGCGGTGCACAGGCCTCTCACTGTTGTGGCCTCTCCCGTTGCGGAGCACAGGCTCCGGACGCGCAGGTTCAGCGGCCATGGCTCATGGGCCCAGCCGCTCCGCGGCATGTGGTATCTTCCCGGACCAGGGCACGAACCCGTGTCCCCTGCATCGGCAGGCAGACTCTCAACCACTACGCCACCAGGGAAGCCCTGAACTTCCATTCTTTTCTGTAACGTCAGGCTAGTGGCTCCTCCTGAGCCTGCTGGGAGGGTTGGTGATATCACGGGTGTGAACACACTTGGCCAAAGGCAGAGCAGTGTAGACGTGTGCTGTGAGATGGGTAACTGGGAAGCCGGTTAGCTGCCATCTGGTTCACAAAGCTGTACCCAATCATGCTCATTACATGATTGGAGGCAGGAACCCAAGCCCAGGAAACAGCCTTAGCAGTGGTCCAGCAACATCAAGTTGGCCCCAGACCTCTTCTTTACAGCCGTGGACACTTATATCCCGGGGGTGGGGGGCGAATCTTCCTACGTGGAGTACTTACCATGGCGTTTGTTTAGCAAAGGATGAGAGCATTTGGGTCAAGAAATGGCTCATTTTCTGGGGACGGGGTTTGAAGAATAATAATGAATATTCACTGTGCAATTGATATATGCCGGGCGCTGTTTTAGGTTCCGTGGTTTAGTGTGTTCCGTGTACAAACTCATCAAATCTTAAGTGTAAGACGTGGTGGCACCATTATCACACCCGTTTTACAGATGAGGACACTGTGTCACAGGGAAGCCTAGTCACTTGCCCAAGAGCTCACAGGTTGTAAGTGGCTTAGCCGAGACCCAAACCCAGGCTGTCTGTCCGGCGCTACTGTCTGGGTTTTAACCCTCTGAGCTGTGGCAAAGTGAGGGGACAGCTCCCATCACCCTCACCAAGGCTTTCCAAAGAGTGGAGCTGTTTGTTTTCTCACCCTGGGATGCTCTGGGGATGCCCGCTGGGAATCTGAGATCCCCCACCTGCCTGAAGGAGGAAAGCGTGGTTCACCCGAAGGCCAGGCTTCTTAAATAGCCAAGGCCACCCTGGAACTTGAGCCAGGACACCTGGGCTCTGATGTCAGCGAAGTGGGACTTCGCGGCTCACCTCTGGGCCGGCTTGTGGGCAGGTTGGGGGGAGGACTCACAGACAGCCAGCTCCACCAATAAGAGGAGGTCTTCATGCCAAGCACTGCCTCCCGGCTGCAGGGCAAAAAGGGAAAGTGATGTCCTGCAAGTTTCTCTCCCTCCTCTGACTGGGAGAGCCCCTGGTGCAGGGCAGGGCCAGGGCAGCTGTGTGCAGTTTGTCCCCACCCTCCACGCCTGGCCAGTCTGCACCCCCTCTGGGTGGCAGAGCCTTTAGTGCTTTTGGACTAGGATGCCTTTGCAGCTC
This sequence comes from Aethalodelphis obliquidens, assembly GCF_003676395.1. Classification (NCBI taxonomy): domain Eukaryota; kingdom Metazoa; phylum Chordata; class Mammalia; order Artiodactyla; family Delphinidae; genus Aethalodelphis; species Aethalodelphis obliquidens. Next base: position 38,272,803 of record NW_020837950.1, read on the forward strand.
AGGTACTCCCCAGACACCAAGGACCCTCCCAGTTGTAGCTGCACATTTGTGTGGACCACCTGGGTCCTGGGGCCTTTTGAGTTTTCGGCCCCCATGGGGAACATGGAACCATTTTAAATGAAGGGGGTAGATCACCTGATCCACTGTGAGTTTTAGCAAGATCAGGGAGACCCTTGCTACAGATGAGGAGACCAGGGTGGATACATGGAAGGGCCTGAGTCAAGGAGGGGGTGGAGGAGGAAATGAGATGATGAATATGACACCTCACAGGATGGCACAGGGGATTCCTCACTGCACAGCAATGCAGCCATGCTGCCCCTCCCACACTTTAGGCCCCAGTTAGCTCAATTATTTTGCTTCTCCCCACGTCCCAGGGCATCCATGTCTGCAGGCTTGGCTCAGTGCCCTCCCACCCCGCACCCTTCTCTGTCTGCATATTCCCCCGGCTTACTCATCCTGTAAGAGTCTGCTCTCCAATCACCTCTTCCAGGAAGTCTTCCAAGATCAGCCCCCCTGGTTGGCTCGGTGCCTCCTCTGTGTTTCCCCAGGAATCCTCAGCCATCGCACGTGATGTCATGATCGAGAACTTCCATGTTAGAGTCCTGCTCTGGACCCAGCTCTGTGAAGGGAGCTGGCCAGCTGGCCAAAAACTGTTTCCAGAAACAGCCAATTCTCCAAGCCGCAACCCTGCATGATTGATATGCAGAATGAGTATTGCGCTGACTGATTCATGCACTCAGTAAATAGCCTAATTATTCAGGGTTGGCTTTTTCTTTTGCAAGTTTCAGGTCCCTGTTGAGCAGATCCCTTCCCACTGTTGTGCATTCCGGGCTGGATGTTTTCATGAGCATTTGACAATCCACGCTCCCAGTGCTTCTGCCATGATCCACAGCTTTAATTTCAACATGCGCTTTCCATTAAACCCAGGTTGCCGGCTTCTGGTCTTTTTTTTTTTGTGGACTTGAGGCCACCCTGGCCTTCTAGGGGTTCTGCGTACCCCAAGCACGCCATCATTCTGCCGGCCTCTGCACATGTTTTCTGCCTCTGGGAGCAAACAGTCAAGGCAACCTGTCCTACACATGATTTAAGGCGCTTCTCTGACATCTGGGCAATTCAGCTACACAGTGAGTTAATTCCCATGACGTCCTGGTGTGCATGAGGGTCTTGCCTCCTTAATGCTTTCACTGAGCCAGCCTGGCTGGATGAGCAGGGCAGAGTAATGACCAGTGGCAAATTCTTTTTCTTCCAAACCCATAGCCTCGCCTTGTTCTAGAGCTGCAGGGCAGCCCAGGTCCATCTCCAACACGCTGCTCGGGGTTGTGTGTTTTCTATTCCAGCCTCAGAATAACTCTGCAGGATAATCAGGGCGGGATCAATCGCCCATTTCGCACTTGTAAACGTGGTAGCTCAGAGAGGCAAAGCGACTTGCCTAAGGACACACAGCTAAAAAGCAGTGGAGTCAGGGTTGGAACCGCACCAGCCTTCTCCTGTGGTCAGTGACCTTTCCATTTGTCCCAGTCCTTAGGGAAACTTGCCCTGGGCTCATGCCTTGCTCCCCTCCCAGCACGCTGGCCTTAAGAGGGACTAGAAAAACATGCCAAAGAAAGAATCCAAACTCAGGGTGGTGATTCCTGGGAAGACAAGTTTCCCTTTTAGGGCTCTCCAGACGCTGTGATGATTTGGAAAGGGGAAAAACATTCACTGCCCATTTCCTGTTCAGCAAAATACAATTGCCACATTTCCTGTTCAATGCTCCCGCCCACCCTCCCTCCGTGGACTCTGCCTCCTCATTTAGGGAGATGCCGCAGCAGAGCCGGGCTGGAAGGCACTGGGGGCCGAGCCAGCTTCAGGGAGGGCTGGCAGGTGGGTTGTCGGGAAACATGGACTCTGAGGAAGCGCACTCAGCTCCTGTTGCCCGTGACCCGGGCCGCCCGGCGCCTCCCGAGTGTGCCCATCTGACGAGCGGGACGCCGCGTGGGAGGAGAAGAAAGGTAAACACAGAAACTGGCCGCTGTCTGGGCCACAGAGGCACTCTGACTGCTTGAAAGGCCTCTGGCCTTGAGTCCTGGCCTCTTAGTCCCTGTGACCTTGGCCGTGGTGCTCCAACTCGTAAGTCACAGCTTCCTGGGACCCACAGTACCTTCTGGCAGCGCGGCCATGCTTATGCAATGAGGCCAAGGCAGCGAACTGCTCTCACGTGCTGGGTGGTGTCCCCAGCTTGGGGCAGGTGGTGAGAGGTGGTGGGCACAGGTGGGCCACACAGGGGTGGGGGGCTCGGGGCAGATGGCCCCCACCTGCTCTTCTCTGCCCTCTGATGGGTGCAGACAGGGGAATAATGACCAGGGCTGGGAGTGAGGGAAGCCCAGGGGACGAGCACAGCCCGGGAGTCAGCAGGAATAACATCTGAGCTGAGACCCAGAAGATGAGTTGAAAGATGAAAGGCAATGGAGAATGGGCCTTTTGTCCAAAATGTGATTCTGTTCCGTCAATGAATCCCGTTCAGTTCAAGCTCCTCTTACTGCAGAAAAATATTCTGGCTCCACACTTGCCAGTGTCCCTCTCTGTGGCCTATGAACCCTCCCTCTGGACTCAATCCAATCACCAGCATTTACCAAGCACCTCCTCTGTAGCAGGCTTGGTGCCTGGAAGCAAGACCCCTGCCCTCAAAAAGTAAGACCCACGCCCACTGTCCAGCCTCTGCTGCTGACCCCCAGGGGCACCTACCCCTGGACAGGTGAGGACCTTACCTGCTCTAACTCCTTTCTTCGGCAGACTATCCTATGAAGTGGCTGTATTATCATCGCCATTTCACAGATGAGAACACCGCATCAGAGAGCAGCTATGTAACTGGTCTGAGGTTACGCAGTCATAAGAGGCAGACCTGGGGGTCAGACAACGTTGAATCAAAGATAGAAAAGTAAAAATGAGGAGGTGGAACTTTCAGGGTGGCTTTCAGTGGGTCTTAGATATGAAAGTCTCCAGAAAGGAAGGTTTCAGCAGGGCATGGCTATATGGGCCAGGGCAAGAGAGACCTTGGCACGTAGCTTGGGCAACGGCCATTCTGCACGGCTGGGTCAGAGGGAGTAGAGGGAGAGAACAAAGTGAGTGAACAGCGTTTCTGAACGCTGGCTACGTGCACAAGCGCCTCAACGTCCTCAGCCAGCAACACATCCACAACAGCCTGTGCAGCCGGTGCTACAATTTAGATCCCATTTTACAGCTGGGTAAGCTGAGGCTCAGAAAGGTCAAGACCCTGGAGAGACCCCACAGCTGAGTGGTGGAGCCATCAAGCATGGAGCCTGTGCTATAGGAGGCTGTCTAGGCGGGCAGAGCAGGAAGTCGGCTATCGAGGTCTGGCTTTCCCTTTCAAACGGTGTTTGATCCCTTCAGATCCCTAAACCTTGGACCTCATCTGTCACGTTTACCTGCTGTATCCCAGGAGCTTGTCAGGGCTTGGCACCTAGAACTCACGGCTCTCCCCCCGCACCCCCAATCACCACACACACACACACATACAACACATGATAAATCATGGAGAGAAAGTGCCTTCCAAGAGCACCTGGGTCCCCCTGACAAGTGGCCCACACTTTTCTGGCCAGCTTAGAATGGCAGCCCCTCCTGCCTCCAGCCCCTGCCTTCTGTCCAGCCTTTGCCAAGGGGCCCAGATGTTTCTACTCCTGGTCCTGTCATGCCTGTGGCTGTCCATGGATGGGTCCATAGGGCAGGATTACCTGGAGGCAGATGCTTGGTTCTCCGGGTCAAGCCCTGTATCTTTCTGTCTGCAGGTCCTTGTCCCAAGGTGCTCACACTGGCCTGTAGATGGACAGCTCCAGCCTGGAACAGAGTGTGCGTGGGTGTGTGCGCGTCTGTGTGGCCGCCAGCAGCGTCAGGGGGGAAGAGGCAGGGGGGTAGAGGCAGTGTGGTACGGTGGGTGGCTGCATGGGGGCTGGAGCCAGACCATCTGGGCTCTGGTCCCCAACCAAGACAGCACCAGGGACTGCCCCATGCCTCTGTTTTCTCACCTGTAAAATCAAGATAAAACAGTACTGATCCAAGGATTCTATGGGAGAATACCCGGAAAGTGCTTAGAACAGACCCCTGGTCCATAGCGCTTAATAAGAACCAGCTGCTGCTGCTGCTGGCAGCTGAGTCTGCCTTTGCTTTTTGCTCCTATGTGAGTCAGAGACTGGCCGAATTCAGCTAAAATAATGGTGTCGTAGCTGCTAACAGCACCTGTGAAGGACAGTAGGTCTGAGTTTCACAGATCCTCTTGCAGCCGGACAAGGAGGGCAATGGTGTGGACAGAGGCAAACTGAGCTCCCTGGGCTGGCCACACCCCCCTGGACCGGACCTGGATGGGAGCCCCTCCTGCCGGCTGGCTCTGAGGACCCTGCATCCTTGATCTGGAAATCCTCCCCAGCAGAGGACGGTCCAGCTGCGTCCTGCGGGTCCCTGGCTGTGCGCCCGAGTGCCAGGTCTGACGTGCTTTGCTCTCCTTTCCCAGCACTGGTCCTGCTCGCTGGTCGTGGCCTCTCTCGTGGGCGCCTTCGGCTCCTCCTTCCTCTATGGGTACAACCTCTCAGCGGTGAACGCCCCCACTCCGGTGAGTGCCCGCGGCAGCGGGATGTGCCCAGCAGAGGGCGCTGCGGCAACGCGGAAAGCCGGGTGTTACCGCCTAGCCCGGGGTGGTACCCCATTCTGCAAACATCTGCAGGCCGGTTCTGTGCCAGACCCTTGCTGGACACTGGGGTGAAGGGAGGGCCAAAGAGAGAGACCAGCCCCTGCCCTCGAGGGGGAGGTGGGAGATACAGAAATAGAGGATGATGACAATTCGTGAGGTCAGTTCCCTCCCTGCTCATGCAGGGTCCTGGGAGAGTGTAGAGAGGAGAGGGATCTTCGGAGGTCCCAGGGGCCAGATCCTAAGGGTCTTATTCCAGGGCAAGGAACACGAAATCTGAGGCTTACGGAGGGATCTTAGGCACAGAAACATTTCCCTGATCTGCTTTTTCTTTGTTTATGGCTTTTAATCACAGCTGGAGATCACTTGAATATCTGTTGGTTTAAGATCCATTGCTGGCTTTTGTTTTCTTCTGAAATCAGGTCATTAGGTGCAGTTCCCCAGGCCCTCCTAACACCACTCTGCTGGTTTGCCGATGAAGCTTTGGTTCTCACCCACCTAGGCTGTTAGGTTTAGATGCTACCCATTCCTGGGGGTGCTGGCTTCTGCTTGACCTACCTCCATCCCTGGGGTAAAGTGGATGGGTCGATGGTGGTATACAGGAAGTCTTCCTGGAGGAGGTGATGCCAGAGCTGCATCTTGAAGGTGGAGCAAAAGCACTGAAGCCTGAGATATGAAACATTTGCAGAAATGCAGGTCTGATGCTGTTGGAGCCCAGGATGTATTTTGGACAGCATAAGGGCATGAGCTACAGAGGCAGACAGAAGCCAGGCTGTGGACCTTTGTGGGTGCTTTTAAGGCTTTTCTTTGTTTGGGGGCCCAGCATGCTGTGTGCAAAACATAGGGGGAAGCTGGACCAGTGGGTCACAAAGGGGCCCCAGGAGCCCTGCACTTTGCAGAAGTGCCTCAGGGATCCAAACTCCATCTGTACTAGAACAGCACTTTTTTTATTCTGTTAACTCTTTTACATTTTAGGGGCTGTGTAAGTTCATTTGAAAAATTGATTCTGATACTAAAAACAGTGAAAACCAGCGGGTCTAGATGGCTTCTCCGAACGCTTGCATTAATCAACGGCTTTGATTTTGTCATTGTGATGTCATCCTGAGATGGGATCCAATTTGTCCATATTTGTCTTTAAGAGGATTGGGAATATGCACTCTTGCTTCATCTTGGTAATCCAGCAGAGCCTCCGGCAGAGGGTGGAGAACCTTTACACTCATGGCTTATAATGCAAGGAGACGTGTAAAACTTGAACCTGGAATAGAATGATATGAGTAGAAAAGTAGTAGTTCAAGCAATGACCGTGGGAACACGAGGAAGGAGCAGTCCTGTCATTCACTCATGCAAAAAATGTTTTTAATTAATAAACTTTATACTTCAGAGCAGTTTTACGTTCTCAGCAAAACTGAGTGGAAAGCACAGAATTCCCATATACCCCCTGCCTCCACTCCCCCACTGTTAACATCCTGCACCAGAGCAGTACCTTTGTTATAACTGATGAACCCACCTTGACACATCATTATCACCCAACGCCCACAGTTTATATTAAGGTTCACTCCTTGTGTTGTACTTTCTATACATTTTGACACACGTGTGATGACTTGTACCCACCACTATAGTATCTTACAAAATATCTTCACTGCCCTAAACATTCTCTGTGCTCTGCCTGTTCATTCCTCCCATCCTCACCCTGGCAACCACTGATCTTTTTACTGTCTCTGTACAGGCACATCTTGCTTTATTCCCTTTGCTGTATTGCAGATATTGTATATTTTACAGATTGAAGGTTTCCCTTTCCAGAGTGTCATATCGTTGGACTCATACAGTGTATAATTTTTCAGGTTGGCTTCTTTCACGTAGTAATATGTATTTAAAATTCCTCCGTGTCTTTTCAAGGCTTGAAATCTCTCTTTTTTTTTTTTTTTTTTTTTTGCGGTATGCGGGCCTCTCGCTGTTGTGGCCTCTCCCGTTGCGGAGCACAGGCTCCGGACGCGCAGGCTCAGCGGCCATGGCTCACGGGCCCAGCCGCTCCGCGGCATGTGGGATCTTCCCGGACTGGGGCACGAACCCGTGTCCCCTGCATCGGCAGGCGGACTCCCAACCACTGCACCACCAGGGAAGCCCGCTCATTTGTTTTTGATTCCGAATAATATTCCATGGTCCGGCTGTACCTCAGTTTATTTATCCATTCACCTACTGAAGGACATCTTAATTGTATCCAAGTTTTGGCAATTATGAATAAAGCTGCTATAAACATCCATGTACAGTTTTTTGTATGGACATAAGTGTTGAATTCATTTGGGTAAATACCAAGAAGCATGATTTCTGGATTGTATGGGGAAAGTATGTTTAGTTTCATAAGAAATTGACAAAATGTCTTCCTAAAGTGGCTGTTCCGTCTTGCATTCCCACCAGCAGTGAATGAGAGTTCCTGTTGCTCCACATTCTCACCAATATTTACTGTTGTTAGTGTTTTGGATTGGATATTCTAATAGGTTTGTAGTGGTATCTCATTGTTTAATTTGCATTTCCTCAATGATATATGATGTAGAATGTCTTGTCATATCCTTCTTTGCCATTTGTATATCTTCTTTGGTGAGGTGTCTGGGTCCTTGGCCCATTTTTAAATCAGATTTGTTTGTGTTATTCTTGAGTTTTAAGAGTTCTTTATATATTTTGGGTAATAGATCTTTATCAGGTATGTCTTTTGCAAATATTTTCTCCCAGTCTGTGGCTTTTTTTCTCATTCTCTTGACATCTTTTGCAGAGCATTAACTTGTAATGAAGTCCAGATTATAAATTATTACTTTCATGAATCACACATTTAGTGTTTTATCTAAAAAGTCATCACCATACCCAAGGTCATCTAGATTTTTCTCCTATGTTAAAAATTTTAGGAGTTTTATAGTTTTGCATTTTACATTTAGGCCTTTGATCCATTTTGAGTTAACTTTTATGAAGGGTGTAGGATCTATGTCTAGCTTCTTTCTTTTTCCCCTTTTTTGCATGTGGATGTCTATTGTTCCAGTGCCATTTGATGAAGACTATCTTTGCTCCATTATATTGCCTTTGCTCCTTTGTTAAGGATCAGTTGACTATATGTGGGTCCATTTCTGAACTCTCTTCTGTTCCACGGATCTGCTACTCTTCTTTTACCAATACCGCACTGTCTCGATTACTGTACTTTATAGTAAGTCTTGAAGTAGCGTAACATCAGACCCTACTTTGTTCTCCTTCAATGTTGAGTTGGCCATTCTGGGTCTTTTGTGTCTCCATATAAACTTTAAAATCAGTTTGTCAGTATCCGCAAAATAACTTGCTGGGCTTTTGACTTGTATCGTGTTAAATAGATCAAGTTGGGAAACTGATATCTTGACAATATTGAGTCTTCCTGTCTAAGAACATGGAATATCTCTCCATGTACTCAGTGGAATATTTTCTCCCAAGGACAGGCCTCGTGAAGAAGAACAGAATGCTCTGATATAGTTCAGAATGGTTCCTTTTCCCCTCCCCTGCTGGAAGCATAAGGGGACTTTTCTGACAGTCCCTGTGAGAATCTGGTAGGGCCCCTGGAGGTAAAACTCACAAAAGGGGGACGGATATGACTGGGTGCCGAGGGATATTAACTCTCAGACTTGTCCACACTGAGCCTTCAGCAGTTCATTAATTACAGTTCAGGTTTTCCTGCCCTGGCACTGGTTTGCTGCTGTGCATTTTTGCTCTGGTTAAGTTGTGATTCTCTGTATCTACCTGTCTCTCCAGTTTGGGGAGATGCCCAGCAGTGAGAGATGCTCAGGGTAGAGATGGGAACACAGGCTGGTGGAAGGGCTTTATGTTATCCCAGGCTTGAGAGAGAGCGGCAGGCTTCCTGGGAATGGTGCAGAGAGGGAGCGGCCCGATTGTGGGGTCCAAAGGGCTGGAGGGGGAGGAGGCTGGGAAGGAGGCCAGGGCCAGCTCAAGGAGGATCACAGGCACCGGAACAGGAGCCCGAGTCAGCACCACCCAGCCTGCGAGCACTGGAAGCGGGCTGGGGGCCATGGCTCAGCCCGGGAGCCCCTCCCAGGGCGGAAGCTGCCTAGAGCTGGAGGAGCTGGAAGAGCTGGAGCCGGGCAGGCCTGCACGGGGACCCCAGCTCCCTTGGGAGCCCCAGATCCTGACAGGTGGTGACAATCCCCTGGCAAAGTGGCCAGGAGGATGGAAGGGGGCCCGAGGCTGGAGGGGCTCAGCCTGTGGCCAGCGATCACTCAGAAACCTCTTCCCTTTGCTGTGGGCCTAGGTGTGGGCAAGCGAGGCAGCCCCAGGGTCCAGGAGACCAGTATGGGAGCAGAGAGCCCAGGGAGCCGGGTCTAACGCAGGTGGGAAGGGCCCACGCCTGGTGGTGGATTTCTGTGCCGGCGTCAGACTTCACCGGGGCTCTGGCCTCTCGGAAGGAGAAAGAAACTCTCGGACCCAGGAGATGCAGATGCTGGGGTCTGGGGGTGACGGTCCACAGACATGGTGAGCAGAGGCTGCCGCCGGAGGTGCTGATGAAAATAAGTCACAGCGAGGACACCTACCCAGCAGAAGGGATGCTGGTTTAGCGATGACACGGGGTCCGGAGGCCCCTGCCCACCAGCTTCGCCTCTTGAGTAGTGGGATAACCAGGTCCAAGGTGGGGGTCGGAGGAGCAGAGGGACTGCAGGCCAAGGCCATCCACCCTCAGGCAAGGCGGAATTTCACCACGTGAACAGTCCAGGCAGTAGCTGGCGCTGGTCCTGGCCGCCACCTGGCTGCATCTCACAAGCATTCCATGTTTCTCTCGCCTCAGATATTTGGAAACTTTCTGGAAAGCTGATGATGAAAATAATGCCCACTGTGGCGCCGACCGTGCTGCCCCATTAGGGACGGTATCAGATTTCATCCTCATTACAGTCCCCAAGGGAGCCAGAACTAGCCCCCGTTATAGATGAGGAAACTGAGGCCCAGGGAGGTTAATGTGTCTGCATTCCTGGTGTGGGGCGGGGGAGCCCTTAGCCCTCACTCTTCATATACCCACTTGTTTCTCTTCAACACAGTTACCCTAAATGACTGTAGGTCCTGTCCACCCTGCTTTCAGAGAGCCCCCCCCAAGTCTGACTACCTATCATGCCCCATTTGGAAGAGGACACCCAGGTACCTCGGGCATCCACACATGGCCCTTGCCCAACTTTGGCCAATGGGATGTGAGCAGAAGTGAGTATAAGACACTGGAGGCCTGGCCCGCGAGGACATTCCAGGTCTCCAGCCTGGCCTGCCGTTGAGTCCTCTGCCTGGTTTTCCTGTTTCCACTCTGGCTCCTCTAGTTTATTCTTCACCCAGGGCCAGAGGGACCCTTTACAAATTAAGGCAGATCAAATTGTGCTTCTGTTCAAAACCTCCATGGCTGCCCATCACACCTGGAAAACAGCCCAGAAGACCGCTGTGGCCCCAAGCCCAGGGGGCCTGGCGCCTGGTGACCACTCTGCTCTCATCACCAGCACTTTCCCCCTTGCTCCTTGTTTTGCCCCCACAAGACCCCCCTCCCCCACTGATGCTCCTCAAAAACACCCACACTTGGGCACCCCAGGGCCTTTGCACTTGCTTTTCCCTCTGCCTGGAGCGCTCTTTCCCAGATGTGCCCAGATAGTCCTATGCTCTCTCCTTCAATTACCTCTGGTTCCTCCTCAAATGTCCCTTCCTCAGAGATGTCTCCCCCGACCAGCCTATCCCAGCAGCACCTCTCTATCACTCTCTAGCCCCTCCCCCTAATTTACTTCTCTTTACAGAATATAACACCACCTGAGATACTATATATTTATTTGATTCTTGCCCATTCTTCCCCCATTTTCGAAAGTAAGCCCCATGAAGACATGGACTTCATGGTTTTCTTGCTTCTCTAGTGCCAGCACTAGAACGGGGTCTGGCACACAGTAAGCATTTATAGTAAATATTTGCTGAATGAGTAAATGGATAAATTTAAGATTTTTTTAAAGTTCTTTGTGTGAAAATTCAGTTCCAAGGCAAGTCCCCTAGGCTTCCTCACCCCCCAGCCAAACTGCCAGATGTGAGTCTGCCCTTCGTGAAAATTCTAGTGATGCCTCTGCCGCATTCACACGGACAGGGACCTGACCCAGGTCTGCCGAACTCGAAGGTGTACCCTTTTTCTGCTCTACTAAGTTGATCTGCTAGAGCTTTTGCAGGTTTTTGGCTTTGCAGGCCATAAGACCTTTGTCCCAACTACTCAAGTCTATCTCTGTAGTGAGAAAGCTGCCATAGGTGATATGTAAATGAATGGGCAAGGCTGTGTTCCAATAAAACTTTATTTACAAAGACAGGCAGTGGGCCAGATTAACCCAGTGATCCATGTTTGCTAATTTCTGTGCTGAAGGTTCCATGAAAGTGGTGAGGCCCCTGTGGATGCCTGCTGTCATTAGGACCTCCTGGCAGAGAGCTGGCTGGCTTTCTGAACAATCAATCCATGAGTGGTGAATTTTCCTACAGATGTTATATTCCTAATATTTTTCTCTCTTTTGTCCATTTATTGCTGCATGTCTAAACCTTTATCTTTTCTGTTTCCAATGACTAATTCTAATTGGCATAGTTCTATCTATCCATCTATCATCTATCTATCTAATCTGTCCATCTACTTACTTCTCTATTTATCAATTTATCCAGCTCTTTTTTTATATCTTTATTGGAGTATAATTGCTTTACAATGTTGTGTTAGTTTCTGTTGTACAATAAAGTGAATCAGCTGTATGTATACATATATCCCCATATCCCCTCCCTCTTGAGCCTCCCTCCCACCCTCCCTATCCCACTCCTCTAGGTGGTCACAAAGCACTGAGCTGATCTCCCTGTGGGATGCAGCTGCTTCCCACTAGCTATCTATTTTACGTTTGGTAGTGTATATATGTCAGTGCCACTCTCTCACTTCATCCCAGCTTACCTTCCCCTCCTGTGTCCTCAAGTCCGTTCTCTACATCTGCGTCTTTATTCCTGCCCTGCCCCTGGGTTCATCGGTACCGGTTTTTTTTAGATTCTATCAATCTATCCATCCATCTACTTATCTATCATCTTCTATCTACTTACCTATCTTATTTATCTATTTACCTATCTATTTAAAGCATTCTGAGCCCTTGTAAAGGCTATGAAAAATCTAGAGCTAATCTACATACCCATCAAATGAAACGTGATAATTGCTGAATTTTCAAGCAGTCATGTATGCAGGCTAAAGGGGCTCCTCTGAAACCTGTCAAATGGCCTCACATTTAAGCCATTTGAAGCCTTGACTTTTAGTAGGAGAATGCTTCTTGCCTGGGATCTGTTCCATCAGCGCTGCTACGATAATCCAGAGCTGTCGTGGGAGATGTCCCCTTGGTGCCTGAGGGCTCCCTGGGTCTGGATCTCACCTGAGAGGCCGATGAGGGCTGGAAGGAGACATCAGAGTCTTATTCCCAGGGCTGTTGTCTGGGAGCCAAGGTGGGTGCCCGTCCTCGGGCAGGCAGGGCTGATGTGGCTTGGGTGAGGTGATGTGTCAGCCTAGAGCACGAATCAAAATTCCTCTTGCTCATGAGTGATGTCTGGAGAGCCTACAGGAAGATTCTGGAAGCAGTATTCTAAAGAAATGAAAGGTCCAAGCCTGAGTGGAAGCTATGGAGCCCAGACTCCCGTCCAAAGGGGTCCCACAGAGACAAGGATGGGCCCAAACGGGATGGGGCTCGGGTGGAATCAATCATGAGGAGCGTGGGTGGGGAGTGGTGGGCCTGGATGCATTCCTGCTGAGACCTGTGCAGTGCTTGGGGCTGCAGGATGAGCCACGGCCACATAGCCAGGGCCTGAGGCAGCAGCCAGCCTCAAGCAGGGTGACCACTGGGGCAGACATTAAGAAGAGCCACCTATGGGGCTTCCCTGGTGGCGCAGTGGTTGAGAGTCCACCTGCCGATGCAGGAGACGCGGGTTCGTGCCCCGGTCCGGGAGGATCCCACATGCCGCGGAGCGGCTGGGCCCATGAGCCATGGCCGCTGAGCCTGCGCTTCCGGAGCCTGTGCTCCGCAACGGGAGAGGCCACAACAGTGAGAGGCCCGCGTACCACAAAAAAAAAAAAAAAGAAGAGTCACCCAGAAGGACCAAAGTTGAGCTAAATGAGTGTGTTGAATAGGAGGCCTAAGTGAAAACAGAAATTAGCTAGTAAACAGGCAATGCTATGGCTGGGAGGACAGACAGGAAGGTGGCTGGGAGGGAGAGTTTACAGCTGATTCCAAAAATAGAGAGGGAACACCTAGAGCCCGTTTGCCCAGTCCTGGCCCACAGTTCAGGCAAGTGCTTTGAGGTTTAGCAAAAGGACAGTGGATGGGATTCTATAGGTCAAAGTGTCCTTGCAGACAATGCTGGTCATTGCTTCCCTGGCACCCAGCAGACTGCCTGGAACAAAGGTTTGTGATGCCTTCAGATGCTGACTGCCCAGAGGTAGGCCAAGTTCACGGGCTAAGGGCACAGTCTTCTAAGGACTGCTCTCACTTCAGACAGCAGCTGCAAGCTCGGGGATCCCAGGGCTGCCCACAACTCTGACCAGCTGGTTACAGATTTGGGGAGCACCCACTAGCCCCTCAGGCTCGATAATTCGCTAGAAAAACTCAAAAATCTCAGGAAAGCACTACGCTAACAATTACAGTTTTATTATTGCCAAAAGGATACAAATCAGAAGCAGACAAAAGAAGAGACACTTAGAGTGAGGGCATTCCAAACATGAAACTTCTGGAGTTCTCTCCCCTTGACATCCAGACACATCACCCTCCCAGCACCTCGATGTATAACAACCCACAGAGTACTGTCCACCAGGGAAGCTCGCCATGCTTCCATGTCTGGAGTTTTTGTTGACGCTTCATTACCCAGGCATGACTGATCAAATCGATCTCCAGCCCCCTCCCCTCCTTGGAGGTAGGGCTGGTACCACCTGGCTTGAAGCTCGCCCCCGCACTGCCAACCACATGGTTGCTATCTCCAGCATGGCCAGCCCCCAAACTGGGTTATCTCACTTGCATAAACCATCAGGTCCGAGAGCCCCCCTGTGGATAACAAAGACACTCGTATCATCAACATTTCCTATCCAGGAAATCCCAAGGGTTTAGAGGCTACTATTCAAGAACCAGGAAGAAATGTTACAGAACCAGACTCGGGTCTGCTCACCTGCACACAGTAAAGCCAATCTACTGACACTGGGTTGTGAGGAAGGAAACTGTAGCATTTATTGCAGGGCGCCCAGCAAAGAGTCCCGGGAAACTAGTGCTCAAAACACTGGAACTCCCCGATGGATTTCAGGAAAGCATTTTTTTTTTTTTTTTGCGGTACGCGGGTCTCTTAGCGCTGTGGCCTCTCCCGTTGCGGAGCACAGGCTCCGGACGCGCAGGCTCAGCGGCCATGGCCCACGGGCCCAGCCGCTCCGCGGCACATGGGATCCTCCCGGACCGGGGCACGAACCCGCGTCCCCTGCATCGGCAGGCGGACTCTCCACCACTGCGCCACCAGGGAAGCCCTAGGTTCAGGGTTTTTATAGGAGGTCGGTCACAGAGGCACCTCCTCTTGGCATGTGTACAATTCCTGACTCCGGAAAAGAAGCGCAAACCACACTGTTGGCACAGCTTAGGCCCTACAAACTCCTCTTCTCAGTTCTGGGAATGGTGGGGTCCCTCCCCAAATCCAAGGTCCCTGCTGCCAGCCCAGGGCCCATCTTGCAAGCAGACCTTTCAGAGGCTAGACGTCTCTGGCCAGACACGTTCACTTTTTCTGCATAGGAGGCCTCAGCTCTGCTACTCGGGTGACATTAGGTGCCACTGCTGGGCTTATGGAATTTTGTCTTGTGTGGTCCTTACTTCAAAGAGCCTAGTCTGGTGGTGGTGGGCACTTTTGTAAGGACTTCTGTACTGTTTTCCTCCCTGCGCCAGTGTGTTCAGTGGTGCGGACTGTCTCTCCAAATCCCTAAGGAGTTACGGGCATGACTTGTTCTATTATGCAATGCTGTGTATACTCTGGTCCATCCACAGAAGGGTTCTATTTATGAGTAGTATTATAGCACTCCTGAGAAAAACTTGAGATGGGTTCATGACAGGCTCTGCGAATCAGGAAGGAACATTAACATTGTAAAACAGCCTACAAGGTAATGTGCCTCCCATTGTCTGGCCATTTCCTGTCATCCTTTGGAGGTGTTCTATGCCAGTCCTCCTGGCTGGGAATTGCATGGTTCAATTTGGTGCCAGAAGCTTGGCCCCCGTGTTGTTGGCTGGGGAGATAATGGTCAATTACTCATGGCTTCATAGACCTGAGAAATAAACAAGTCTAACAAGTCTAGGACTCTTATTTCACGAGATAGAAATAATGATATGAACATCGCCACCAGCCACCCCAGCTTCTGATTTGTACTGTGTGCTTCTTGTGGACCCAGCGCTGTCCTGTGTTCATCCTCACATTAAATCCTCACGGTAACTCTTTAGGGAGGAAAATGATTTCACTGCGGAGAGGCCTGAAGCACAGAGAGGTTGAGTAACTTACTCAAGGTCACCCAGCAGAAAAGAAGCTGAGCTGAGAGTTGAATAAAATGGATTCCAGGGTCCTTAACCACTGGAAACCCGGCCCTCAGAGGCAGAGCCACTTGCTGGAGGTCACAGGACTCAGCAGTGCAAGCAAGTCTTGACCCCAAGGTTCTCAGCTCTTTGTTGGGTCTCCTTTCCTTTAATCATGTGGCCTCTATGGCTTTCTTTGCAGTTTGGACTCTAATCACTACTAGTCATAATATAAATTCTCCTTGATGAGTTCATCAAACATTTCTATTAGACTCATCACGTCTTATCAATCCAGGAGCCTCCTGCCTGGCCCAGCCGCCTCCAGGAGAAACTTTCTGAAATAGCCTCACACTGCACCTACAGTGAATGTTCTAACACACAAAGCAGAATCTCGATTCCACGAACAAATCCTCCAATCGCTCCTCAACGGCCACAGGATGAAGTGCGGACTCCTTAGCCTGGCAGTCAAGTTCCGACCAGCCCCTGCCTTGTTCTCCAAACTTTCTCCAGCTGCTGGGCCACCCTCCAACCCCACTGACTCATTTATCGCTTCTCTATGTCATCATCTATGCCATCAGCTTCTCCACCTTTGAGAATTTTTGTCTACCATCATCTGACCCAAGCCTACCCACCACCCCCCTGACCCCGCCTTTCTTGCGTACCTGATCTCGTGGCTGAGTGGCTGCAGCCCTTCTCAGCTTCCCAACGCCCCAGCTCTTTCCACTCCATGTTGTAAGTGCATGCTTATTCGGCTCTTGTCATTGAGCTCCTTGAAGGCAGGGACGGCAGAACTCGTCTCTAGAAGACAGGGTGGGAACCCAGGCCCCTGGTGGTAAGGAGGTAGGTATGTAATCCAGATAGAAAGACACAAGAATGGGTTTCTCGGAAGTAGGCCCAATGGAAGTGTAAAATGTGGACTCCATGAGTGAGATGGCCCAAAGTGGGCCTAGAGATTAGCTAGCACACTGATCTTCAAACTATATTTTATTGCAGAACATTTGTTTCAAATGGAGACTTACAATTTCCCCCAAATATAAAAGGAAATTTCTAGTCGAAGGCCCCTTTCTCCAAACCTGCCCACCCTTCATGACTTTGCCCTAAATCTTCCCTCTTTCCTGAAGCCTCATGTCATGGTCATTGTCATGGGCTTGGGGGTCATTGTGTGTTTGAGTAAACCAGCTGCTATAACAAGCAGCCCCTAAATCTCAGTGGCCTAACACAATGAGAGTTTATTTCTCATCCACGTCACCGCCCAAAGCAGGTGAGCAGGGCTGCTCTGCTCCATGCAGCCGCACAGGGGCCCAGGCTTCTTCTGCTGAGTGCCTTCCCCCATTCCTCAGGGCTTCAGAGGTTTCTGCTGGGCTCTCTGTGAACGACTAGCCTGCAGGGAAAGGGAGTGGGTGAGGAGAAGGCACACGAACCCTTAATCCTCGATGGAGGTGACCATCTACTCACATACTTTTGGTGAGCAGTAGTCCTATGACCCTCCCTTCCCCCCAGACGCAAGGGACTGAGGAGTGTGATGTGGAAGTGCGGCCGGGAAGAGGAGGCTCTGAAGCCAGGGCGCAGACGCTGTGAGCATGAGTAGGGTGTGCAGTCCCACCGGATTTCTGTGTAGCTTTCAGATGCATGGCTCAACTCCAGAGTTCTTGGCTCTCATGAAACGTCACAGGATGGCTGCAAGGCTGAGCCGAGGGAAGTATGCAGATGTCCAGTACATACTTAGCAGTCAACCAATGTTGATTCCACGTCCCCACTTCTCCCCTAATTCAGTCTCTCCACATGCAGCTGGGGTATTGATGTGATCACCTTTCTGTTTTCCATACTAAGAATGGGAATAGAATCGTGGTTAAGAGATGGGTTCTGGAGTCCAGCTGCCTGAGTTTGAGTCCTGACCCTGCCTCGTGCCCATGGTGGGACCTTGGGAAAGCCCTGTGGCTTCCGATTCCTCAGCTGCCCGAGAGAGAACTCAGAACACACTGCCTGGCTCCTAGGGTTGCAGAGGGGATGAGTTCACATGTGTCCAGTTCTTAAAATAGTGTGTGACACATGGTGAATATGATGTATGGGTTACCTATTTTTATTATTATATGGTGACCGGCCCATAGCAGAAATTCAATTTAAGACACAAACATTTCTTTCAGCCTCCACTCTGTACAAGGCACTACAAGTCAGTGCTGACATATACCAGCTCCGTGAATCTCTAACCCAGTGAATGAATCCTGCAGTGAATTAGCTTACCAACCCCCAACACGCGGCTTCTGCTCTCAGATATACTTTTGGGCTGCCTTTCATCTAGGCCTTTGCTAAATTCACACCCAAAGACAAACATTTCATCACTAAAGCCATCGCTCTGAAACCAGCTTTTGGGGACTGTCAGAGACGTGTTTCCTCAGGGGGCTACTCTTCCAGGCTTCTCCAGCCCTCTGCAGATGCTTGTGTTGTCCAGTTTCCCCAAATTGAAATAAGAAGTCTCTGCAGAGACTCCCAAAGCAGCGCCTAGCAGCATGTGATATGAAAGCTGCCTCCTTCCCCACCAGGCTCCTGAATGACTGGAAAGGAAAGGAGAACATTTCCTCCCAAACAGCGTCCTTTTAGTTTCTGTACATTAACTCAGGAAACTGGTCATTGCTGCAGGCGTGGGAATAAAAGGCTCTCTAGAGCAGGTATCAGCAAGACTGCTCCCAATGAAGCTGCAGTTGCTTGAATCCGTGCGGGATGGCAGTAGGGACCAAGTGACATCCAAGAATGAACTTCAACGCATGGGGGTCTGCTGATTATTGGGCAGGAGGCCTGGGAAGTCCAGGATACTCACTCCAGATTCTCTGGAGGGTCTGGACCCTGTAAGTAGCCCTCGGGGCATCCTGTACCCGCCTGCCTGCCTGTGGCTCCTCTACCCATCTGGCTTAGCGCTAACCATGCTGTTTCCCGCCCTATTGTATGCTCCTTGAGGGGTGTCGTCCTTACACTCTCCGGGACCCGACAGGGAGTCTAGCCCATAACAGGGCCCTAACCAATACGGATCTTTAAGTCAATAAATGTCCTCTTGGATTTAGCTGCCCTGTTTTCACACCTTTGTCATGAAATGGGTTGTCACTGGTAGGTTGCCGTGACAGGCAGATTTTGCATAAATCCTCCTCTACCACTTACTGGCCCCGTGGCCGTGGGTAAGTTACCTTACTCTTGGCTCCCTCCTCTGTAAACGGGGTGTCTACCGCTAGGATTGTGAGGATGAAATGGGATTATTTATGTGTTTTGGTAGAGTTTCAGGAGTTGGACGCAACAACAACGTTTGTCTGATTGAAGCTAAAAAAGACGTTGTTGAAAAAATAGTGAGCGGCTCGCAAGATTGGTGGGAGGACTGGCGAGCCAGGCCTGAAACTCTGCACCCAGATCCCAGAGCTGGTCCTGGGGGGGTGTCCTGTGGCCATCACTGCCGCTCCCGCACAGCTAGCAAAGGACACTGCCGCCGCTGCTGCCCCAAACCCAATCCTCCTGGCAGGCCCTTGCTGCCAAAGAGTTCTCAGTCCCGCTTCTTGGCCTCCCGCGCTTCATGCGAAGCCAGGCCTCTGATTGGCCAAACCTTAGTCACATGACCACTCCCTAGCTGCAGGGGATGCCGGGAAGAGCATGTGTCTGACAATTTCAGCCTCTAGCGATGAGCAGGCTCTGTTTCCCGCAGGGCTCAGAAAAGGAAGCAAGTTCTCCCAAATTAGAAGGGGGCTTCTGATGCTGGGCAGCCAGAAGGATGACAGATGGCCACTGGAGTACTTGAAAACTAAGGTTCAATGTTCATGTCCAGGCACTGACAGGGAGCACAGTAGCCACTCAGAGAAGCTGGGCGTGGCAACTTGATGAGGGTCCCCGATGGTGGGCTGTTATGGGAGCCCCAGGGAGAGGGATGATGGCTTGGGCTGGGTTCAGTGATGAAAGAAGTGAGAAGTATTTTGAAGGTAAGGCAGTGTATTAATTTGCAAGGGAGGCCAAAACAAAGTATCGCAGACTTGGGGGCTTAAACACCAGGAATTTATTCTCTCACGGTCCTGGAGTCTAGAAGTCCAAGATCGAGGTTTCAGCAGGGTCAGTTCCTTCTAAGACCTGTGAAAGAAGGACTGTTCCAGGCCTCTCTCCTTGGCTTGTAGATGGCCATCTTCTCCTTGTGTCTCTTCACATCTTCTTCCCTCTTTGCACGTCTCTGTGTCCAAACGTATCATTTTTATAAGTACATTTTAACTTGATTACCTCTGTAAGACCCTATCTCCAAACAGGTCACCTTCTGAGGTGCTGGAGGCTAGGACTTCAACATATGAATTGTTGGGGGTGATACAATTCAACCCATAACAGACAGAGATGAGTCCAGATGGCTTAGCTGAGGGGTGTGGATCAAGGGCCAGAGTTAAGGATGAAGTTATGACTTTTAGCTGAGCAATTGGAGAACGGTGTGCTATTTAATAGGTGAGGAGGAGAAGATAAAGAAATGGAATTCGGGACCAGAGATCCAGTTCATGGTTCCCATCCCACTCTCCAACGACTGGCTTAGTAGTTGGCCTGTGCCCCAACCAGGGTGGACAAGATTTAAAGAGAGGTTTACTAGAGGCTTCTGGGAAAGTTCTTCTTAGCATCAAGAGGTCTCTGAGAGGTCAGGAGTACTCTCTCTAGTCAAACATGAATGGGAAAGCATGTGGTCAAAACTGCTACTAGGAGTCATCCTATCATTATGAGTGGGTGCAGCCTTAGGATAAGGTCAAAACTATGGTTAGCAGACGGAAGCAAAAGGAAGCACCTGGATTCTTTACCACATCACGGAGCCACCAGACAAATAGTCCTAATGAATGTCCATGTTGCTTAGCTGTTTCAAGTTGGGTATCCTGTTTCTCGCAGCCAAGAGCATCCTTAAGTTATGCGATGCATTACCAGCTCCAGTGGACTAGAGCTCTGAGATCCGGGCTTTGGTTTACGTCTGTGTGCAGCGCAGTTCCCAGTACTCAGCACAGGTTTGTTGAATGAATCAATGGGCGACGGCGGATCAGAGTGTCTTGTGTATTAACACATGGAAACTTCATCATCATTGGGAAAAGCTCTAGTTGTTGATAATATATCCTATCCTCACTCCATACTATAAGCAAGGTAGTTACGGGATCAGAAGGAGAGAGAAAATGGGAGGAGAATAGTATCTCACAGGGAGAAGGTGCTACCCCTCACTTCTTCATCTCCTGTCATCCGCCCATTTGCTTAAACCAAACACCTGGTAGTCTGCTGCGTTCCTCCTTTGCCATCACCAACACCCTCTCTCCCCAGACTTGAAGCCAATCACTCAGTTAGTCCCGTCCATTCTACATTCAAAACATACTTCAGGGCTTCCCTGGTGGCGCAGTGGTTGAGAGTCCGCCTGCCGATGCAATGGACACGAGTTCGTGCCCTGGTCCGGGAAGATCCCACATGCCGCGGAGCGGCTGGGCCCGTGAGCCTGCGCCTCTGGAGCCTGTGCTCCGCAACGGGAGAGGTCACAACAGTGAGAGGCCCGCGTACCGCAAAAGAAAAGAACATACTTCAAATTCATCCCCTTCTTTCATCTCCATCACTTGGTCCAGGCCACCATGACATTAGATGACTGCAAAGCCCCCCAACAGGGTGCCGGCTTCCTCTCTAGCCCCCCCTTTAATCCACTTGGCACTCTGAAGCCAGACGGGCTTCCTGAAAATAAAAGCCATGCTATGTCCTCCCCTTGCTTAAAACCCTACAATAGTTTCCCACTGCATCCCCTCCCCCAAAATCTAAATAACAAGCAAACTTATTACCAGGACCTTATGGTCCCACATAACCTGTCCTTTCCAGCCCCTTCAACTCCATGCAGCCCCTTCCTTCCTTTACTGTCCCACTTCACCCCCACTGGCCTCTTCTCTGTTCACGGACACCCCAAGCTTTCCTCAGCCGCTTTGGTACATGCTTTTCCCTCTGCCCAGAACACTTCCACCCTTTAAACAAAGTTTTTAAATGGTGAAACATATTATCCTTAAAGAATATAGAAAATGCACACACACACACACACACACACACACAGTTTAAAGAATGATTATAAACCTAGCACCTATGTAAGAAGAAGAGTAAAAGATAGAGAATAGAAGGTCCTGCAAATGCCCCTCTCCAATCATTTCTTCCACCGTCACCCAGAGGTGACCACTGACCTGACATTTGAAATAATTGCCTGCTTCTCTCTGTAGTTTATAATCTCTGTATAATTCCCCCAAATCCTTTTAATTTTGCATACTTTTGAAGGTTAGGTATGGAATCACACTGTATGCATTCTTTTGTTTCTGGCTTCTTTCACTCAATCTTATTTTTTGTGAGACTTTATTTTGCATGTTTGCACGTAGCTATAATTCATTCATGCTTGTGGCTGTAGTGTTTCATATTATAACCATTCCACAATCTGTTTATCTCTTCTGCTGTCAGTGGGCATCTGGATTGTTTTCTGTGTGGGATTGTTATAAGCAATGCTACCGTGGATGTTTGGATAGATGTATCCTAGGGCAGATGGGAAAGAGGAGGGTTTGTTTGGTTTTTTTCCAGTTATGAGAGTGCCAGTTTTTTTTGTTTTTTTTTTTTATCATTTTTTAAAGCATAGTTAATTTACTATGTTGTCCTAGTGTCAGGTGTATAGCAAAATGATTCAGTTATGCATACATACATATATATATATATATATATATATATATATTCTTCTTCAGATTCTTTTCCATTATAGGTTATTACAAGACACTGAGTATAGTTCCCTGTGCTATACAGTAGGTCCTTGTTGTTTATCTATTTTATATATAGTATTGTGTAAATGTTAATCCCAAACTCCTAATTTATCTCTCCCACTCTCTCCAATATCCCCTTCGGTAACTAAGTGGAATTTTCTAGAAATGGATTTGCTGGGTTGTAGGTTAGGATCATTTTCAACTTTACTAGATAACGCCAAACTGTTTTCCAAGATGACTGTACAAATTAAACTCCCACCATCAATGTACGAAAGTACACACTGCTGGTCAGTACTTACTCTTACCAGACCTGTTAACCGACCTGGGGATTGTGTGAGCTCCACATAAGTACTGGGCACTGCTCCAGGTTCTCATATGACCTTCACAACAGCCCTGAGACATCAGTGTCATCTTTCCCATCTTGCAGATGAAGAAGCCAAGGTCCAGCATTGGTTTAAATCATTAGCAAATCATGGTGCTGGGATTCAGGCCCAGGTCTGTGTGACCGGACCCTATGCTTCTTCTGCCACGTCATACTCCATGCATACTTATAGGAGAAGTCTGTGGGTCCTTGTTGGGTAGCTATGGGTAACTATGAGCATCTTGAGCATGGAACTCTCTTGGGGAGTGTAGTGCTGTGACCTCAGTCTTTGGTGCACATCAGAATCACTCAGTCCCATCCCAAACCCACTGAATCAGAATTGACAGCAGTGGGGGTCTAATAAGTGTGAAGTGGGCATCTCATTGTGGTTGTAATTTGCTTTTCCCTTTTCACTAATGATGTTGAGCATCATGTCATTAGCTTCCTGGTCATTTGAATTTTTTTCTGGAGTCTGTTCAAGTTTTTCACTCATTTCTGATTGGGTTGTCTTCTTATTGACTTATTAGAACTCTTTACATATTGTGACTACAATTCCTTTGTAGTTATATGGGTTGCAAATATGTTAGCTTAGTCTGTGGCTTGTCTTTTCATTTTTCATGATGTTTTCTAAAGAGCACAGCACTTTAATTTTGGTGAAATCCAAATGAGCATTTTGTTTTTCTTTTATGGTTAGGGTTTTTGTGTGTCTTGAATCTTTACCCATCTAGGTGGTAAATATTTTCTCTTACGTTAAGTACGTACATTTTAAACACATTTCTGAGGTGATTCTGCTGTGCGGTTCCCTTAAGTTCAGAGTCAGATCTGAGTTTGACTCCCAGATTTGCCACTTAGCTGAGCAAGTCACCTTGTCTCTCTGAGCCTCAGTTTCCCTATCTGCAAAAGGATGTAAATATAGGGCCCATCCACAAAATGTGTTAGAAGGATTCAATGAAATAAAGCTCAGAGAGAGCTTAGCAAAGGGCCTGGCATGAAGACAATGTTCCATAAAAGCTGTTCTGTTTATAAACTGGCTGGCTTCAAGGACAGCAGAATGGGACGGAGGAATAACTTGGTTTGTTGTTTGTTTTCAGTACATCAAGACCTTTTACAATGAGTCGTGGGAGAGAAGGCATGGACATCGGATAGACCTGGATACTCTGACTCTGCTCTGGTCTGTGACCGTGTCCATATTCGCCATTGGTGGACTTGTGGGGACGTTCCTGGTGAAGTTGATCGGAAAGGTTCTTGGGAGGTCAGTGGGGGCCATCTCTGTTTGGGGATCCCTTCTGTAATGTTCATAAATATGTCTGTATCAGAGTCAGGATCCCAGCAGGCAACAGAGTTCCATTCAGTCCAACTGGAGAAGTTTTAACGCCGGAAGGGCAAGGAGCGGAAGTAGGGTACCGGAGGCCAAGGAGAGGTGAATCCATGGGTGATGGGCTGACAGGCAGCCGCTGAGATTGTAGAGGCACCAGGCTGTGTCAGAACCCTACTGTCCAAACAGGGAGGAGCTAGGAAGAAATACCCTGGCTCCTTTCTCCTCCTGCCCTCCAGTCTGCTGCTGGTACCTCTCATTGGTCAAACCCAAGTGGAAGTCTGAAAACTCAGGAGTCTTGTTGGTGCGGTTCAGGAGGACCTGCTCCCAGGGCACAGAGCAGAGCGGGGAGAGAGGGGAGGGATCCATTTACAGGAGCAAATGGAGAAGGGTCAGCACAGTGTCTTAGAGATTGTTCCACATAAGTACCGATAGAACTGCTTTTTAAAAATCAGTTGCTTAGAGAGTCTTCCGTTGTATGACTGGATGATAACTTATTTAACCAGTTCCGTACTGAGAGACATTCAGGTGGTTTCAAATCCTTTCCATTACAAACAGGGCTGCAGTGAGTATCAATTTCGTGTTGAAATTCCCAATCCTCACCCCCTCTACTCAGATCCAATTTACCTCTGAGCTTCTTTCCTCATTTATTTTTTATGTGAGGCCTTCTCTCGTATAAGATTGAGTTATCAATAAATTCCCCCAAAACATTTTCTCTACATCCTTTCTCATAGCAACTTCCTGGGGGACGTTGAGGTGTTAATGGAAAGAGTAGTCTCTAGAGCAACCGTGTATGAACTTGAATCATGAGTCTTCTACATCCTGGCTGTGTGGGCTTGGCCAAGTCATTTAATGTATTTGAACCTCAGTTCCGTCATCTATAGAATGGAGTCAGTAGTTGCTACCCTGCGGGGGATGCTATAAGGGCTAAAGAAAATTAATGGAGGGGGAATGGTCCATTAGCAGTAGCTCAATAAAGAGAAGCTATTATTATCTACCATATTATTTACTCATCATCACCTTGACACGCATACACAGTAGGGGCTCCACAGATCTCCATATTGCACTGACCTGAATTAGCAAAGAGATTCATCAGACCCCAGGAAATCCCCCCCGGCCCTGGGGCTTCAAAAACAGCGTTAATAATGGTGCTGCCCACTCCTTTACACTCGGCCTCACATCCCCAAATTAGAACCGATGATGTTCAGAGCAGCCTTTCCATAGGCTGGGGCAGGAGGCCGTCTGAAAACATGTGATGCTCATAAAGGCCTGTGGTACCCCAGTGAGGTAGAGGAGGTGCCGACATTCTCTGTGTCCCCAGGGGCGCTTCCAGGGCAGTAGCTAATGAGAACTCAGTACACAGGAGGTACAACGGTCGTGGAGTAGAGTCAGGGCTGCCGTTTTCTGAGGTCCCCCAATGTTTCAGGCACTCACACACACCCTCTTGTTTAATTCATTCGACTCCGTGGGGTCTATCGATGGAGAATGGGAACTGAGCAAGGTCAGAGCATCTGGCCAAACTCAGCCAGTTCACACAGTGCCTGAGCTCAGGTAGGACCCAACACACGTCGGCCACGCACCATGATCTTTCCACTTGCCAAGGAGATCATAGTGTCCTGCTGGCACTGGTCTTGGAACATCCTTGACTATTTGACAACAGATAAGTGACCAGCTGGCGCCCAGACTGGCACCACTGGCCAGGGTCTCCAAGGCACTGTCGCTAAGCCTGTGGCCCCAAGTCCTCTTGCCTGTTCCAGTAGATGGAATGACCCCTGGCCCCAGACACTATTGCCTGTGTCACATTTCTACCTTATATCTGGCCGTGGGCACTTATGCCCCAAGCCTGCCCCAGAAGATAGCTCTGAAGCCAAGCAGCTGGTACAGGAAAAGGAACACTGGAATCGGATGTCGTGGACCAGCAAGTCCTGACTCCCCAACTTGCCAAGTGTGTGACATGGGACTTTGCCACCTCTCACCTCTCAGCCAGCGCTTTTCCTGCGTGTGAAATGAAGGTGATCAAGGTGGCTTTACCATCCTCAATAACACGGCGGCAAAACAAAACAGAGGGAAAGCAAAAGAGAAAATGTATTTGAAAAGTACTAAATTTCTAAGTGATGGAGGAGTCCTAGGATGCAGACAGAGATTGATCAAAGGGCTTTGGTTGTCATACCCCGAGCAGCTGCCAGTTCCTTTTTTCATCATTATAAGTATAAAAGTTGAATTGAGTCTCAGCTTGAATAGTAACTCGGTAGGGGAGAAAAGGAGCAAAAATTAAAGAAGTTGGCTACCATGTATTCACCTCCAGCTATAGACCAGTCCTTGACATATGGTACATCATTTACTTCTTACAACTCTCTGTATTATTGTAAACCAGAGGCCCTGAGAGGCCCAGCAACTTGCCCATGGTGACAAAGAATGGGGTTGACCTGATTCAGACACAGGTCTGTTAGACCACAAGGCTGCACTCTTTCCATGATGTGATGTGGATGGAAACTGCATCCCGATGCCTCGTTTTTTGTCTCTGATGGTGGCTGTCCCAGAGGAAGAGGAGGCTGGCTCAATGTCTAAGGCTAGGATGGGATCCAAAGAAAGGGGCCCAGATGGGTGACTTGGAGGGAAGTTTGGGTGGAGCTGGGCGTCCTTGGAGTCAGGTGGTCCTGGTCACCAGCAGGTCCGGCAATGGGACTGATCCTGGCTGAGGCATATGGCTCATCTGTGATTTAGGAGAGGAATGAGGACAGGGGAGCATAAGGGACCTGAAACCGTCTCTGGAGCTGAGCCACCCCTGTTACATGGTCTCAGGGATGCAGGTTCCTTGTCTCCTGGAGTCTCTAGCTTGGAAAATTTGAGCCAAAAAGAATTCTGATTGAGTCCCTGCCCCACATTTGGGGTCATCTATCCTCTGCTTACCCGGCTTTGGTGACAGAACCCTCCTCCCTTGTGAGACTGGACGGTGACCATGTGGGTGCACAGACCCTGGCTACAGGCCCGGCTGTAGACCTGGGCTCTGATGCTCACAGCTCGTGGGGCCCTGGATGAGTTCCTTGAACTCTCTGGGCTTCACTTAGTTCACAGTAAAGTGAACATAAAGTCATAGCCACGTTGGAGGATGGTAGTGAACGTTAAATGGGATGACGGACGTAGAGCATTCATCTCAGCCACTGACGTAGAGCCGGCATCCAACTTAGGTTCACTAGCATCTTCATCATGCCATCGTCCTCATCATCAGTGCTTCCTGAGAGGCGTCGGTCCATCACCTGACAGAGCTGATGATGCAAATGTCCCTTCAGATGCACTCACATTGGCCTCTTTCACATATCATTGGATCTAGGTCTTCCCTCCAGAGTGGAGCAGAGAAAATACGTGGGAACCCATAGGGAAACTCACACGGACTTTGAAATCAGATCCTCAGTCAGATTCTCCAGCAAGCCATGGTTTGTCCCTTCTTCTTTTTTTTTTTTTAGAAAATTTTTATTGGAGTATAATTTCTTTACAATGGTGTGTTAGTTTC